>NW_006800093.1:629726-737732 GCF_000485575.1 Poecilia formosa | reverse complement strand
GCTGTCCGCCTCCGCCATCTTCCGCCGTAGCAGCAAACACCGCGACGAATGCCTCAGTCCCATGAGAGCCGGCGAGATTTAGGCTGAAACTCTTTTAAGTGCCTCAAATCGTAGTAAAGACGTGTCAAAAGGCACGAAAAGCCTCGGAACATATAAACTGAGGGCTTTTAAAGACGAATAAAGTCATGACACTAATCGGCTTAACCTGTCGTCATCGACACAAAAGTTATGAAGTTCTACGACGAATCCACGCGCCGGTGAAATGTTCTTTTATCCATATAGTGTGAATGTGAAAACAGGTTGTTTTAGAGGGAGGACTCAGTGTGGGAGGACTCGGTGTCTATTGGCTGGAGACACCGTGTTGCGACTGGAAGGTTGTAGGTTTGATGCCAGCAGGAGACTCATCATCATCATCATCATCATAGCTCCGTGCGAGCTGGAAGACGAGATGCAGAGTGTCACCCCACAACCTAAAATCCAGCAACGTCCCAGAAACAAAACTCCTGCTCTCCTTCTGACGACGTATGCGGCGCCTCCAAGAAACTGGAACTCCTATGATAAAAGTCGCGCTATTTCCATCTTCTTTCGCAGAGGGGAAGTCCTGTTTAAGTGTACTTAATCCGTCGGGGGAACCTCAAGCCGCTTTGAGGTGTGATATGACAAGAAAGAAAGGAAGAAAAAAGATGCCAAAACAAGAAACGGAGCCAGACTTCCTACGCACTCTGAAAACTATCGGTCTCTGAGTCGCTCGCTCTTTTCTTTCTTTCTTCCTTTTATTTATTTATTTATTTATTTATTTATTTATTTATTTATTTATTTTTACAGAAACTAGATTAAAGATAGTACCCAGTGAGATTATTCCCACAACAAAAATAATACTGAAAATCACAGCTAAGTGAAGACGTTCGGATTTTAATATACTGAGTTTTGGTCAATCTGCCGAATTACAGAAACAGCTAATTCCGCTTTTAGTGTATTTGTGTTGATGACATCACAAAAGGCACAAGACTCGAGCCTTTTGTGAAGGCTGACCCTACTAATAAAGACTTAAACCCTGCTAAGAAAAATGTCCAGTGTTATAAATTTACATCAAATGTACAAAACATAACCACTAAGATGACATATTTTCAGCATTGCAGAAAATATGTCAAAGTTGAGAGTGTCCATGGAAGCTTAGGGGAGCGGGGATTTTATCTTTATTAAATAACTATTTAAAGCAAAAGTAGCTAAGCAAAACTGACTGACATGTTTATCCATGTAGACTGCTGATAGCAACCAGCGGGGTCTCCAACGCCCTGATTGCAACCCCAGTTTTGATGCACTTCATAAATAGATGCCTGTATTCATAGCAACATTGCAACATTTCACATGATTCCGTGTCTGCGCTGGATTTGTACAGACGCATGACGTAGACATGACCTTGAGAGTCACGGCTGTGTCACATGGGAACCCCCTTGGTGTGGCGTTGATTGTGTTGAGGCTTGGGTCACTTGGTGGAGCGATGGATTCATTACTGGTGATCTGCTGCTCTTGAGGATGCATCGTGCCAACAGCTCCCCTGACCCACATCAGGGGAGCTGTGGTGGGTTCTGGTGGGGACCTCTTTGCCCTCGATGGGTCATCTCACCAGACGGGTTGGTGTTATGGCCTCCCTCCCTTGGTGCTTCTAAGTTTCAGTCACTTTTAGTTGAGCTGATGGGCGCCCAGCAGTTTAAGTGGTCTTGGGGGGGGGGAGTTCCCCAGAGAGGTTCCCAAGTCAAATTTTTTCCAAGTCCAAAGTCTTTTGGGGCAAAAGTGTGGCCGCGATGCTGGGTACGGAGATTCGGTTCCACGTCTCTTGACCGAAGCTACCTGGCCTTTTGGGTGCTGAGATTTGCGAGGTTTCTGTCCTTCTCACCATTTCAACCAGTAACATTTCAGGTGTGTTTTTAGTTCCATTATCATTTAAATGGATCCGCCATTATTCTTTCTCCCACTATCCTCCACCTTGTGAGAATTATCTTTGTTTATTTCCCCGTCTTGTTTTTAAAATCACCTCCACTCTTGAGTGCCTGCAAGCCAGGAAGTCAAGCTAAAATGGCTGTTTCTCTTCCCTCCCTATAATTTTAGATAATCATTGTTATGCCCTAACTCCTTTATTTTAGCTCTAGTAATTAATGCTTTGTTTGTGCTGACAGTTTGGGTTAGTTTTAACAGCTACCACCAAGGCCTTCTCTAACGCTCTCCAGGCAGTGTGAAATATGCGATTTTATCAGAGATTTTTTTGTTTTTGTTTCCTCTACTGACCCAACAAAAACACAAACTTCTTACCCTTTGTTATGATCAAGCACAGACCGAGTATGAATAATAGGAAGTCATGCAAAGACAGTAGCACCATTGTTTTTGAGGAGGTGTGAAAGGTAGGTGGTTGACTTGATTTTGCTGCTAATTTTAAACCTGATGTACAACAGAACTACGAAGGAAATACTATATCAGTGCATAAAAATACCACAAATATTCACAATTTACAATTATTACTAAACTCCATAAAAGGTTGGTCCTGTGAAAATGCACAGAATATTGTGAAACAAAATGAGCGAATTGTCATTTTCCACGGTCTCGTCTAACAGGTTTAGGGCAAATTGCCAGAGCTTTACGATACCACTGCAAAAATTCAAAAAGAAGGGTGGGACTGGTCTTAAGTTTCAACTAATATTTCTGGGGAGTCACAATCTAGTAAGGATATAGGTCTCACTACTTTTATGTCAAGGGAGTTGGATTCTTTTTAGGACATTTCTTTCCTTTATTATGTCGTTATTCTTTAAATTCGTCTGTCGACAAACCTGTATTTACAAGGGCAAATATTTTTTGCAGCATTTAATGGGTTGTTATAGTTGTGATTTTGCGTTTGCAGACTAAGAAAAAAAAAAAACTGACATAGTGATTTAATATCTTTCATAAAATCTGTTCTAAGAATGTCACCCATAGGAGAATTATGCTGCTGTTTAGACTATGAAATAATGGGAATATTAAAGAAAAAACACTCCTCAGGCTTTCCAGTAGGAAATATGACATGGTTCTCCACATAAACAAACTCTGCCTCACAAAGCATTTATTAATCTGTAAGCATGAAAGCATTTTTCTGATACATAGATACATTAAAAAAAACAACCAAACCCATCCTATTCCTGCTGACACTCGAAATATTTGTGCTGCTTTTTTCCCTCCAGTTAAGCTGCATTAGGTGACTTTCAGGAACAACACTTAGATGCACACCATCAAAACACACTTTGACTTTAAGTGCAGCAGGCTTTGAGTTTGTTTCAAGGAGTGTGATTCACTATAATATTATTTTTTTTTTCCCTCTGCCTTACACCGTTACCGTTTTAGGTCACATTCCTCCTATCCGCTGCATCTGCAGAGCATATTCTCTTACAACTTCCATCGACCTCATGTTCGACTGACTGAATCATTCTAATTCAATTTTCCACCTCATTACACACATTGTGTGGCCCTCCAAGGCATCCATGAAACACAAGGTTCAATGAGGGGCTTTTATTCAACTTTTCGCACACTATTTATACCTTGTGAAAGTTTTTAAATCCTTATCATTTAAAGCCACATCCGAAAGCACCAAAGCTCATTTAGAGGCATATTTATCCACGCTATTCATCTCACACATTTAATAATATATCAAAACATTCTGTTAAGAACTTAGGGAACCCCCCCCCCCTCCAGAAATGTTGCCTTAAAAAATAGCCTGATATCCTGGTAATGAAAGATAAGACCCAATATCACAAACCAGGTTTTAGTCATACTTATTGGTGAGCCTCATTACCAGCAAAGCTTAAGAACATCAGCCCACGCGTTACATTCACATTCACACTCACAGCACACACACACACACACACAAACACACGCAAATCAGTGTGGAGGCAGGAGCACACAGGAGTGAAAGCAGTGGGCACATTACTATCGACTGGTTCGCAAGCTTAATAAAGCTGTTAACATGACAAAGGCAGTGTGGATGTAATCTGTCAGGCTTTATTTTAAACCATTAAGAACAAAAACTGTAAGTATGGTGAGCTCACTCATGCACAATAGAAGATGTTGTAACTGGCCACGGGATAAAATGATGTTTTTATTTTTATTTTTTAGACCTTTTCATATTTAACTAAATGTATTTACAGGTGCAGACAACTTTAAAATAAAAATATCATTTGATAAAAGCATTGATTTGCATTTTTGGCTCAATATGTTTTTAAAGACCCAGTTGGAATCATTTTCAGGTTTCTGGCAAGGGCTGAATGATTTGTGTTCAGAATGTTCTGTCATTTCAATGAGTTTCTAATGACTTCAAGTGCAAGTAGCTTTCCAGGACTTTTGGAAGGGAAATCACCCCACAGCATCACAGATCCTCCACTGTACCTAATGCTGGCCATGTGAGGGCTTTTCACATATTTATCTTTAAACTGACCTCAGGAGTGTTTGATGCTTCAGAAGTTAAATATCATCTGACCAAAACACGGTCCCAGTTAATGTCTCAGTACAGTTATGTAATTTTATAATAGAGCAGCAGCTTTTTCCCTGGCATGTAGCTGGTGATGAGGAAACCGGAAGTCCTAAATTACTAAAAGTTTCTGGAATGCCTGATCAGTTTGAAAAAGCAAGCAAGCAACAAACTCTGTGCCATGCTCCCAAAAATGCATCTAATTTATCAATATACTTCAGTTACCATTAAATCAAAGAAAAACAATACTCCAGTCACTACTTTATGCAATTTGTTCAGTTATTTATTGCGTGGGAAATCAATTACAAACACGCTTTTGCATTTGACAGTGCAATGGAAAAAAAAAAAAAATCAGCTTATCATAAAAAATAAAAAAAAAGACTTCATAAAACTCCAAATTGGAGCCTGTTGAATTGACAGTGCTGTTTTTGTACTTTGAGGTAATATGATATTGCCATTTTTCCTCCCGAGTTTCCCTTTTCTGCGTAATTGGGATGGGCAAAATCAGACTCTGCTTGGGGCTTTATTCAACCTTGGCACGAGTTGTCACTCGTCAATGCTTCTTTTTTTTTTTCATATTGGCAGATGCAAATGGCAACTTGATTAGTGATGGGCATGTTTGATTTGATGATTGATGTTCGAGTTGAAGACGTAAAAATGTCGGCTTTCTCTTTCACAAGACAAAGTGAACCATATTGTCAGAATTAATCTCAGGCCGTCGAGCACACACGTGTTGGCGCCACATTTTATGGGACCCCACTAAACAGATGTTCACATAAAACTACTATCTTCACACAGGTTTTAGAAGAAGGTGGGACGTCACGGCAACCCCTTCGTCCTCGGAGGACGATACAAATTTTGCACATTTTCTCTTGTGAAGCACTTAAAAATCAATCTCCCCAAAGAATAATTATGAGTTCTGATGGCGAGTCTGGCACCGGTTCATCCCGACTCCCATTTCTTTTGAGAAATTGTCTGGTGCAGTGCCATGTTTCTCTGCTCCATCTGCTGACAGCGAATTCTCAAACACAGATTGCTTTTAGTTCACATCTTTCTTTGGTACTTAGTATGTTTTGCTGAGCTTTGAGAGGGAAGCGTTGCTCTAAGCTTTCACAGAGATGGTTTTTCTAATTTACTTTCAACAGCCTCGGGGGAATTCCGTGATTTTCATTCAGGACCGGTTCTTCCTCTTCTGTCAATTAAAAGCAGCAAAGAGGATGCACAATAGACACTTTTTACGAGGTCAGTTTTCCCAGTCGAGGATTTCTTGTCTTTGGGATCGTGTTGTGTAAATAATTGCCTTGATAATCCCTTGCAAATAAAGGGGCCCAGTTTTAAGGCAGGTCAGGTTGACATGTTCTGTTGCTTCCAGGAGAGTTTGACCACAAGAGGTCAGCCACTGCAAAACATTAAGCAAACTGGACAGTTTTAAAAACAAATCCTGCTTCAAGAAGCGGGCAAAACCAAAGAAGAGAAAAGAATTTAACAGCAGCAGTTTCTACTGTAGGTAGTCAAGCAAAAAAAAAAAAATCCCACAGGTAAACCTCATTTTGTGCTTTGCATTTTCTGTCCTATGTTTACCTATCTTAGAGTTTTGTCTGCTCAAATTGAAGGATGTCATGTTTGCTTTTGTTCTCAAGCGCTTTGCGCTTTGCATGCACGCTCGGTCATGCCCTATCTCTAACTCTCCTGCTTTTTGAGAGAGAGAATCAGAGAATCAGCAAGACACGAAAAGCCCTTGAGGTGATTAACGAACCCCCGCAGAAACAGACTGCTCATAGAAATGAGCTGGCTTCAGCGGAAACTCCCTCTGCTACATTCTGTCACATTCATGGAGACTGAAAACCAACATGCTCCAAATTCCAACCAATGAACCTTAATAATCTCATGTTTTTTTTGGTTTCTTACTGTGGCTGAATGAGGTTTTGTTGAGGGGGAAACAACATTTAAGCCTGATGGATTGCAATTCTTACCAACTAATGTCGTTTTGGCAGACTGATTGTCGCCAGCGAAGGTACCACAAATGCCTTTGGCCATCATTTACTCCTAACAGTTTACATATTGAATTACTCTCTGGGAAGATGAGGCAAAAACATACTTACCATGGGGTCTGTTTTGGCGGAAGAGGAAGTCTGCTTATGACAAAGATTATTGTGTTAAAGACAATCGGTGATCATCCGGGTGTTGGTATGGAGGCATTTTTTCATTTTTATGTCTTTTAAATATTGCTTTATATAGCTCTGCCTTGTCTTCTCATTTAAAAATATATTTTGCACAGTATTGCCAGTCTGGCTGTGTTTCAGTTCCGCCTCCGTGTTAAAGGATCTGAGTCACAATAAAGGCAAAAACAAGTATAAGAAATTTCTGTCTGTGTTCACCAGTTCACCAAAAAATAGTTAACTTGCAGCTTCATCTATGTAAAGTATAAAAAGCACATTGGCATTGTTCCAAATGTCAAGCAAGGTGGTGGCAGCATCATGCTCAGAGTCTGTTTCACTGCAGGTGAGTGGATGGAGAAATGAAAAACAAATATATTATCTTTAAATTCTTCAAATTTACCTCTGATCAACAGCTTGGACAAAACTGGATGGTCCTTCAGGACAATGACACCAAGCCCATGTCAAAACTGAACTGGAAGTGGATAAATCAGACTAACAACAATCCTCTGGGGACAGTGGACGCACATTCATATGATTAGATTTGTTTCATTCATTTCTTTTCATCTCCCAGTGAAAGCAGAGTGACCCTGTAAACAGTGAAAGCCCAGTGCTCATCTTCCTCCTGGTAACTCCGACTACATCCTGCATTAGATTCTCAGCATGCAATTCACAGACCAGTCTTCCGATTAGAAGAGCCATGTGTATGTCAGTTTTATGTTACTCCAAATTTAGTTTTATTCAACAAATATTGGAGACGGTCTTTAAAAAAAATGGCAACAAAGAGTGGAATAGGAATAGGAGGAGGTTAGGATCATGGACCCTGATGTCTTGAACTTTAATTAGAGCACTTTTATTTTGAATCAAAATTTAAACGCATGTGGCTCTCAAAACAAGCACATGCATTTGATAAAAATGCATAATTCTTTGTTGAAAGAAAAAAACAAAACAATGCTGCCTTATAGGACGTGCGTCAGCTCCGCTACTGTCACGTCCGTCTAAAAAAAAAAAAAATATATAGCATCTAAAAATTCGAGCTGCACTCGAACGCACCACTACAGCAGACATAGGATTACCGTGAAAGCAACAAGCTTGACCGGACAAAACGCCCACCGCTGCAGCGGCGTCCTCTAAGCTCCGGAGGGAACAGCAGGAACCCGAAGCCCTTTTTCCAGCGCTAAGACGGTGAGTACTGTCCATGTTGTGTGAATGGGACGCTTGTTTTTCGATAAGTGTGTGGTAACGCTGTTAAACTTTATCCTGCGTATCACCAACGCAGGTGTGTTTAGTTTCCAGGATGCTCGACTGCGTATGTCCCGTTGTCCGAGGAAGTGCGTATGAAAGTTTGTCCTGTGCCGTAAAACAAAATGGATATTTTCTTAACGTTTCCTCATTTTACGACGTTGATAGACACAACAGGGTGGCCAAAGTTCTAAAACGTGAGGGGGCAAGGCTTTTTTTTTTCTCTCTCTCTCTCGTAGAAAAACAGGTTCAAAGCGTTTGTCTTGAACAGAGCACTGACTGGGAGGCCTTGTGATGAAAGCTGTTTGTTTAAAAAGAAGTAACGTTTAGGATATGATACTATAACTTATTTGATCATTTTTTATTTAGTCAATCAGACTTCATTTATAGAGCACTTTCTATAAAGTCAAATGTAACACAAAGTGCTTAAAACAGAGGGTCTAGAATGTACCAAAAATAATCATGAGAAAAAATTCAAACTAAGAAAATGTAAAAGAGAGGTAAAATAACATGTCTTTATGAAGAAAAACTAGGTAAACATTAAAATTCTTAAAACAAATGTATTTTGTGACTTTTAAGAGGAATAAAGATGCAATGTAAAATGTTTTTATGAACAGTAACCAAATCTAACTGTTTAAATGACTACAAAAGTTACTCAAGGTCCCAGGATTCAAACCCAGGACGTTCATTGCCACAGTGCCACCACACTACCCTGTTAGCTAGTATTACTAATTATTTTCCCCTAACTGTAACTTGGTAAACAGTATCCGTATAAAAATACTTATGGGTCAGATAATGGGTGTAGCTTTCAAAGATTTCCACTTGCATTACCTCACAAACCTCTTCGTAATTTCTTTAGGTTCATGTGATGGATGCACAAAAGTGCACTCTTGTATTTTTGCATTAAACTGCATTGAAGTTTGTGGTGGAAATACGATGTAATATAGATTGATTAAAAAAACCCCAAACAAAAACCCTTCTATTTTAAGGGTGCCATTGACTGATCCAGTCCTTGT
The DNA here is from genome assembly GCF_000485575.1 of Poecilia formosa. Taxonomy (NCBI): domain Eukaryota; kingdom Metazoa; phylum Chordata; class Actinopteri; order Cyprinodontiformes; family Poeciliidae; genus Poecilia; species Poecilia formosa. Next base: position 728,829 of record NW_006800093.1, on the reverse strand, counting down.
TTTAGAATTTGTTGGATGCCTTATTGAACTTATGTTTTTCTCATCTTTTCTTTTTCCTTTTTTTCCCCCTGCTGTCGATTTGAAGGAAACACTATAGATCAGTTTTATGGATCTAAGTGCTTTCCACTCCCTGACCTTTTATTTACAGACTCAAGACCACACAGTCTAATCTATTAATCTTTCAATGGGATACTGCTTGTTCCGTGCTGTGAATAATGAAGGGACGTATGTTGTGACATAACAAAAGATGATTCTGCAAATTTTGTGTTTATTATTATTTTTTTTTACCCTTGGTTTACTTGGAGCTCATGAATGCATCAGATACCTTCCGTGATATGGGAATACTGCAAGAAAGAGGAAAGCAAATCAAAGCTGCTCTTTTGTGCTTCTCGGCACAAAACATGTTAACATGTCAAACGCGCTAAAGATCATGTAAACAGTGCCTCATAAATCGGCGTTTGAAATGCAAATTCAAATGTTTGTGCAGAAGAAACCACAAACTGACCAGATCAGCTGCACCAAGTTACAATATGTGACAAGTTGATCCTAGGAGAAATGTAACCATTTATAAAACCACACTTCGATGTCTCATTTTCCATCCATTGTTTGTTTTTCTTTTCTTTTACAGGAGAGAATAAAGTCGGTGTTCTCTGGAGCGACCTACAGCTAAGAAGATGTCGATGGCTTATAAAGATGACGAGGAAGACTGGTTGACAGTTTGCCTCAAGTACCTGCTCTTTCTGTTTAACTTTCTTTTTTGGGTAGGTGGCTTTCAACAGGAAAGATCAAAATGATGCTGCATTTTCTATAACAGAACAGGTTGTACAGCTCCAGAAAAAGCCACAACGTGTTTTGAAAAGTGTACATATTGTCAGCCTAAAGTGAGGTTATCATTTAGATTATTTGGGGTTTGCATGCAAGCGAAAGATTACCATGAACTGGAGCATCACTGTGAGGTAGAAGGAAAAGGACGCATGGTTTTCAGCTGAGAAAAATCTGCCGACAGGACAGTTATATGACGCTCAAGCCTGACCTGTAGGGGAAAGTAGCAAGAAGAAAGCCATTGCACTATGAGCTTGAGCTGTTTTGCAAAGATAATTGAGTAAAAAAAAAAAAATAATAATAATAATTGCAATCGGTCTTTGCATCGCTAACAATCTGCAGCTTTTAATGGTGCCAAAAGTTGTTTTGGGTCTGACTAACAAATCAATCAAAACAGCTGCAGCTGATCCAGAACGCTGCTGCTCGCGTTCTCACTAAAACCAGGAAGATGGAGCACATAACACCAGTTTTAAAGCCCCTACACTGGCTCCCTGTAGCTCAAAGAATAGACTTTAAAATACTGTTGTTAGTTTATAAGTCACTGAACGGTTTAGCACCACAATACATTAAAGATCTGTTATTGCTGTACCAACCGTCTAGACCCCTCAGATCTTCTGGTTCTGCTCTGTATCCCCAGAACCAGAACGAAACGAGGAGAAGCAGCCTTCAGTTTCTATGCACCACAAATTTGGAACAAACTTCCAGAAAACTGTAAAACAGCTGAAACACTGAGAGCCTTTAAATCTCAACTTAAAACCCACCTGTTTAGAGTTGCTTATGGCTAAATTAGGATTAGAGTGCGGGTTCTGATGTCTTCCATGTTTTTAATGTTTTTGTCTTTACTTTTCATCTTCTTATTAATGTCACATAATGTTTTTTATTTTTTTCTTTAATTATGTAAAGCACCTTGAAATGCCTTGCTGCTGAAATGTGCTATACAAATAAAATTTGATTGATTGATTATCTTTAGATAAGTGGCAGGGTATGAATGCAAAAGCATGCTACACTTTTCAGATTTCTTTCAATTTTTTGGTGAAAATTTTAATGTACTTTTTAATGTACTTTTTTCTTGATGTGAAGCTATTTCTGACTGGGTTCCTTACCATAATAATGCGTCTTCAACTTGCGATATCTTTCTGTGAATAAGAAGATCTTGCTGTAGACTGAAAAGGAAGGGAGGATGACGGTGAAATGCTTTCTGAGGCATTTCCTATTTGTCAGCCTGTGAACCTCCTGAGATGTGAAAAACAGATCTAGAACCTCCCTGGGTCATTCACTCATGATTGTGTGGAAGGAAGTAGTCATTATGCCCTTTCCTTACTCTCAGTTCTCCTGTGGGTGTTTTTTTTTTTTGTGCCACTTTTCTATGTTTCTCCTCAGGTTTCCTCTCTCCTTTCTCTCCTCTGCCCTAATTTATGGCCCGTTTTGTACTTTTCCGCTGTCCTCTGACTCATCCAATGGCACTCTTACTTTTCTACAAAAAGTGCTGTTATATCATGCTGGTCTTTTTTTTTTTTTTTTTTTTTTTTTTTTACTGCAGACGCTTCCTGTTGGGACGCAGCGTCGCTTGTCAATGACGTAAGAACGAGGACCGTTGTTTTTTTTTTTTTTTTTTTTGTATAGTTATTTGCGGCACGTTTTTGAAACACTGATTACATTGTTTTTTTTGCACTTGCAGGTGGGTGGAGCTGCAGTCTTGGGTGTAGGAGTGTGGACCCTGGTGGAGAAAAGTGACTACCTTAGTCTGTTGGCCTCCAGCACTTTTGCTGTTTCAGCGTATATCTTGATCCTGGCTGGCGGCCTAGTGGTTGTTACTGGCTTCTTGGGCTGCTGCGCCGTTATCCGGGAACAGAGAAGCTGCCTTTCCACGGTGAGACACGAGTTACAAGACATTCATGAGAGTTCCTGTTCAAGTCTTTCCTCCCAGTCACAATGATATGAGGGGATCGGTTAGTTTTTCATGTCTACACTGTGTGGCTTCTAACTTGTTTAATAATGTCCACTTTCTTTTTTTTTTTTTTTAAACCATTTACATTTACTTTTTTTTCCCCCCTAGCTAAATCTATCATATAAAGCTCAGACAAAATGTGGGATGACATAAACTTGAATGAGAGGAAGGGAAAGAAGAGGGTGGGCCTTTTTTGGGGATAATTAGCTCAACGTTTATCTCGTATGCATATGGAATAATAAGAAACTGGAAATATATGTACAGTTCAGAGTTTTGAATAAACTCACAGTCAGCAGGAATTCTATATTCATTGTGGGACTTTAATGGAGGAATTTGACTTTAAAATTCAATGAGAGTTGCTACATGGACCACCTTATTAAGCATTTTTAGCAGCTTGAGAACAGATTGTAACTTGTGAACTTGATTTGCACTCATTTATGCTTGTGCTAAAATGCATCGTATTTGCACTCGTGAAACGTATGCAACAGTATATTGCTGCCTCAGAAGATGTAATTTTTTTGTCCTTTGCTTTTATCCGTAATGTAAAACAATTCCTAAGGGAAATGTGTGTTTTAGTTTATGGCTGGTGTTAAAGATGAATATCATTAGTAAACTTGGTATGTCGTTTATATTGAAGCAGATTCTATTGTAGAATCTGCTACAATTGTGCCACCAATTTCAAATTGGTGGCACAATTTGAAATTGTGCCACCAATGAGTTTAATAAATTGTAGAACCAAATAATCACGTCCTTAATGCAGAGTTTGTCGAATGTAAGGCCGCTAAAAAATGGAAAAATGGAAAAAAAACATCTATACTTGCACTCCCACCGGTATCTGAGTAAATGTCTCTTGCTAAGATGCAGAACTACTGCACACTTATTGTAGCCATTAAAAACCTTCTGCTGGATGTTTAATTTTCTGATTTGGCAGTATATTCATGGATATAGATTAGTTTATGTAAATGGAAAAAAAGATTAATAAAGATTTAAGAGATGTTAAAACCAAAATTATTATTCTTATGCTGATGGAGAGTGTATCTACTCTACCACTTGTCATTGGAGGAAGAAGGTGCTCATCAGTAATTGATATTTGCCTCTGATGCGTCAGCTGATTGGTCCTACGTTACCCTGTGAACACCTCCAACCCAAACCATCACTCTCTTGTACAAAAATGTGTGCTGCTTCTGCATAGGTACATCACACCTGCGCAGGAGCACAACACGGATCTCTTCTGTGCCAACCTTGTTTTAAAGGTCTGTCACAAGACGGTAACAAATGACTCTGACGAGGCTCTCACTGTCCTCATTATTTTACAAGGAAGGGGCCCACAGGGACAGAAGCAGGTGGGAGGTGAATGTTCTCTGCTGCAGGTCTATTTATAGGTCTGCCTATCAACTGTTGATGGATGCAGGAATATGAAGAGAGCAAGGTGCTTGCAGGAGTTACGAGTTAGACGTATAGAGGATTATAGGAATATGTTGTGTTATTTGCTTTAACATGAGCAGCCTCCATGCGCTGCTTATTGGAGAATGAATAATGGTTGGATGTAGCGTTTGCTATTTTTGTTCTCACAGAAAATGACTTTTTTTTTGTAACCAAGAGAAACTGTGGTTTCTGTTAATGATACCATTGCAGCAACAAAGTGCCATTTTCTACAGGCAAGATAATTAAGTATTTACAGTTCACAGTTGTGTGAAAGCATATTGGCCCCTCCTTACCTGGCAGCTTACTTTTGTTTATTTCTGTGACTTTTGTCTTTTCCTTTGCCCAGGTTTGTTACACCAGAGAGTAGAAATCAGTCAGTACATAGAACAACATCTGAGCAACCCGGTTTTTGTTTTGTATTTTTATCTTCATATTTTTTTAAATCAATTTTCTCGCCTTCAAAGGTCTTTACTTGCACTCTGTAAGGCTCAAGCAAATCATCTGAGGCGTAGCTGCACAATACCAAATGTGGTTTTAAGAAATTTGGCCACCATAGTACACACGAAGGAGCTTTTTCATAATCTTCAGCTACCAGTTTCCTCCAAGAGCCACTCGGTCTGGTTAATGCTTGTTCCATAAAGTGACGTTTCTTTCTGAATCACTGCATCGCTCATCCACTTTCACTGAAAAAATGATTACCAATGCAGAGAGTCTAATGAGCCCGAGTCCACCAGTTAACCAGCGCAAGTTCACAAAGAATCACAGATGTCATCCGCACCAAACACTCTCTTTTGAAACTCTAGGCTGTTTAATATCCGTTGACAGTTGCATCCCACTGAAGTGTAAAGTGGAATTTGCCTGATTTTGCCAAATTGATTCTAAACGAGAACAGTTGGGTAAAATGGTCATGTTGTTCTCCAGTAGTTCCCGTTGCATCCCTGCAGATGTTTACTACCGGTAGTTTGGCGTTATTTTGTTGGCCGCTGTGCTAACGTCTGTCTCTACAATGGGCTTTGGAGAGGCATCAGCAGAGCTGTGGTTACACCACTTTGTCCTGCTCTGACAGCTGGCTCTAATTAGCTCTGTGTGCTTGTGTTACGTGCAGGGCCCATTTTACAAATAAATAAATATATGACCCAAGAAAAGTTCAGTTTTTATCTTGCTCATTAGGCATACTTGGACAATAACTTGTTCGGCACAGTTTCTTTCAATGTGATGCCTTTTTGTTTTTGTTCACAAGTTCAGGTTTTAAAATATAATAATTTTAATTTGATATTTCAAGCAGTGTGAATGTTTTTGTCCTTTTAGTGACCAAAATGACAGTCATTATTTGAATACTTGGATTTGGATTTAAAAAGAAAACGTTGTATATTTGCAGTTGGATTCGTGCAGGACTCATTTCGCGATTCTCCAAAGAAATCAGACTCCACAGGCTGTCGGGCTGCATTCCTACTCGTCTTATTCTCCAGCAGCATTGCCATCTGTGTCAGAAGTGACGCATGCAACCGAATGACACATGATGGACGTTTATATTGAGCCGTCACAATTTGAAGCAGCTCGAGCTGCTGAGAAGTTGGTTCAGTTGACAACTATGTGGATGATTGTGACGCTAAAATGTCTCGATGCTTTAAAATCCTGGGACTAATTTATCAAATTTCTCTTTTCCCCCTCTTCTCCTTTTGTCTAATTTTCAGTATTTCTTCTTCCTGCTGTTGATATTCTTGATTGAGTTGGTGGCTGGCGTGCTGGCTTATGTTTACTACCAGAGGGTAAGTTCTGAATGCTCACGATGAACCTTTAAGGTGTACAGGAATGAAATGCACTACGAAAGAGATATCTGCACAAACTCAAGAGTTTTCAGATTAGGGGCATGTAATTAACACAAGAATAAAATATTTTTCTGTTTGTCAATTCAAAGAAAATTCTTTTTCTTTAATTGGAGAGGAATCATCTCTGATTATGGCTGTCAGAATCTTCACTTGTAGATGCAGTCAGATCCAAGGGAAATTGTAGACTTCAACTTAATCCTATTTTTTTTTAGTTACAAAAGCAAACAAACAAACAAAAAAAACCACAACTTTGTGCTTGTTGCCCCAAGATTCAGTATTTTGCCGTGTTGGGTACGCTCAACATGTTTGAGAATAAATCACCTATAGAACACACTCGTTAAAATAAGTGTCTTCTTTGCTCTCATTTTGTGCCTCTTCTTCTTCTTCTCCTTGTATTTATATTTTTTTTTTTATAGCTGAGTGATGAACTGAAGGAGCACCTCAACCAGACAATGACTGAGAATTATGCTCAGCCAGGGAAGGAGACGATCACATCCGCAGTGGACAGACTGCAACAAGACGTATGAGAGATATATGGAAGTTAATCTCTGTGGTTGAGTTTATGTCTCCACTTGCTTCCTCTGTCAGCAAGCATAACCAAGTACACTTGCTGTTAATTACATGGATGTAACTTCAAACTTTGCCTAAAGACGTTGTAAAACTCATGATTCTGTGGCTGTCGTTGTGGTCGACGTAAGTAATTGTTCCAACACAATCCAGAAATTCAATCAGTGTAATCTTAATGAAGCAGAAGATTAGCTGTCAATTGGAGGGATTATATAAACCTAGAAAATTATGGTGCTGGGAGATGAGTTGCACCAAAAAAAAAAATAAATAAAAAAAAATGCATATATATTTTTATCCTAAATCGGTTTTTCATGTTCCGATGCGTTAGGTCGACACCAGCCAACCCCTTGCTTTATTTTTCTGCTTCTCCAGTTCAAGTGCTGTGGCAGCAACAACTCTCAGGATTGGACGCTGAGTGTGTACATTAGGTCAGAGCGGTCGGGGGGCAGGGTGGTGCCTGACAGCTGCTGTAAAACCATTACGGCCGACTGTGGCAGGAGGGACCATCCGTCCAACATCTATAAAGTGGAGGTGAGTGTTCGTCTCCTCATGGAAAGGTGGTGAGTGCCACCCTAACTGTTTATTGGCTTCCCTTGTAAATGACTTCTTTAACCTTCTCCAGGGTGGTTGCATCACTAAGCTGGAGCAGTTCCTTGCAGACCATCTCTTGGTTATTGGAGCGGTGGGAATTGGTGTGGCTTGTCTTCAGGTAAGTAGAACATGACAGTGTGGTAATGCTGTGCAGAGAAGCGGAATACTGCTGTCCGCGGAAACAACAACAACAACAACAAAAATCGACCTTAATCAGACTTTATTGTCTAAAATAACGAGCCTCTGGCCTCTGTTGAATAAAGACCTTACACAACGCTGGTGGACGGGCTTTTAATCTTTCCATTACTGAAAATCTAACATGGCAGGTCAGAAACCTTTGTATATTAGTGTTTTTCCATTTTACACTGATGAGTCTGCTTCATCATCGGCCCCTTTTTATTTGTTCCACGCTGAAATGGAGCCATGCTTTTAAACGCCGTGAAGCTGTTTGATGCATATACTCTGATCTGCCATAGCATTCTGTTTACCCCATGCAAAAACACTTCTGATGAGAGCATCAACAAAAAACATTCAAAAGTGCTCAAATGGATCCTTTGAGCTTTATTGTTTTGATGAATGATGGACTCTCTGTCCAATAGGCTTACTTTCTAGTGTACAAAAATGTTTAAGGTGAAGAGTAATGCTACATTTTATTGTTATAAGATGAAGTGATTTTCAAGCTGGTGGTCAGTAGGAACATAAAAAAAAAACCTTATGTAGTATTGTGTTTGTTTTTTGGAACTTGTCTGCTTTCCTGTTGATCTGCAGCATCTTATTAGTCTGTGGCCACCATGCCCTTTTTCTTGCTCTCAAAGAAAATTTCTGGCCCATTCTGCAGTCTGCTCAGTTTTAATTGAGTATCAGAACACTAATGGAAAAAAAACAAAAAAACATAAAAATACGAGGCCTGAATTGCATCCGAAGCAGTGAAGACTTGAAATGGCAAAAGATAAGATGTTTCATTATCGATGGAATTTTACTCATTTCCGTTCCGAAATGAGTAAAATTCAGCTTTCCATTTACTGTTGCTATAAAGAGTGTTTCATTCCAAAAGCACCAAAATGGACAGTGCCGAGCGCAAAAAGAAGAGGTTGATTATGAAGAACATTCTATGTGCAACCCTTTATATGGGATCGATTCATCGGGTTTTTCAGAATTCTTTAGTATGTGTACTAAAGAATTTTTTAGTATAGAAGAAAAATGTAGTGTAGAAAAAAAAAAAGCACTGCAAACTTTTTATCTTTAAATTTATCACTGTATGCAATCGGAGCTAAAAAAAAATAAAAATAAAAAATCCAACTTGTCCGCAATCAAAACGTATGCTTCACTATCGGTCATTTTTTGTATGCAACTGTTCCACTAGAAAATACAAATGTATTTTTCTCGCAATGACATGGTAAGTGCTCTGCCGTGCTCCAAGTCTATACTCAGGGTTCCTTTGTATTGGGGTGAACTTGGAAACAAATTTGATTTGATAATTTTCCATGTACAGCACAGAGTGAGCAGATTTTTATTTTCTGCTGCCTAAATGTTGGATTATTTTACTTCTTTTTCCATATTACAACCTGTGTTTTTTTTTCATCAAACTCTTAGAGAAAATCTATAAACACTGGAGCCAAAGAAGATGTTACTACATGATATCTGTATGTGATGCCTGTTTGGGTCTGACCGTTTTTTTTTTTGTTTGTTTTTTTTTCAAATATGAAATTTGAATTTGATCTGATCAAAAAAATGTATTCTAAGTAACCTTCTGCTAGTAAAAATGATCCATTGCGTAACAAGATTTCCTAGTCACTCAATGAGCACAATTTAGAAAATTGCTTCAAAACATTGTTGTTTTATGTTTTGTGGAATTTGTCCAGATTGTTTGCAGAACTGCTTTAAGTTTAGAAATATGGATTTTTGAGTTGGACTTGTGTGAACTTTGCTGTTTATTAATCCAAACCTTTCCATTCCAAAAAATTGTTTTTTTTCTTCGCGGCACATCCTTACGTCATCTCTCATCCACTCTAACCTTTTGTCTGTTACTTAACATGGCAACATAATTTTTTTTGTTTTGTTTTTTATGTTTCATGTTAACCCAGCAACTGTATTACATTATTCTAACTTATGTGCATTGCAAATGTCTTTCTTTTGTATGTTTGGTTTCACTGTAGCTCGCCGGGGCACTCTTGACAGCCTGCTTTATCTATCTGCTCTATAAGGAAGAGGAAGAGGACTTTGGTGCATTGTAATTTGGCTCTAGAGCTCCGTGGTGCTTTTAATCAAATGGATAGACAAGGTTGGAAGGTGCTGTGTGGATATTCGCCTGCATGTTTGCCCTTGTTGGCATGCATGCTCTTTGCCAGATAGAAAATCTGCAGTCTGCATACACACAGAATGACATCCATTTTGTTGATTTATTTTATTTTTTTTATTTTTTATTTTATATATTTTTGTCTTTGTGCTGTTTAAAGCATGCATCTGCATGGCTTTGTACGAAAATACGCTGCTAATAGATGTTGTTGTAATGGGGAGTCATGGGAAAAAAAAAGGCTGCCAGTAAATGGCTTAGTTAAAACTGCACACCTGACTATTGTGTATTCTCATAGTTAATAGGAAGTAGTTTGTCTGTTTTCACACAGCTCAATGCTTTAAAATGCCTTTGTTGTCAGAAAGGGGAAAGCTACAGTAAATGAATTGAAGCAAATTAAGTATTCGGAAATTTTTACTTTATTTAATTTTTTTCATAGGGGAATTAATTTTTCTATGAACCGTGTTTGACTCTACACATCATGAATTGTATTGACTTGTGTTTTACAGCTGCTCTCAGTGCACCTTTATCTCAAATTTACATCTACCTGAACACAGCAAACGGATGAAATCACACAAGTAGCTGTGAACGTCAGTGCATGTCAGACGTCTCTCTTATGGTGCGCCTAACACAAAATCACGAAACTACAATGATGATCTTGTGGAGTTGTTTTGTCAGGGATTCCAGTAGAAATGATCCAAAATGCCCTGCTTTAGAGCCCATTTGGATCAGAAAAATGATCACCTAAAAAAAGTTTTTTAAGTAAAGCATTTCTGCTCTCAGAATTTGAAAGTTGCTACAAACAGATGCCATGTAAACGGCAATCCATGACTTGCTTGACTTTCAGGGCTTTGAGGCTCAAAAATGGCTTGCCTGATCATCAGGATTTAAATGTCAACCGTTGGTTTTAGACTATTTCTGTAATAGTCGTGTAGTACTTTTGCATCTAGGGACATACGGTGTCCCACTCGGTGGCACTGTTGCCCCTCAGTAAGAAGAACCCTGGAAATCTTGGTCTAGGATCTTTCGGCACAGAATTTCATATTCCTCTTCCAAGTGTAGCTTTTCTCTGTGCACTTTGGTGCTGTCCAAAGACATGACTGGTCGGTTGACCTGTCCAGGGTGTACCCCGCCTGCCAAACGGCCGCCCGAAATGGGCACTGACCCACCATGATCCTGCAAAGAGAAGCTAGTGTAGAAGATCGATGGATTGATTTTAACTTTCTGCTCAATCTGCAAACTAGGATCTCATTTTCACAAACTTGTAAGTTGCAGTTTAGTCAGAATATCTCGAGTTACTTAAAGGTTTCGAAAAAGCAATCAAAGTGCAGATATTCGTGTCTGAATACATATTCACACTTCCCCACCACCTCCGGCTTCATTTAAAAAAAAAAAAAAAATTATTTATTTTTTTTATGCAAGCTCGTGCGCACATGCTGATGTTGCGGTAATGACTGCTTTGGTCCATCCCCCTGTTGCCACAGTAACCAGCTTCATACTTTCAACCATCACCTTTTAACCCTTTACTGCTCTGGAGTCGACAGCTTTAAATCTTCCCACAGTCTCCCATGGAGAGCATTTGACTTAACACTTGCTGTTTTCAGATCTGTGGGATGGTGTTCACCTGCTGCTTGCACAGGAGGATTAAGATGGATCCTTACTGAGGCGTACAAGACCCCAACAAAACCACCGGTAACATGCAGATGTGGCAAAGCCTGCCGACACCCGACTTCCACATCTGGACCTGGGAGTAACAATCAGAGAATATAAGTGAAGTTTACAAGCAGCACCGTCAGAAACTGATTAAGCCATTGAGTCTTATGTTCTACGAAAAGAGGATATATTTATTTGGCTTACATGCATGATTTAAATGGAGATGAACGATTACCTTCTGTAACTTATGCAAAAATAAAGACTTGCCTTTACCCCCTCACCCCCCTTACTTCTTAATACAGTATCCTCAGTCTTTGAGAGCAAACAAGCATTTATAAAAGACACTGGCTGCACTTGTCATTGTTTATGAAGACATGGAACATAATGTGCCTTTTTTTTTTTTACAGGATTGTGTTGATGAATAATTATGTGCCGAGTGCCTTGAAGCTTTAAAGGAAATCTGACAACACAACATAGTAAAGCGTATATTTATGAGTGGTTAGCTAAATGTTTCCAACAAGACTACAATGCTGAGTTTTACACGATTAATCAAAGTTAACTCGTCAGAGTTGCAACACTCCCAAAGTCAGCCCGCAAGTTATTTCTTGCAAAAATGTTGACACATTTTTGAAGGTAGAACTCCACCTAGTGGACGCAGCTCTCAATTAAAAACAAGCCACGGTTTTGTAAAAAGACATTACGGATGGTAATCTGGTTTCATTTCATAAAATGTTGATTTTGAAATTATTGTGATATCTACATTTTTACATTAAAGCAAAAAAAAAAAGGGTTTCATTTAATTTAATCTTTTTTTTTTGTCATCGTTATACTTTCTGGGGTAGATATGAGTATTTTAAATTAGAAACGTGTTCCTCATTGTTACTGTCTGTAGTTGTAATCATTATCATTTAATCTCATTAAAAGAGTTTGTCATTGCCAGTGTTGCATTTTATTTAAGGGTACTAATTTATCAGTATTGTTGCTAATGAACTAGTAAAACTCTGGCATGTAGTTCCTGCTGAGTTTTTGACCAATATAATCGTTTTGAAGCTTATAAATGAAGTTAAAAAGAAATTGTTGCATTAACTTTTTAAAGAAGTTAACACCACTGCTGGTTTAAAGATGATTGCATATTTTTAAATATCTGTTAGGTAGTTAATAAAATAATTGGCACAATAATATAATTAGTTTATTTATCAGGGTTAATTCAGAAGGTATTAAAATCCTGTTTCCTCTCGTCTGAGTAGTGTCTTCATTGTAACCACTAGAGGGCGACAAAGACTTTTTGTTTGAATTTAGAACACCTTTTCACCTAATCTGTCACCTTGCATGGATTGATCTCATTGTAAAAACACTTCTCAGAAGTGATAGAAATCCTTAACTCTTCTTGTTTTTCTTTTTAAAAACTCTTCTCTGCTCTATCCATACTGTATACACTGGTTTTGTTTTATTTTTTAAAATGTGTTTACTTGGTTTTAGTTGGTGCAATACAGCAAAACAAACATCCAGATGTTGCATGCACCAAGGCAAACTTCCCCCCGTCCTACCTCCTGTTTCCTTTCATTTATTTATTTTTTGTTCTTTTAGTATGGACTATTATGCCTTTTTTGAAACCGTAGTAGTTGTCGAAAAAGTGATGTTGATTCTGTAAATCTTGCGATTGCTGTTTGTGTGTCTTGACCAATGGCAATATCCTCTTAGAGACTTGAGCTCTAAGAGGATAATCTTTACACCTCATATCTCAGATTATTTTGTGAAAACAGTGTTTGGCTACAAATGTTATAGTAAATCTGTAACTTCTTTCCATTGGGGCTTTTATTGTGAAAGCAAATCTTCCTTTTTCTTCTATGCTAAAAGAAATATCAACATGCTCTGCAGCTGATTTAGTTTTCTGCAATTTGCTTTTGCTGTATTCTAATAATTTTTTTCTGTTTCCTTCTCAAACCTGCCTAACACTTAATGCTGTGAACATTTTGTAAGTCCCTCTCAAATGCTTTAAACTTTTTTTTTTTCACATTTTGACCCGTTACAACCACATACCTGAATGTTTTTTTTTTTTGTTTTGTTTTTTTTTACTGGGATTTTGAGGTAGAACATGCATGCCACTCTTGAATAGAAAGTCGTTAAACGTTCCTGTTTGCAGCTGTGGCAGAGATGTAGCAAACATGTGGAAGATGGTTCCACATGTTTCAATTTTGGCCTTTTCAGATAAAGACCAAAACTGAATTTCTGACCAACATGTCAAACACTGCATGGCTTTTTATCCAACTCTCCACACCATCCATGGTGAAACAAGGTGGTAGCATTTTTTTTTTTTTTTTTTTTTTGGCCATTAGGAACCAATGTTTTTGACTTTAATGTGATTTGAAATGTAAAAAAATTTCCAAAGATGTGAACAACTGAATGTATGAAACGGTCATAAACATATTAAAAAAATATAAAGGAAATTTACTGACGAGCCATCACCGGTTTTAAATCATTCTGAATGTTTTGCCTTAGGTGAGGAAACCTGTTGGCGTGTGCTGACAATTTCAAGATACAATTTTTATTTTGTCATTTTAAAGATTTTTTTTAAATTTTTTATTTTTTACAGCAAATTTGTATAATGAAACTTTTGCCATATTATTCAGTGTGAAACGCTATGATTGATATTCATTTCTAAGGTTTTTAGGACAGTTATTGACTTTTCTCAGACAAAGTAAACTTGATGCATCCTCATTGTTTGCCTTGTGCTTTTGCCTTTTGACCTTGCTATTATTGGAACTTTTCCTTCCTTCTTTCCCTTCCGGCTCCAGATATCTTGCGTGACTCTGTATCTGTTCTGGGCCATCTGTCATTGTCACCCATTTAGCAAAAAAAAAGGGACACACTTTTAAAAGATTCTGGATGTTTTCCAGCATTTTCTGCTTCAGTCCCCTTTTGTCTTCATCTTCTGTCGGAGGATGTCACCCGTTTCCTGCGAATGTCATTCATATTACGCTTCAGAGCCACTGACAAGATAGAAACACAGCAAGCTGAGAGCCTGTACGCATTAGCATGTGGTCTGTACCCTCTGCCAAGACAGAACAGAAAGAGAATTGGGAGCAGCTGGAGATTTCACCACTTCCCATGTAATGCGGGCCTCTTTGCATCAGAAGCGTACACACAGCACACCCTCCTTGTTTTCAACACACTGACGCCGCAGGGCTGATATTTTACTGGGAGAGCTGAAGAAGTTGCTCAAGTACACTTTGTTCTATAGTTTTTAATTGGTGAGATGGTGTATTTTTCTTAGCTAGGACAACATACAGATAAACCAAAGAGCGCCTTTGACATGTCAGCCTGTTGTAGCACCATTGAGTTATGATACTTTTTTTTTGGTGCATTTTAAAACATTCTTCAGTTCCTGGTACCTGCACCTGTATTCAATATGTGCTGAGGCATGGCTTCAGTCGTGATGATTGAGTGCTGGGGCGCCTGTGGAATAATATGCCGAGAAAGAACCTCTGTAACACGTTTTCTCGTATAAGAGAAGCTTATAACAGAGTCTGTAGATCTGTTTGATGTCATTTGATTAATTTTGTGGCCATTGTTCTTGTTTACATGCCTTGAGAGCAATGGGAAAATATGGTTAGGTCACTGCCTGAAGCCAGCTTTACGTAAATATTCATATAACGTTTGCCACATATTAAACGGTTCAAAGGCGGCTTGAAATTCAAGGAAAAACACAAAAGAGCGATTTTGGAAAAATTAGATCAAATTTCCATTTATCTGCCCTGCAACCGTTGCATTTGCCACTCGCTCCTTCACAGACTCATCGACGTACCAAGGACTTTACTACGCAGTCCAGAAACCGCAAAGTCCAGTTCAGGCTAGACCAAAACCAGGTCTGTGTTTGATTTGGTCTTTAAATCTCACTGACCGCCACACTGTGACTCACTTCTCGACCAGTTTGCCCCTGGCCTGCAACACGTTAGCTCTGGCCACTAATGTGCTTGAGAGATCTCTGCAGGGATCAAAAGGGACGTAAAGGAGATGGAGTTGTTCAGATGACCTCGGCACTGTTCCTCAAGATGCAGAAAATGTAAACCACGGCATCAATATAATTTGAAACCTTAAAGCTGTCCTCATTGAGAAGGAATTTCAATGTGTTTTTGGGATTATTGTCCATTCAGAACAAAGAGTGCCTAGTAAAAAGTTGTAATGGTTGCAAGTTGCAGTCTGGACCTTCCACAACGGCTCTCAACTTTGACAAAAACAATAAAAAAAAAATCCAACTAACGTAATGTGATATTGACACAATTCTTAAAAATGCAGGTTTTAATCGAAGGTTCAGTGTGGAATAATTGTATTGAATTTCAACAACGCTGTGACACAAAGTACCAATAACATTGTGAGGGTGTATTTTTCTTGTCATTAGGGTTGCAAACGATGAGCTATTCTAACATCTTTGACCACAAATGTCAGTATAGGAAAATAACACCCATCCTCTTTTTGCAAAATGTATGTTTGTTCTTTATTATTCAACCCCAAAATAGATGTCACGTTCTAGTATTTTTGCAGTTATGGCCGCCCTGAGCCGTGGTGGTTTCTGGAATGTTCTTGATTTTCCTAACCTAGCTAATCAACAACCAACACATCAGAACCACAGGAAAAAAAAAAAACTAAACAAAATTGTACAAAACAAAAAAGCCTGAAAGAGGAATTCAAAATGTTTTTAAGTGTAAGGAAAGCATAACTCCACAAGTAATCCAGAGACGTTTCCCACTGAGGCAGAATTGACTCTGCCGAATCCCAGAGTTTTATTGGGATATTTAAATACGAGTTAGTAATTTAGAATGCAAGCCTACCCCAAGTACCGCAGTGTTTCTAACATACTCCCCGGCTCCCCCGCAGTTGAGAGAGTTGTGGTTTTCTAGAATATGCATGTGTATGTTTCACTGTGTGTGGGCGGGTCTGCGTCCATGGGAGAGTGGGTTCAGAGGCAAACAAACTTCACAAAGTGTTTCATGACGAGTCCTCTGTCTGATAACGATGATGAGCGCCGTATTGATGAGGGCGTCGAGCGATGCCAACCAGATGTCGGGGGGGTGGGGTGCGGCGAGGGGGGTGGTGGTCAGGAGGTTTTCACAGCTTAACTGTGATGTTGGAGCCACTACAACACATACCATGGTGGTTCTCTGGTGAACCAGTGATTCAGTGGGGCTCTGTTGAGATCCCTGTTCAAAAGAAGATGTGCTTCATTACTCCTGTTATGCATTCTGAGAAAAAAAAAGAAAAAAAGCTGGCTTTTAAATTAGCATCTCAACACAGTGTAGGTTTGCTCTTTGGTGTTTGTGTAACACGTCCTTTGTGCTACATAGATGGCTGTGAGTTGTGGTTTGAGATCATGTGTGCTTACTCTATAATGTACTTAACTGATTTGCTTCCCAGCGATGATCATAGAGAAGAGTCTGTGGGATCACGAATTGGTCTGAAAATGATTACTCTGGTTGCCTATGTGTAGCCAGCAAATCCGTAAATGCAGAGGAATGTCGTGCTTCTTGCTTAATGGGGATACTGGACCCTTTTTTTTAAATCGTAGCCTGTTTGACATGTACTGATTGTGTCTGTATGGGTTCGTTGCTTTGTCTTTTTATTATTACGTAGTTTGGAAAAAAAAAAAAAATCGTAGTACGACACCTGATTTTCATGGTCTGCATGAGTATGAGAGGAGCAAATGGACTATTCCTGTCTTCTTTCTTTAGTTATTGCATCCATCCATAGTTTTGGTTCTTCGGTATGTCCATATACTCTTCCATTCATTCATCTGCTGTTCCGTCTGTCCATCCACATGTTACCCTTTCATTCATCTATCCATTCACTCAAATGTCCATCCATCAATGGATTCACCCGCCGGTTCATCTCCATTTATGTATTTTATTTAATTTTTTTTGCAAGTTGCATATTAATATGCCAGTGTTTTTTTTTTTTTGTTTTTTTTTAATAAAATTGCATTTCAAATACCCAAGAATTCTTGACATTTGAGCAATTTTACTTTGGAAAATGTTTTGGGTATTTATTTTTTAAACAGCTTTTATCTGTTAACACTTGGTGTAAAGTCATTGTTCTTAACGTGTGGAAAATAAGTTTTGCAATATTTTCTGTGGGGGAAAAAAAAAGGAAGTGGCGATAATACAGAATAATCTAGGAACATTTATCTGCAAAATATAGCAAGGAACATTGTTATTTTGAGAGGGTCTGCATCCCGTGCTTGCCGTGTGTGGTTGCTCGACAGCTGTTGCACATGTGTGCTTTGTGCTTTGTTTGTCAGATTTCCAGATGATTCCAGCTCTATCTACGTTTCCGGAGGAACAAGACTGACAGTTTTCCAGAAAAGCAGAAATTCGATGTCAGTTTAAACAGTCTCCGTAAACTGGGAAGAATAAGACCTTTCTAAACAAATTAGTCTGTCAACCCGTGTTTGTTTATGCTCTGAAGATGAATAGAGACGGAGGAAGAAGCGGTTATGATATTTGGAGGGAGAAGGTATTTATCATGCGCAAGAAAAAAAAAAATAAAAAATGAGGGGGCACAGGAACCAAGTAGCGTGAGAAGAAACTCTACTTCTTCCTGTGAGATTGTTGGCATTGGTGAGACGGGAGCGACCTTGACTTGAAGATATTTGAGCTCAGTGTTGAGCATTTCTGTTTTAGGAAGTAAACTCAACAACACAAGGCGCTCTATTATAACGCTCAGAGTGATAAGTTGAGTTGTCTAAGTTCTCATAACCCTTTGAACTTTTTGATGTTTTGTCATTTCGTTCCCCGATTTCATTGCACGTCATGACAGACTAATACAAAGCAGTGTGTTGTTGTGAGGTGGAGCGGTTTTAAAACGTTAAAAGTGCGTCACACAAATGTCTTAAGTTAAGTGAACACTTTGTCAAATCTTACTTACTGAAATTAAAGCTGCAAGTTTATGTCTCCACCGTCTTTGCTCAGTTGGAATCAAAATTTTTGCCCTTTATTTGCAAAATAAGCTAACCTCAATTTTACTGGAAGGAGAGCGCTTGTGAACGTTCTTTTCCAACTCTTGCCGCACATTTGCAATAGAATTTACGTCAAGACTTTGACTGGGCCATGTCCATGTGGCTTGACCCTTGCAGCTGGTAACACTGTGTCTTCCTGGATTTTACCTTTAGCTCCATCAATCTCCCCATGAACTCTAGCTAGTTTCCCTGTTACTGCTGAAGAACAGCATCACCGCAGCATGACAACGTCCCCCCGCCATGTTTTACAGTGGGGATGAGGTTCTTTTGGGTTATGTTTCCTACTGGAAAATTAAAGTAGCATTAATTAAATGCTTTGAGAAATTCTTAAATCTGGTTTGGTTTACAATCCACCAGAGCCTGATGTGATCATGCTGTTTGTTTCACCTTTTCCTTCCACTCAACTTTTTATTGATGGCTTTGGACACAGAACTCGTTCCGTCATCTCAAAACGCCGTTCGATCACAGTAGGTGCCTGCACACGGTGAGCCTGGTTCAGCTTTGAATTTCTTCCTGATTAAATGGAGGCTTTTCCTGCACAGCACAGTGTGAGGTATTGCTGCAAACCTAACGTCTAGGTGCACTCAACCGATCAACCACATGCTTATTTAGGAGGATGGATTGCTGCATGTGCAGCGACTTAATTCAAACAGCGAGGCTTTCGCAGATAGAAAATATTTTACTAAGTTGGTAAAACAAACTTAGTTTGACCACATTCTTTTTTTAAAGAATGAAGGCGAGTTAGAATGTCGGTAATTGAATTTCAGATGTGTTGGTCTTGTACAGTTCTTTCAGATGAAATTTTCTGTGAATTGGTTCTACGCACATACACAGATTCCTGTTGAATTTCCCATGATCATGTAACATTCGTAAGGCAACTTGTCCAAAATCTGTCTGTATTTATTGGCCTTTTACGAGCCCCAGTTAAACGACATTTAACTGAAGTCCTCAAATGTTTTTATCTTTTTTTAATCTTTTTCAAAATGTCTTTCTCTTTCTCGCTGTTTCGGTGATTTTACGTTTTAATTATGTTTTTTAAATCTCTTTCTCTTTCTCACATGCTGTTTTTATTTTAATTATGTAAAGCACTTTGAAATGCCTTGCTGCTGAAATGTGCTATACAAATAAAATTTGATTGATTGATTGATTGCGATTTTTAAATGAAGAATTAAGCTTGTTTGTTGAAATGCACTTGTATTAAAAAGTTAGCTCTATGGATTCTTTCTTGAGAACATCCAAAGCACATGTCAATTTGATGTAAGTGATGGAGTTGACTATAATCAACTTATTCTATTATCCCATTATCATTTTTGTACAGCACCTCGGTTTAGTTTTAAGCCTGTTTTTTAAAAGTGTTATATAAGTTTGAAATTGACATTGATAATAACATGACAATGTCGATTTCTTTTTTTTTTTTTATCAACGCACAATTTTAGGTAAAATTTTTTTACATGCATTTGTAATTTCTAGCAAATATCTTTTGCAAAGTCTTTTATGAATAAAAGGATAAGAAAATTACCGTAGATGTCGGAAATGTTTTCAGTTCCCCCATGATGTGGCGAAGTGTAACATTTTGTCTTTTGCTTTTCTGTAGCTGTCCAGTTGAAGTTTTTCCACTTGTTTCTTTGCCTTTACAGAGATAAATTCCGTACATTTACATATCGACTGTTCGGGTTTAGGAATATAAGCAATGCATGTCGCTTCATGTTGGGGTGATGCGGTCTTTGCATCCGTCTCTTGGAGCGTCAGGCTTAATTTTCTCTCCCGCAGACAAGAGGTGCGTGCGAGGCTCAAGGTGTGCAGCTGTGGAAGCATCAGAATCCTTGCGTCTGGGAATTCTTTGAACATTGGCTCAGTCGAAAGCGCGTCTCAATAAATCAAGATTTATCCTCTGAACATGATTTTGGATGTTGTAGTGGTAGGTCAGAGTGTCTGATGTGTCCCATCTGTGGAACGCATTTTCAAATAATGATTACAAGATGAAGTGATTTTTAAACATCTGTTCCTGCATTTTCTGTACTGCTTTTCTTTTCTTTTTTTTCTTTTTTTTTTTTACAGTGGGGTGGGGAGGAGAGCCTGAGGAAATATTACAGGGTATATCATTCATTTATAGGATTCAGAAATGAAATTCTGGTAACTCTGGCACATTCTAAAACGTAAGTGTATTAGAATGTGCTAAGAACAAACGTAATCCTTTATCAGATGTAAGCAATAAAGCATAGGAACAAAATCACCTACAGTGTAAACTTAAATTAAAATGTTATGAGCTCTCTAAGCCTATTACACATCATTTTAGTGGAGAAACACTAGTCACACATGTTGAAAGAATCTTGTTTCTTCAGGCTAACTCGAACTTCTACATGTGGAACTATTCATCATACTTAATCTGCCTTACAAAAAAAAAAAAAAAAAATGATTTACAGATGGGCAGTCGACCATGCAGAGATAAAAAAAAAAAAAGATTAAATTTAAAAACTGAAAATACAATATGATGTGAAAATGGAAACTGGCACTACACATTTTTATGGTTTATGAAGGAGTCACGACGAATGAATTGCAGTGAAGCTGTATCTTCCAAATTAAGAAACAAAAAAACTGCAGCCTGTCATTTGAAAACCATTTTTAATATCCGTTACTGTAACGTACCAAATGCAAAACGGCTCCAAAATAGAGGAATATTTTAGCAATAAATTGCTGCAACATGTAACATTTTGCAGCATGCAATGGCTCACATTTTGGCAATGTCATGTTTTGTCATCAGTGGGTAAAAAAAGATCCTTTCAGATGGACAAATAAATATTGCTGGTACCCAAATCTGATGAGATGGCACCTTAAATATAACATCTTACCAACCACAGCATAGGAGAATTTCTTTGCGATTGCCATGTTGTGCACTTTAAATTTGTAATGAGGTTTATGATTTGACAACTGGTCACCAATCAGAGCTGATCGAGCTGAAAATCATCTTCATTTATTTTGCCAGACTGTTTCTTGCTGCCTCTCCATACAGGAGCCGAAGTATACAGACGATATTCCATGATTCTTGGAGCAGTTCACTGTATGGGGAAAAAAAAAAGAAAAGTGATTTTAAAACATTATATTTATGTGTTTATTTTTTATAAAACTTCCCAAAAACAAATATTTAAATCTATAACCTACCTTTTGAATCGACGTCTGAGGAGCTTTGAAGTTGAATCTTTCTAAGTTGGCTGCAGTTTTTAATTTTCCTTCTCAGGTACTAAAAGTTGTAATCCACATAAGCTTTAAGATTTATTCGTGACAGGTTGAACTCTGATTGTGGTTTGGTGTCCAGACAGTACAGCAGACACTGGTAAGCCATTTCCAGCAGAGCAAGAAAAGCTTCACCCGTTCTTTCACCGCAAGTGTGTGTGTGTGTGTGTGTGTGTGTGTTTATACATCAGGGAGAAACTCTGGATGACTCCCGCACACAATTGTTCGCTCTATCAGAAAGCGGTTCATACGGTGCAAAACTGGGACACAGATGCCTCACATTACATCCGCCGTCTTCCTTGTTTTTCATATCGATTCCATGTGCCTTTTATCTTTGTGTGTTTTTATCTGCCTACATGTGTTTGCATGTGGGATATGCCCAGCGAGAACCATATTTTCCTCTGTAGAACTTATACTTAAAGGGTTGGCTTCAGTCTTAAGTGAACATTAAAGTAACAGATGATGTGATTCTTTGTTTATCCACCAGATGGACTCGGTGGTCTAAATGGCCATCTTGGCACCAAACAGGCGGCGGTACATCAGGTTTTACTTTCTTTCTTTGTTTAAAAAAAAAAAAAAGTGGGAACCTTTACTTGATCAGAGGCAAAGCGGTAAAACCAAATTGGACTTTGGAGATTATATGTTTTCTAAAAAAGAAGTAACTGCCCGCTGAATTATTTTTAACATTCATTTTAGCTTTCATTGTTCTCCTTCATGTTACTCAAAATATAGTGTGTGAGCTAAAATAGTAAAGTGTTTCTGGAACGAATATTTTATTTTTTATTTTTTATATATGTTCTTTTCTTTTCTTTTCTCCCCCTACAAACAGAAACAGATGAAGGGGGCAAGTTCACATGGGCATTAAAACAATCACCATGGAGACCGGGATTTAAGCGTGCATGTGTACGTGCCGCTTTGTATTGCGGGCTCATGTGTGATGTTTTACAAAAGCCAGCCTGATGTCTATTACAGAAGTGTCCTTCTGTGTGACGATGAACATTGCTTCCATTTGCTGAGCTAAATCATCCGTGCCCGTCTTCGGCCAACTGGCGCTGTGTGACGATGATGAGAATCAGGGTAGGTGTTAGTGACCGTCACACATGCGTGGAATCGGCATCTGAAGGCTGGATTGTGTTTATAAATAGGAACCGGCAGGAAAAAAATGCTGTAATAAATCAACTCTTTGGCCCCTCTCTGAGCCTGAGCCTGCGTTTTGTGGCACAAAAATATCTGATACTCTTCGAGAACCCATCTTTCAGAGACGGGGGGGAACAAAAACAAAAAAGATAGCATCTGCCAGACACTTACTGACACGTTTCCATTTAAATTTTAAATTGTGTGCCTCTCGAGACAAAGTGTGTCGCCGCCCGCCGCAGATTTCTGCCAGTGCTCATTATGCAATCCTAAGCTTTGATAATTCCTCCAGTGCACCGTTTAATTAGAAACACATGGCCCAGAGATCGCAATGGAGTACAGGGCTCCCAATGTCTACACAGCCTGCGTATACAGCCATGAGTAATTGTTTCTCCCTCGGTTGTGTCGAGCCATTTTTTAACCTGCTGACAGCCAGTGAGCAGGAGGAGGTGAGGATTATAAGAAGAGTAGGATAAAGGAGGGAAAAGAGGAGAAAATAGTAGAGTATTTTAGAGTGTAGAGTAGGTTTGTTCCCCTTCGTTTCTGTTTCTGGTCTTCATTTTCACTCAGCTAGGTGTTGTTAAAGGTGAGGGAGCTCCCAGGTGAGCTGGAGGAAGGCTGACATCATGACAGAACACTTCATCAAAGCCTTTGGAGACCGTTTGGATACCTGCCCGGGCTGAGAAAGAACTAGCATCTCCTAAATTCAGCAAGGCGGTGCAGGAGGAGCTTGTGAGGAGGAAATATTCGTGTCTGGGAGAAAGTCAAAGAAGTCCGGGTTCTCTTTTTCTGGACCGATGGAGGATTTCAGGTCAACACCTGATCTGTTATCCATAGATCATCAATGGCATTATCGATGTTTTTTTGGGGGGGGTTAACTAATCCAAAATTGTTTCGTTCTTCTCAAAGTATGAATAGGTTAAAGCAAGTTTTGATGAGGAACAGTATCATTTTTTTTTTGTCTTTTAAATATTTGCATAAAAGAATCGCCATTACCTAATGAGCAGAGAGAACAGACGGTAAGATTGCATGCAGACCTCAATGAGTTAAATGACAACCTCTAACGCTCATTGGAGGAGAAATCCAACAAACAGCGGCACCTCGGGGTCCTTAACTGTCTGTAACAATTTATTTTAAAGCGGTTGATCACATCTTTGGCAGGAGTGCCTATAATCGTATAAGACATGCAAAAGACCTTGAAAGAATAGACTTTACATATCATAGCGGTGAGATTGTTGAACTTACAGGTGCACGCAACTGATTTGACTTTCCTTTTTCCCTTCACTCAACTTTCAGTAAAAAAAAAATAAAAAATACATGGACACAGCACTCTGTAAAAACCTAGTTTTATTAGCAAAACCCTTTTTCATGCAGCTTATTCTCTATGTGTAGATGTCTGCTGTATAGCGGTCAACCACAGTTGTGTAGGTGATATAAAATCTTTTGCATTATTTCCATACTGGGTGTCAGTGGCTATCATTGAGGGTTCAAGGATTCATTGGCCTGCGTGTGTGCATATCTAGAAGTCATTCATCCATGAGTCTAACTTTTGCCCTGCTGAGTTCAACGGCCATCTCCTCTGTGTCAGATGTCCGTCATTCCTGGCCGGCGGGTCGCTGCCCCGCTGGGCAGTGCATGAGCCAGACTCAAATACCCACAGCTGTTCACAGCAGCTTGAGATGGAAAGATGGGGGACAGTTAAGGGGAGCAAGATGAGGAGGGGGACTGGTGAACGTGGATGTGCCTAAGTGGAATAACTATTAGGCCGCTCTGGATGGCATCCCAGCTCACATGACTCAAATCCTCCTCAGTAAGTGCTTGGCACCTTCTACTTGCGGGCTAATGATGTCACCAATCTCCGGGCCCCTCGGATGCTGAAAACTGGACGCCTGGGTGATGTCACAAAACTGGCAGTGTCGCGAGCTCGAGTCGGTGACGGACAGCTTGGTGTGTTTATATGGCGCAGATGGTTGCGATGGGGAGAGGAGGAGGAGGAGGAGGGAATCGGGGTGCCAGCGTGGAAAGTGGCAAAGACACTTCTTATCAAGTGGTGCCACATGCGGACTCTGATGTGCCATTGTGACAGGACATTTTTCTCTTTTTCACGTAATTCTGTCTCCCATTGTCTGTTTTCTCCCTATTGATCTCCTCTGCCTCATTCTTCTGAAAGTCATTCATCTCTCTGGCTTGCGGTTTTTATGCTCACTCATGCTATTCTTTGTGCCTTCCTCTTTGTCTTTCCAGCTCGCTATCTTTTCCGTATCTCTCTCTTAATTTTCCAGTGTGTTTGTGTCACGTTATCTACCTCGTCCGTCAGCTCTCTCCTGCTCTTTTGCAAATTCTAATTGGAAATCCTTTTTTTCTTTTTAATCCTACTCTTTGTCTGCTTTCTTCCTTATGTGTTGTTTGCCTCCTACTTGCTTTTCCCCAATCCATCCTTCCATTCCTTCCTATATTTATAAGGGATTGTCTTTTCCTCTTTTGTGTGCTCTGACAGGCCTCTTCCTCTCATTGATAATGATGGAAGTGTCAGCCTCACTCCATAGCGCCGCTGATATTTTTCCCACTGGAGACCCCACTGCTGCTGCAGCAGGCCTCACTATCCCTGAAATGGACAGACAGCCCTCCTCCCTCGCTCCCTTCTTTCTCGTCCTCACTTTCCTGGTTCCATCAGCTCTGCCAAGCTTCTGTGATTCAGCAGGGGAGCAGTTCAACAAGACTGGTTTGTTTTGGAGAGTGACTGGGCCCCCAGTTTCATAGAGATTAATGCTCACAAAGACTAGCATGACATTTATGTGGTGTGGAGCGGAGGGAAAGGAGAAGGAAGGGAAATGGCACGTTTTAATAGCGTTTGATCAAATGTGAACACGCTGTTGCTTCAGAGCATGGAAGTCAAAATAATATTAGATTAACGGAGAAAGCCGCAGTACATAAAACTAAAATTATGAAACATAAATAAATCTCAATTGGCCTTTTCATTGTTTTTCCAAGTGGGATATATTTTTATTTAATTTTTTTTTCCTGAAACATAAATAGCCCATAAAGTCTCAACCACTGAGAAAAGGAAGGCCCTGACCATGTATGGGATGGTGGCTGTCATGACACTTTTCATAAATCTGGCTTGATTTGTGAATGATTTGCTTTCCTCATTAAAACAACTGGAGAACTAACTGGGGAAGAAACATCCCAAAGCTGACGATTGGGAGATCCAACACAGTTCATACCACGGCCACAGCTAGTAGCTTTAGCTGGCACAACAGCCAGACCAGTGAGGCGACTAGATGTTTTTTTTTGTAAACATTAATTTGGATAAAGTTTATTTGATTAGGAAATGCCTTGTTGCTGCTAATAAGCTGTAGTAGCATTGTTTTTTTTTTAGTCAGTTAAATAGAACAAAACAAAAAACTCTATAGTGATCTGAATATTTTATCTTCAATTTTCACCGCTACGTGTGTAGCATTAGCTTGGAGTGAACTGCAACATTTGCCTGAAGGCTGCCAAAAGTTTTATATTTTAGTTTGCAGTTTTTTTCTGAAAAGTGTTTTTTTTTCCCCCACTGGGGTGAATTTTAGGAAGCTTGGACTCGCCGCTGATTGCTTTTAAATCTGTTTATATGTTCTGGTTTGATGTCATACAACCGTTTCTCTGATCTCCTGTGTGGATAAATTACTATCTAAATCTTAATTTTGTGCAACTGAAATCTGGGCTGACGACTTTGCTATCATTACTTTCATCTTGTTTGGCCATTGCCTTCTGTGTTGACGCCAGAGTTTGGAATTCCAGGTTTATCTCAATCGGTCTTCTTCACCTTTCAGTTTCCTTGTGCTACTTCTTTCCTTTCACGTTTTTAAACATAATTCTTCATTTGGACATGGAAATATCTGATGTGAACAACAAGCTAAACACAGCCAAACAGGGAAACAAAGTAGAGACTGATCATTTATCCTCTGACATTCAGAGAGACGCATTGGATCCATTCTTAAACGTTTCAAAATGTAGAACTTTCCCCCAGAAGCTGTAAAAAAGGAGTGTTTACTCTTTTCTTCTGTACAATAATCAACCAACCTTAGTGCAACAGAGGCTTCAGGAGGAGAAGTTGTCAATACAGGGCCAAATGAGAATAGATCTGAGAAGAATTAGAACATGCACACTGCACTCACCCCGCACCGAGGTCCATCAGTCTTCACATCCGTGTGATCAATGGGGCTCAGAGAGTTCAGCCGAGCTGCTATCCATTCTCATTACTGACACCGCTATCCTCCGCTGCTCGCTGCTTTCTGCTCATTGTCCGCCAAAGGCTGAAGGAATATGTGTTTCAGACATCTGTCGAAGTAGATTTGCGGTATCGTTGAAGGGGGGCTTTAAAGTTGCCATGCTGCTCACAGCGGGCGGCCTTTTGGCTCAACTCTGCAACTGTCTCCACGGAGGAATCGCAGTCGATCAAAATTTAAACCACCTTCAACATGAGCAAAACGAAGGAACCCTCAAATTTAGCTGACATTTTTACAGCTCTGGATTGGCTCTTCATTTTGAACTCCTCTAACACACAAACCAGTGGGGTGCACCTGTTATGTATGGTCATTTATTTGTCTCCTTTCCAGACCTCAGTGTTTCCATGTAGGTTGATCTTGGTGATTGATGCCAAAACAAAACAAAAAAAAAAAAACCCTGCTGTGTACCTCCTGTTCAGTACACAAACATAAACATGAAATTAATGAGTGATTAACATTTCTATTCAATTTGTCAAAGCTTAACACGTATGGTGCGGATAATTAAAATTCAATAATTCAAACTGTGGTTTGTGTTAAAAAGCAGTGTCCTGAACAAGGAGTGTTCAGAGGACATTGGTTATTTACAAATAACAATATTACTGCCGGTTTATAAGAGAAAGATTAGCATCTCTTTGATTAATAGCAAGGTGTCTGTTTACTGACCATCTTCCTGAATGTTTCTCTTCTTGAATAATAAATTTGATTTATGTAGTTACAAGGCTGGTGTGGTTGTAGCATTTTTTTTTTTTTTTACAACATTCTTTATAATAAAATGAAGTAATAACTGCTGGCAAATGAGAGGAAACCGCTACAGGACTTGAAAATCCTTCCAAAACATGCAGCAAGCATAATTGGCCTGACTTCTTTGGCCTCCTTTGCTTCCACTGTGAAGCCCTGTGGAGTTGAGATTAACGTCAAAAACAACAACAAAAAAAATTCTTCTTTAAAGTTTGTTCCCTTTGTTAAAGCTGGAGTTAAGTTTGCTTAGGTGAACCGTGTCTCTCCTTATATATTGTTTCCTGCTGATTTTATGAATTCCCTTGTGTCGCACAGAGAAATACCAGAAGCAGCATGTGTTTATATGTAGCAAATCAAAACTAAGGCCAACATTGTAAAAAGACACAAATTGTCACCTTCCTAAAATATTGGCCCAGGTCTTTTTTTTTTTTTTGCTTTTTTAAGTGCTATGACATTTTTGTCTAATTCATCTTTTGGCAAAAAGAGAGTATTTTTTTCTTTTCTTTTCTCTTTTTTTTGTCAAACTTCCTTTTTGCAAAAAGTGACTTGGGCCATTATTATAGGAAGGTGACAATATATAGAGTGGGATCTATAGTGCCTTTGCAGTTTTCCATATTCTGTCCTGCTACAACCACAATCTTGCACGTCTTTTATTTGAATTTTAAGTGCCAATATTTTATATTTTAAGAAAAATTGGCACATGGATCTGAATTTGTAAATACAACAAATACAGTTGATGGGAGGGTGGATTTAGCTAAATGCAGGGCAAAACTAGAGGACATTTTATGAGAGGATCAAAAATACTTCTGACTGAACTTTAGGTTCACCTTCAGGTTTTCAGATTTGAGTTTGTAAAAAAAAAAGAGGTGAAAATCATGTACTTTCCTATCACCTCAAAATTATGAGCTTCTTTGGGTTTGTTCTTGACATAAAATCCTAAAGCAAACATTGCAGCTTGTCATTGAGACAGATGAGACAAAACATTAAAAGTGTGAAAGTGGAAAAGTATTCATCCAGATTCTTTTCATAGGTGTTCCACATTGGTCAGGTTCAATGTTCAGAGGTAAATACAATGTTTTCACAGTTTTTGTTCATCTATTAACAATTCATAATCCCCCTCTCCCCCGTTGATTCTGAGTAGGAGCTTGTCTTGTCATAACGTGATACATTTCGTCTCGCCTTAGTCGAGTTAGTGTGGAATTTTAAATACCCGAGCTCGTTTGTCTTGGTTGAGTTACAGATCATTATAATTATGTCAACTAAAATTCCCTCTCGGGCTTTTACAAACGGCTCCATTGTGAGTTGGAACTAGCGTGGAAGCAAAGGAGGGATCAGGGTAATGAGATTGAAAGAATACATCATTTTTCCACAAACACATCAGAGTGCTGTTGTCATGTTTGCAGCTAATTGTTTTAGGAGAGGTAGTTACATGAAGCCTTTTATAGGACAGTGTTTTCTTATTCCTAGTGCTTTTATGGCACCAGAAACATTTTATTTGAGGTGAAAAAAAAATATTAGCCTGACAGATGGCATGGTCCTTGGGGCTTTGTGGGGAACTTAGTCATGCTGAAGGCTGTGGGAATGCTCAAGACTGAGCTATCTCTTTCTCTGAAAACTTTTCTGGGGTGCGGTTGCTCAGCACACAAGTATACGTTGACCTTTAAAGCACAGCTTTTCCTGTGATTCATATCTTATCCACGGTGCACCTGTGAATAAGGCCAGTATCATTTTTCACCGGGGAGAAAGAGGAAGTGATGAAACATTGCATCTGGCCACTTCGAGGAAAACAAAGCATGGAAGCCCGGAGCAACGATACCCCCGTCTGTTTTCATGTAAATAAGTTAAAGGAGAGCGACAAGAATTCAACTTTTGCTAATCCCAAGTGTACAGTTATGAGTGAGAACCGACCTCAAGACTGGGAAGGCGATACACAGAGTTTGATGAATGCCAAATGTGAACTGCTGAAAATGGGAGCAGTTTCACAAGAGGCTGCATTAAAGCACAGCGTGTCTTTGGTTTCCACTGGTGCTCATAAGGGGACGGGGTTGCATTCGATTCATTCATACCCGAGTGTCACATCGTGGACCGCGCAGGTTACTGATGGCTGTGGTAGTGAAGCAGTCTCGCATCATGGCTGACTGGTGTGACACTAATGTAGACTGTAGCTGCTAATGGGGCCGCTGGGACTTTCCACCGTGCGCAACATCAATCAGGGTCCTCAACACGCTCCCTCAAATAGTCCTCCTCACTCACTCAACACACAGCAGATGTCCCCTTCTGATCCTCCAGCACACACAAGAAGTAATGCCAAATGCATGCTAAAGATGCTGCTTTGTGGGAGTGGGGAAAAAAAAAACCAAGGTGCTAGGTGTGTCTGCGTGAACTAGTCGGTGTTTTTCAATGAAAACTCAGTTAATAAATTTGTCTTCAATTAGGTTGTTTAATATTAATGCGAGAGGCCAGATCTTAGAAACTTTTATTCTTCACATCAAGTGAATTATAAAGAAACGGGTGATACTAATCACTGAGTTTAAGGATGAGCTGGATAGTTTCCATACAAATTCTATCTTGTAGCAAATTAAAAGTTTGCCCAGTTTCCACTGCGACTTGGCTGATGCTTAGTGCAGGATCTCTTTTCTACGTCATCCTTCCCTGAATCAAGGAAGCAACAAAGAAAACTCATTTTCCAGCCTGCTGTGCCTTGCAACTGTATCCATACTATTCAAGCATGCCTACGTCCACCAGGTGGAAGCAATGTTTGAGTAGCAGAACGTACTTAAAAAAATATGTAAATGAAGATGGACAATAACATAATGGAGGTTGACGAAGTTCTATCTTATGAATCGGATTACCTTTTAAAAAAAATGAGTTTGCTTTCTGCATTTCTTGAATGTTTCCCAACGTGTTGTCCTCCAGAAATTTTAAGTAGATATTAGAAATTGCAAATTGACAACATTTTGCTGTAGGAATACATTTTTTGTCAAAATACTTGAGTTGCTCCTTTGCAGTTTGCTGACATATTACTTTGTGTGGGCCTTGCTAACATTGAGCACGAGTTGTGTTAAATGACCTTGATTTTCTGGGCTTTTTAAAATTTGCCGTCTGCCTGTAGAGAACGTGAACAAAGTTTTTCAGTCCGTGTTGGTCACGCTTCCAAATATTCAGCAATTAAAGTCGGAGGAACGGGAATGCCTAAGACATTTTACTGCTGGCAAAGATGTCATGGCCCTCCTCTCCACAGGGTTGTTTATAGTCCACCCGCTTTCTGGCAGGCTTCATCAAGCTGGTGCATTGCGTATGTCGAGGCCAAACGTTAGCGTTCGGGTAAAATCAGATCCAGCCATTAAAAACTTTAAACGAAGTCCATGCCTCCAGCCAGCAAACATTTCTCAATAGGGATTGCAGAACTGCTACAGCAAACCTCAAAAACTTTGGGTTTAAGTTAGTGGTTTTATAATCACCAACTTAGAGGTTGGTATTGCCTATAGATGTTACATTTTTCACATACCCGTTTAAAAAAAAAAGAAAAAAAAAAAGCAAACTGTTACACAATTCACCATTCTTCTGTTATTGGTTTGTCAAATAAAATGTAATTAAGCTTTAGAGTTTAGTCGCAATGTGATGAAGTGTGATGAGGTCTAAGGGCTATGAATACAAGAAAAATATTCAAACTACACGTCTTCTCTACTGTCAGCCCATGTTTGCGTACAGCAAGCGGTCGTTCCAAAGTCTGTGATTCAAAGTAATTATCTGGACTTCCCTTGGTAGATTAATTGATATTTATTGGAGTTGCTTCATCAGTTCAATTTGATTTCATTCCACTGCCAAGTTGATTTTAGATTTTGTGTAATTAAATCTGAATGTAATTTTGATGTATTGTAATAATTCGAATTTGTCTGAATCCATTTCGGCCTTTAACATATATTTTTTTCCTACAGTGCCTCGTCGTACTGCAGTGTTCCACCGAAGGACGGATCCTGTCTACTGTGGCCCCTAGAGGCCATAGCAGAAAGATCACCTTCACATGTGAAGCCATACGTTCCTCAGACTTAGTTGAGATGTCACTTTTTTTCTTTTTTTTCCCTTTGCCTTTTACCTCGGGCCTCTGGTCATGTGCTGAATCGACACAGCGGTGTCTGTTGGAGCGCAGCATTGATCCCCCACCCCCAGTCAGGACGTCCTCAGGGAAAAAGAGCTATATGCTTAGAGCAGCAATGCTCCTCTTGTACTGAAAAATGCTGAGACAGAGAGGGGATGCGCTGATCTGTGTAAGATATAAACCTGAACGCTGTATGATGGGAGTGATAGATTGTAACCTTTTGGTAAAGTTTCAAGGAGTTACTGTGGGTACATTAGTCTTGTGGTTTTAGAAAGTAGGTACTGTACTTGTATCTTGACCACCAAAGCGCTGCTTACACCTGAATCTCAGTAAACCTCAGTTAGCAGGTTTCAGTAAAAACCTCTTGTCCAGGTTTTTCCTTTTATTTACACGCGTTCAGCACATGATCCTCCTTTTGTGTGCATTTATGTTCTCATTTCCTACTTTTCCACAGTGACACTGGCGCACAGCTTTATGATTTCCCACTTTTTTGTAGTCAGCCCCTCCCCCCCTGTAGCCTGTGAATAGGGTAATTATGGACCCTGTAGAGTAATTACCAGAGCTCGAGTTGTTTAATTACGGCCTTCTCGAGAGCTGTCTGATGCCAGTGACAGCAGAGGCGCCACTCGCTGATGGAACGGTTTCATCCTCTTGACTAGAGCAGCCCTGTGAGGGACGGAGAGAGGAGACGTGGTAATAGAGTGAGGAGGCGTGAGTGGGAGGGATTGCAGGGAGTTAAATTGAGTGGGAGAGAGGTAACAGTAAAGCGAAAGTTCACAGTTTGATAAATGTACATGTCTGCAACGGTGAGGGAAGGTTGCCAGCAAGGAGTTTGCCTTTGAACAAGACATACGGCGCCTTGCAAAAAGTCTTTATGCCCTGGATATTTGAAAAGATTCCTCTGATGTTAAGACCACCAACATCAATTGGTTTTGTTGTGACGTGACGGCATATACATTAGTGATGCACCTGCACCCCAAGGCCCTGCATGTGTGATGGAGTGGATGGAGGGAGGTGGCCTGGGATGGGGAAGGAAGGACCCGGGGGGGATGAATAGATAAATGCATTCCACTCTATTTCAGACAAATTTGAAAACCCTGTATTCATCCTCTACGTCACATTTATGGACTATAATATACACATCTTATAAAATACATTGTTGTGTGGTTGTATACATTCCCATAATACTCGCAGGGAGAAATTTTACATGATGCCTGCTTGTTGTTCTGCTTGCTTCTGAATGTTAGCAAAAAAAACAAAAACAAAAAAAAAAACGTTTAAAGACTCACATGAACACATGACGAGAAGAAGAAAAATCGTTTGTTCATCTCTTTCGACGAGCTATGACGGCCATCCTGGTCCTCAACAGTTGAAGGACCTGTGGACCTGAAGATTTGTGGGGCAAAGGGCAGGGAGGTCAATCTCCAAACTAGGGGAAAGGAATTCAACCCGGCAGCTTGACATTCCCCCTCACCGGGAAGATGATTCTGTCTGCGTGCCGTTTCCGGACAATCCTGAAATGGTGCATGGTGAGAAGTTTCCTGCCACCCACTGACGATAATTCAAACATCCCCACCTCTCAGATTCATATCTTCCCCCGGAGGTCATGACACGTGTTTTTGTTTTTCATTCGGATGGAATTCAGTTCTGGGTAACTCCATCCCGATGGAAATTGTCTACTGGACACATTTGCATGCATGTTTACCAAACATAAGCCTTTCCAAAGTTTTCATCTTTTTAACTCGTGATTGAGACCGAGCTTTGGCGGCGCAACGACCTGTTAAACCTTTGTTCGAATTCCAGAGTCGCATGCGAGCCATGTTTGTTTTACCAATGCATCAGAGCTGCTCGTAACTCAAAACAACAGATGAAGATGTGAGTGCAGAAGCTATTTCCTGACGAATGTGACGATTGACAGCAACCTCTTGACTTCTTGAACCTTGACCCGTCCATGTTTGTCAATTGTAGAACAGCTTTAATGGCTATAACCCTTACTTTCTACATGCATTTATATGAAGTTTTGAGCAGATGTCAGCCTTGCAACAAGCTCAATGACCTACATGTGTTGCAATGAACGGTCATCAAACAGAGAAGCTGCAGCTTTGTGAACAGTTGTGGCTATCTGTGATATTCAGCATGGTGTCTGACAGATGTTAAAGCATGGCAGTGGAGGGCTGCAGGGGATAAATGGTGATAGATGAACCAGCTGCCTTCTTGGACTGATGTACTGCAGCAAGAGAGGATTTTAACTTTTCCAGACCTCAGTGATGTCCGACTACGGCCGTGTCATTTTCAAAACCTTAATCATGTTTCTCCGTTTACATCTTATTAAAGATATATTTGATTTTAGATGGTGCACATTAATTCTTTGTTCGTAATATGAGTTGTGAGATAAAATATGTCCAGTGTTTTGAGGGGTGCGAATGGTGAATAATTAAGAGACATACAGTCTTGTGACTAAGAGTTTTGCTTTCTTTTGTTCCGTTTCCTTCTTTGTCACACTTAAGCTTTTAGCTTTTTGTTTCTATTTCGTTGTTTTTCATGTTTCGGGATCTGTCACGTTAGAAATGCATTAACGCTCTCTGCTGAGTTCAACTGCCTCAATCACTCGAACTAACGAGCTTTTTTTGAGCTGTCCCTTTGATTGGCCGACAATAAACAACATATAATTAGTTTCCTGCCAAGCATAGTTACTCTTTCAGCACCGATGTTCCCACACAGAAATAACTCCACTGCATTTAGAATGAACTTAGTGTGCCAGCATGTTTGCTTCCCGGTCACCTGGCAGACCTAGTTGTCTTATCTTGATGATGCCACATAATCTTGTGGCATCATCAAGATCTCACAATCTTGTGATATCACAAGATTGTGAGAACCACTGAATTTCTGCAACGGTTGTTGCAGCTTTTCCAGTGACAACTATGAATGAACTTCCCTGCATCCCATATCTGTGGGTCTTCACTCCAATTAGTGAGAAAAAAAGCAACCGAGAACTAAGACAAACTCAGTCTTAGGAGTGTGAGAGAGAAACAAACGATGGTGTTTGATCTTTGCGGGCAACGGCATCACGAAACTTTCAGTGAGACTTGTTATCGTCAGAATAGATTTCAGGCTCAACTCCTCCACCTGAGTGGCCTCGTCATTTGGCTCGCCATCTTATCAGAAGACTGAAGTAATGTCAGCACTCCTCTCTTCTCGCTGTAACGAGAGCCAGGGCAAGTTGTTCTGTTAGAAATAAGACTGTTCATTGATTGAACTGGAGACCGTAGATCGATGATATTCTCTAGTGTGAAGACTGAAAATGCTGGGTACGATTTTAGAGAAAATAAAGATAAAATATAAAGTCATCTCTGTGGATTCTGAAATGTTTCCAGTGTCACATGAGGGTGTGGGTAATGTGGTTGGCTGCCAGAGTCTGCTTTTTAATTGGCTCCCCTGTGTTGATCATTGCAGCGTTCTCTCCCGGACTCCTGAAGCAGCAGTCTACTGCAATACTTTTGCCTATTAGGACTGACAGTTTTGCATCCATTGCTTACTGTGGTCAATTCCTCATCCTTCTGTCTTAGGACAAGCTCTCAGACATCTTTGCTGCTTTCAATTTTTTTCTTCTGCTCTGTTGTCTGTTTCCAGGTGCTTTGTGTAACATATGCAGAATACCATTAACCTGTCTCCTGGTCTCCGTCAATTACAACAGCGCCCGTCCATTGTGCGGCACGTCACTTTTTCCAAACACCTTTAGCGGAGATGAAAAAGCCACCTGACCTCTGAAAGCAAAGCTTTGCAGTCGCTGTGATCGCTCTACCATTTGCGGCCCTCCCCACGGTTTTGCGTTTGCCCCCACGTTTCACAGCTTCAGACGCTCTCGCTGAGATCAAACCCTCAAAGTCCTGACCCCCTGCTGAGACTCCCTCTGGAAGTGCTAATGACCCTGTTTGTCTGAGGAGCTACCCGCTCTTCTTCCCATGTGCGAGCCCTCTTCCCCTGCCCCGGATCCGTCCTCTTTAATAGTGATTGCTTTGCCACTTGTGCGCTTCTCGTATGACCTTAGAAGGCGGAAGACAGCTGAACTTTCACTGCAGGTCATCGTGTTTGGTGGGAGAGAAGTGCTCGGCCAGTTGCGGGGGGCAGGAGGGGAACCGAGAGGGCAAACACCTGCTGACTTGCCACTGACATAGGTGTTGACGTGTCGTGCAGTTTCGATTTCTACAACAGTTTTTAAGGCCATAGTCTCTTGTTAAGATTAGGCTAGGAAAGATTTTCTTTGGACGACTCGATAGACCTGCAAGTTGTAAATGCTGTCAGCATTAGGACTGTTAAATGTTAGTAGTGGGATGTTCACACCCTGAAAATAAATGAAATATTCAGTGTAAATCAATCCTCAAATAGAAAAAGACAAAGAAACCAATTGGACCATTTCCATCTGGCAGTGGTTCAGCAATAAAAACAACGGAGGAATCTGAAACGAGAGCTGCGGCTACATACCTGGTGTTTTTCAGTGTTGCGTTCTTCTGGGTCAGCGGTTAGGATCACAGAGAGATCATCTGAACCGTGACGATACATTTCTGGGCTTGAATCACCTCTATGTTATCCAAGAGACATGAATCTTGCAGTCCACCACTCTGTCGGCTTTGGGCTCCAATTTACAATGAACCCTGCAAGTAATTTGGAGATAAGCATTTTCAGTGGCCCCTGAGAGTGGCTACACATTGTTCCTTGCAAAACTACTTTTAATTGTTCAGGTTGTTACTAGATTTGGGGGAGCTGGCAGGGATGTGTGTGGTCAGTCAATTAAGGGTATTGGTTTTGAGGTCCGTTTTTTTTTTTTTTTTTTTTTGCAGTATGTTTAATGATTCTAGCTTAAAAAAAAGCAACAACAAGAGTCCTACTGAATAAATCTTAATACTGAAATGGAAACAGTGAAGCCATATCCAGCCGTTTCAATTGCTCCCACAGATGATGTTTGCTTCTTCCATTTCAGTATTAAAATTTTTCACCTCTTATATCCTGTGTGCAGTACATTTGAACTCTTTACGTGGCATTTTATCAACCCCAGCTGAAAGTTTAGACCTTGAGGGGTTGGTCAACACTGAGTTCAGTCCAATTGTGGAAAATTATCTTACCTTTGACAACACATGCAGCATTTAAAGTTTAAAATCATGTTATGTACTGTGGCTTGCAAACGTATGAAAGTATGTATACCCCTCTTAATGTTATTTTTTTTCTTTTTTGCAAAAGCTTTATAGGATTTTGTTAAGATTGGATTTTGCAGACCAACACAAACTACTGTACAGTTGTGAAGTGGATGGATTTATTCATCCTGTTTTCAAAATCTGAGGGAAAAACTGGAAAGTGTGGTGTACACTTTTGCTCAGCATCGTTTGTGTTGGAGCAGGTTCTGAATTGAATTTAGGTCTGGACTTTAACTGGAAGTAACACTTTTATATGATTTGATGTAGCTCTAGCTGTGCGTTTAGGGTAGAGATTAAAATATTTCTTGTTTTTAATAGCTATTCATTTATGTAGCCCCATTCAGCCTTCTATTAACGCTAAGAATCTTTTCTGTCTGAACTACAGAACAGCATCCCCACAGCACCACTAAGAATTATACACACAGCGCTTTGCATGTAGGCCAAAAAATTCAGTTGTGGTCTCGGTTGTACATTTACTCGACTACTTACTGTCTTTCATAGCACTTTTTTTTTCCTTTGGCCTTCTCGCCACTCTTTCATAAAAAAAAAAACAGACTTAACTGTTTACACTGAACTGTTTTCTCTCAACAACTGGGTGAAATTTGGCTGTTTCTGCAGCTTCGCTTCTATAACACATTAAATAATGTGTAGTTAATAAATGCCAACAATATTTGTCTTCATAATTAACTTGGACATTATTTACTGTCCCATTAAATTAAAGATGGTGGTGACACTAATGCGTTTGATTTAAGAAATATTTTCATCTTAATTTTCATGATTGAACATTTTCTTAAAAATCAAAACCAGTAATGCAAAGGCTATTTGGTCTTTATATTTGAAAAAAAAAATCCAATTTATTAGCATTACGTGAAATCAATTATTTCATGCATTTATTTCTTAGCAGTTATCTAAATATCTACTTCCAAAATGTACTCGTAACATTTTTGCGGATGTTTTTATGTGAGGGCAGAGCTACTATTAAAAAACCAGTCGTTCCTTTTTTTATCATCCCTCAGCATAATTCACAAGCAGTCACACAGTGGTCCGTATAAACTTGCGAGGAATCCACAATGAGCACAAAGACATTATTTTGGGCGCAGAAGGGTAGGTTAGAAATCAGAAAACCAGTGACTGGAATGTTTCTTGGCAGATGGTCTGATTGTGCTGTAAGCGGCTGCTTGTGAATGAGTCAAACCCACTCCGTGGTGCCTGAGAAAAAGTACCTGTGAGAAACTGGCCGGCTACTCTTCTAGCCTGCTGTCTGATTAGTCAAGAGTCCGACATAAGTGCTTCAGATGCTTGTGGTTTTCATTTTAAGGCCTTGACAAGAATCCAGATAATCTTGTGGCGGTCTGAGAATAACTTCTCCGCTATGTGAAATCTGCAGAGGCAGAGACAGCCGATTGTAGATTTCCTGCTCTGTGTGTAATTAACCAATCACAGTCAGTGATGAGCCATGGAAAGAGTAAACACTTTCCTTTTTACAACAATGGAACTTCTAAGAGTCTAATTCTCAGATGGTTCCCTCTTGTCAGGATGTTTTTCATCTAATTCCAGACCCAAATCACTTTGACATGGTGATTATTTCATGCTTGATGTATAATTAGATGAAAAGTTGACCTTTAACACATTCGTGTGGTTGCTAAATTTAAACTGGAAAATGTGACTTCAGGTTTCTAGTGCATATTTGATTACTTTAAATATTATGTGATGCTCAACATATATGTTTGCAGAAACAAATTTGAAGCTGTTTTTTTTATTTTATTTTAAAAATCTCAAAGCAATGATTGAATGCCAGAGACACTGTTTTGAAAATGTACAAAATAATAACTGACTAAAAGCGAGATTACGCGCTCCAAATGTATATATGGACTCATAACATGGTTAAATGGTAAATATAGCTACATCACAACAGTTTCAGCGTCAGGTTATTTTCTCAATTAATTTGGCATTTCATCTTATTGTCACGATTTAAAAAAAAGAAAGCTGGTTTGTTTGATAGAAAATAAAATGGATATTACATTTTACCCAGAAATAATACATTTGTTCGGTTTTCTTTTGCTTCTCTGGAGAGGTTTCATGAGTTTCAAATGTTAGTCAGACTTTACAGCTAGTACCTGGTGCCTTTGTTTTATTGAAATCTGCGGCAATTTGTTTACTCTCATGACCGTTTCAACTTCGAACAAACCTCAATGGATTAATTCATCGTCACCAAAGACCTCTATTTCCTACTTCAAAATTCTACAAAATATTTTTTATATCAAAGCGGATGTGATACAAGGAAATGATCTACCAATTGATGAGAGCAAAAAGGGTGAAATTTGTAAATCCATCTTCCATCTCCAGCAAATAGTCTTTCTAAATTTGATATTGAATAAATATAAACCTTGTTGCGGCAACGGATAGACCCCATTACAGCTGGAATCAATAAGATGTAACCAAGGAATCTGATGCATGGCACAGAGAGAACGTCAATGAGTTTCAAACATTCTATAATTACTCTCCAGCATGTAAAAATAAGTGCCTGCAGTCCTTATTCTGTTTTGATTGCCGGTGTTGTAAAGCGATTGATGGTGCCTGCAGAGCGACTGCTGCCTCTTAAACAAAATTAGGTTACAGACTGAAAATGTGAGGATGAGCTTCTGAGGGCAAACTGGAGACCCTAGATAGTGACTCCAAAGAAATTACTTGGGTGGGGAATTTCAACTACATGTGACCCTTCAGACCATTATTCTTATCATTTGCAGATTTTATGGCTCTTTAGGTGTCTTCATGGCAAGATTTTCCTCATGCACTGTTGCAGCCTGACTGGAGATTGGCGCAATGAAAGTCAGATCCTATGAGTCCAAGGCGGTTGGGATCCAATCTTGCATATTCAGAAGACAATGAATAGACAGATAGGTAGGTAGAAAGAAACCATGATCATTATGAAAAACAGTATTTTTTTAATCTGATTTGTTCTGAGATTTGAGGTTAATTTGTCCTAAAATCTTGGATTTATGCGTCGTTGTTGTTGTACTGTGTGTACTGTATTTTCCGAAAAGGGGTAATTCAGGGCTGAATGATGGGGCACGCCTAAATTTTGTCATCACATTACTCATCACAAATTCCCAATATGGTCCTATAACCTTGGGCGGTATCAGAAAGCACAATGCTATGATCTATTTTGTGGTCAGGCTGTTTAACAGTAAACTGCTTTGGCTGTTTAGTTTTACAATAAACAGAAAAAAGAAGAGGTCAGCTAAGACTTTTTATTATTATTACTACTATTATTTTTAATAATGTAGCCCACTAACTTACCACTAACTAACCATAGTAGCAAAATGCCCCCAAACGTCTAACAGGTCTGGGTGATTTCAGACATGGTTCTGCTGTGGATATTTGAACAGAAACCTTTTAGAAGCCAAGTGCAACATCTT
Source organism: Poecilia formosa (assembly GCF_000485575.1). Taxonomy (NCBI): domain Eukaryota; kingdom Metazoa; phylum Chordata; class Actinopteri; order Cyprinodontiformes; family Poeciliidae; genus Poecilia; species Poecilia formosa. The sequence continues at coordinate 688,611 of NW_006800093.1, read as the reverse complement.
CTGGGAATCATTCCATGACCCCACAGTGTGAGAGCTGGATATTGTTAAGGAGACAAAAATCAAAACCCAATTTAAGGCTCGATTTGTTTTACTTCAAGAGAGCCTCATTCTTTGCTGGAGGTCCAAATTGTTTGCATTTTACCATTGGAGACCCTTGTTGGAGTTTGTTGTAGCTGTACAGCAGTATAACGTCTCTTCCTGAGGGACACTTATTGAGTTTGAAAAAGGGCAGGTTAAGCCTGCGGTATCTGAACATGTCTAATGGACCTGCAGGAGTCCCTAAGGGGAAGTTGGCAACTACGGGTCAAAACAGGGTTATGTTTACTCAGTGGATGTTGAAGCGTGCCGAAAGCCACGTGATTTCTTTCTTTCTTGTCCCCCTTAACTCCAGCCACCTATTCTGTGTCTTTCGGTCTGAAGGACTGTACACCAGACCGATGCCACATCTGGATGCAATTCCCCAGCAAGCTGACACTGAGATATTTGAATGAAACTCTTAAAGCAATGAGAAGTGGGACAATTTTAATACGGCCATAATGGAAGGACAATAAAATGGTAAAACAAAACTGCTGTTTTCTATTTCTATTTATTTATTTTATTTCTTGCTATGTAGTGTGGCATCTGTGAGGTCTAAGCAACTGCGTGAACTGCGAGCTGAAGATTTAAACAAATCCGATATATTTACATGGATATTTGTAGTCTTATGGGAATAGGTGGGGAGAGCTAAACTTCATAGTTGAGGCCTGTTTTAAAGTCGGCAGTCACATTTTATTAAATCCAGCTAGATTTTGCAGTACCTGCCAATGGTTAACTGTGTGTTTTGAGTAATTCACTTGGGGAAATAGTTTGCTATGGCAAAATCAATAAATGGCTTTGTATTTTGACAAAAAGCAAAGGTGAGACACGTTTTCCATGCAGCAGTCTTGACTGGGGCTCGCAATAAAAAAATATACATATATCACTGCCAATTATTCATCATGTAAAAGTATTAGACTTTTATTGGAAAACTTGCTTAAGATTTTTCAATAGTTGGAAGGTAACAAAAAATGCCAATGTGTCCTTAATTAAAACTTATGTGGCACTTTAGATACAATTTATATCCCTGCGTAAAAGTTTTATATTTTTCCACACTTGTGCCTGTAATCCTGGATTAATTCCAGAGATTTCTGTTTTAAATATAGCAAATTAGGGAGACGAATAGCAATCGGTTTAAGTGCAATACGGAGATGAAAATGAAAAGAGAACAATACACAAATTGTACCATACATGACACATCATTCACGCCAAGCTGAACATAAAGAAATAATGCTAATGTGGCAGTGTTTTACAAAAAGATGTTTCCATTTTGGAAAGAATGACAATTATGTTGGTATCTGGACTCATTTTACATGGAAACTGACTGGGTGTTAATTAGAAGGTGTCTGAACAATATCCACATGGACAATTTGTTTGTAGACATCTAAAAGCTAAAGTTGGGGTATAAACTTGAACAAATGTGGTGACACCAGCAGGGATCAAACTGGGGTCTCCTCAAATTACAAGCATCTTAAACAGATGAGCTTCAGAAATACCTCATTCTCCGCATATAATGGACGATTCAACACGCTTTTATCCATTCCAGTTCCACTTTCACTCCAATCAAATCGCTGACTTCTTTGAACAAATACAAATTACTCTATTCTCCTTGAGTGTCTTGAGTACGAATTAGAGTGATAACTACAATCGCTCACAAGTGCTGCCACTTCACGCTAGTTCTGGTTGGAAATGAATATCCTCCTGTGCGTGATATTCTAATCAATTAACATAGCAGATGACCGAGAGTGACTCGAGGACAAAGCAATGCTGGTTTTCAGTGAAACTGTAACATTTTTGTTGCAATTCAGCCGCTTTTTTACTCGTCACCAGTGATGGGAGTCTCTGTCGCTAGCACCTTTTCAATCCAGTTGTCATAGTGGAACGTTGGGGGTGGGTGGGGGGTGTTTCACACAATTTGTAGCAGGAACATACCCTGACATCTTCGACCCCACTGCAACTTTTTTAATCAAAGATTAAAAAAATAAAAATAAAAATACATATTTGGCAATAATTAAAGATTGTTCTAGGGAAATGTCTGCTTTCCCACCATATCAATACACATGCATACCATTAGTTTCACTTCTGTTAAATGTTCATGCGTGTACCTTTGTGTGTGTTTGAGTGCACAATATAAGGACGAGAGTGTTCAACCCCCAGCGGTCCACTGGGATTTACAAGGTATCATGTTCTGGTTTTGTGATCCGGTGTAAGAAGTGCCTGACCTGCTAAGACAGCTAGAAAAATCAAAGCCAGCTGGGAGATGTCACTCATTGTTTATGAAAATTTATCTCTGACTCAAACTGATTACGTGAACGCCATCAAGCAGAGGAACGTTGGTGACGGGAAAGGATTCAGTGGTCTAAAACTGACTGAGATGAATTGGATGAACATATGGGGGGGAAAATGGAATAGAAACTGTGGGAGAAGGACAAGTTTTATTCTTTTTCCTCTGATATTTGAGATCACAGGATTTTTGGCGCAACAGAAATCCAGTGGAATTTGTTGATTTTTTTTTTTTCCAAATAAGATCATTTCATGAAGCTTCATGACTTTGTGGGCTGAACATTCTTTGGCAAAGTTTTCTTTTTATAAATTAGAATATTTTTGAATCAAATTGCTCTATTTTCTGTTTCCATGCAGACATGCAACCGAAATGAACTTGAAGTAAACAAAATCTAGACATTATAGGTTGGGGTAGCGGAGCAGCTTCTGCCACCGGCTGCCGTACACAGCTTTAAAAAAAAAAATAAAAATACTGAAAGATGCATTGCGACTGTCCGAAATTAACCAAAGCCATTGAGACTGACTTTTACATCAATCATCCTTAAGTTTAATATTTCCTCTTGCGCCACTAGAAATGTTTGGTATTGCTTGGTATCCAACAAAATCTAAAACAGTTGAGGAATAACTGGCCAAATGTTCAGCAAACTACTTCAGAAAGCTTGTGGAAGGACACCAAAAAAAAGTTTACACAGTTTAAACGGTTGTACAGTTTGAAAGGCAATTCTGCAAAGGAAATGTTTGCAAAAACTTCAGTCTGATTTATTGTCAGTGAGTGAGGAAACTGAGATTGTTTTTCATAGAGAATATCAGATTTAACCTGTATTTAAAAATACTTTCCAGTTAAAAAAAGAAAAGAAAGAAATTCTGATTTGCCTTTTATCTCCCCATAGTCGGGCTCATTAGTTCATTAGCTAAGAGGTCAGGGGTTCCTATCAGAGCATTTCCTTCAGGTTTCCTCTTCATCTTGTCCAGACCTGAATGTTATGAGCTCTGTCACATTCACAGACAGCAGAAGTCTGGGACCCTCGTCCCAATCTGCCCATCATCTCTCAAAGGAATTCCACTAATGAGGCTCTATAGAGAACAGATGCAGCGAGGGCAGCCTGGGCAAGAACAACCTGCCACAGTCACTTAATGATCACTCACACCGGCACTTATGTCACCAGTGGCGTTTTGGACGGATGGTTTGCGTGCGTTTGAGAGCGATGATTTCTGTTTTCGTGGGTCCTCCGACCGTGTCCGTGACTAATTCTACAGTTCAACTCACCAAGTGTGTCAGTTGTTGTTCTCTTTCATGACTCATTTGATTAGCTTATTTTTCCACCTCTTTTCAGACGTCGCAACGCATTTTAAACCTGCTCGTATGAACCCTTCTTGGCTGTGAAGCCTTTTAAAGGACGACCCTTTGTAGCAAGTAAATTCGTCGACGTTTTTGTTCGTATCGGAGAAAAAAAATAAAAAATAAAAAAGATCCCCTCAGCTCGACGTCTCGAATTTCAGATACGGGTGTCGTTGTCCAGAACTCTCTGTCCACTCTTTGAAAGGGGGCTGACGTGGTTTATTGTTACAGTGCGGAAGTGATATCAGATGTGATGCTTCCAAATGCCAAGAACAATGCCCAGAACATGCCTCTAATCACACATGGCCACTGTTCAGATACACACACGTGCACTCTGCATGCTCTTGGGAAAACGGGCTCGTTCCAACCCTCCTTAGGTTTCAGGCCTCGGCTTCAATCACCGCTGTAAATGTTAGGACATGTTTGTGTTTGTGCAATTGTCCAGCGTATACGTCAGTGCCCCATGTTGTTTGCATGAAGTGCGGTTAGAAAGGATTAAAGGGCCAGTTCATGAAAACAAGACGAGGCGGCCAAGAGCAAACAAAGAAATAAAAGGAGTGGAGTCTGTGCCAAGCACTCTCAAACGGTAAAGAGTTGTTTGAGAAGAGAAATTCTTGCGGAGTGAACGTACCTGAGCTTCGCTTCTTTCACTATCGAGTGGTCTTTAGGATAAGCTTTTGTTTTTATGAAGCATCACAGCAGTTAGTACACGTGTTGACTTTTTATAAAAGATTATGTGAATATAAAGGGAGACGTTAGCTCTTTAACTGAAGTGCAAAGCATTTTATCCAGACATTGCTTTGAAAGGCCTTTATCTCTTTCAGCTGGATCTTGCCCTTCTCTCATTTAACTCCTCACTCTAACCTTTTTCCTCTCAATTTTTCCCTGATTGACCTTCCTTTTCTCCTTTTTTTTCCCCCCAGTCTTCTACCTTACAAACCTCCCTTTCATGCCTGTCCAGACAAGATACATGTTCCAGGCAATAGTAATGAGCACACATACCAGTTGTTGGTACCTATCAGCTCACACTTACCTCAGTCCTGGATCAGACCGCAGATGTAACACAAAACAGAAACAACATGCTAACTCCAACCGGATGCCGAGTTCTTCTCTTCAAATTCCTTCCTGGCACAGAATCGGTAAAAGCCCACAATGAGATTCCAGCTGAGAAAATAAAGATTTGGAAACTTCAGCTGATAAACACTTTGAAACAGTGATGCTGTTAATTGTCTTTCTTGATTTCATGTTTACCTGTTTTAAAATAAACCTTCTATTTTTATTTTATTTTGCACTCACTTGCCTCTTTATTAGGTGCACCTTTTCAGTTGCATGTGAACCAAAATAGCAAGTTAGCCAATCACATGGTTACAACTCAATGCATTAAGGCATTTTTTTAAAGTTCATGCTGAGCATCAGAACAGATGAAATAGGGGAGCAAATGTGACATGGTTGTTAGACAGACTTGTTTGTTGGACAGAAGTCTTGTTGCTAACTATACCTAGCTTTCTATTGCGGACCAAAGTATCTGAGGATTATTTCCGACACCTTTTTATTCAGAACTCAAAGAGGTGTCAGGAGTGTGTCCAATGTGGCTTATGAAAAGGCTAGTTGTTACATTCACATATATTTTTTTTCTTGGTCTTTTCAGAGTCTGTGTTATTCATTTAATGACCCAAGTTTGAAATTTGTTGCAACTTGCATGAGCGCTTGGCTATATAAAAAAAAAATGAGTCCATTCCCACCTTAATTGGCTTAACCAGTAAAGTTCATCTTTAATAATCTGTCCCTGTCCAAAAGTGCTTACATGTGAACATGTGAAAATATTATATTATGGTGCATTGGTCTCTGTCTCCATTGTTGCCTAATGCTAACTTGCTCTACATGTTTGATGGAAAATTACAAGATCACTAAAGAGACCAAGAGTCCAGTAAGAACAAAGTAACATGACAATTAATGTTTTAACGTAATCCTTAGTAAAGGTGAACAAATAAGACCAGTTCCTCCTAATTAGCTTGCTGTTAAATCCCCCCGGATGTTACTTCAGGACTATGTCGATGACTGACGGCTTACATGTACACTTTCAAGCTGTCTAGTCAGCACATTTGTTTATTAAGAGTCTGCAAGTGTGTACCGATTCTTAACAGCTCTGTAATCATATTGATTGGCCTGCAGGTCTCAGGACCTTGATCGATTAAGTCATGAATAAGAAGCATCTCTTTGTAAGAGGGATTATGGTTCAAACAACTTCTGAATTTTAGTGTTTGGAGTTGGCTAGTTGAATAACTATTAACTTTGTGGTAGACTGGTCCGAGGACTGGAATTGACTGGCTTCAGAACAATGAGCTCCATACCAAGAAGCTTTGGCTCCAGCGTTTTGGTTGGACAATCGAAGACGAGCTGAGAGGAAATGAAGGAATTAGTTTCAGAGGATTGAGTTATCTAAGAATTAAATTACACTATTGATTTTGATTAAAGAACCGTGCCTTATGCGAGTGTAAAAATTAGGGGCAATTCTTTAGGTCAGCTTGTGCAGCCTGTGCTTTGTCAGTGCGGTTTTCATATTTGTTTCTGTCTATCTCTGTTACCATAGAAGATGCCAGTGTATTGGTTACACTAAAATACTTTGTATATATTTTCATGAAGCTTAAGACGGGAACAGTAGGTATGTGTTGTCTTGCTGCGTCAACACTTAATATGTATATACATTTTTGGGAGTGGGGGGTTTATAAAAATGAAACTTCCTTTAAATCTGGAAGTCTTTTCAGGTCCACATATATTGAAAACGTACTTTTGCTTATTGTTCTGTCAAAAAAAAGTATAAGTTGATTCAGCCATTTTCAAACCATTCCACAAATTCTCAATTAGATTTAGGCCTGGACTTTGACTTGCCATTCTGACATCTGAATATGCTTTCACTGAAACCTGCTGGAATGTGATCCTCTGCCCCAGTCTCATGTCTTTCGGAGGATCTTAAAAATTTGTTTCTCTAAATTTCCCTGCAGCCCTCCATCTTTCCATCAATCCTGAGTATCTTCTCAGTCCCTGTGGACAGAAAGCATTCGTCCACAGGTGGGATTGTTGTGTTCTTGTGGTTGATGTACAGTGACCTATCAGACTGTAAAAGCTTGTGATATTTTGTAGCTGAACCCTGCTTTGAAATTTAAATTGACCTGTCCAATTTGTTCCTTTATCTTGATGATGCTGTTTGTCACAAATTTTCTGTAGCAAATCTTAGTCCTTTACAGATCAGCTGTATTTTTACTTCTAAATTTGATTTGACTTCCAAAGGCCATTTATTGGACTGGGTTTTATTAAGAAATATTAGAGTATGAGGGGCTCAAGGTAAATAGTTGCCACAATTTTTAGATTTTGTTTTTGTTGGTGTTAAATATAGTTGTACTGGTTGTTATATGATTTTGAAAAAGTTCTTGGAGTATTAATGATTTCCCAAGTCAATGTGTGTAGGTAGCTGTAAGACTCTACAGACTGGGCTACTTAATTCTAAAGGTCTTGCCTGGTCCTTAAAGCGTTAACAGATATTCTTAACATTTGAATAGACTTACTGTCATCAAATAACTTATTCTACTTCCCAAAAGTCTTTAAAGTGCTCCCCTCTCAAATCATACAGGTGAAAAAGATATCCTTGTCTGCAGGAGAGGCGGGAAAGGAGACGAGGTATTTCTGAATTTGTCAAAGAGTATTAATAGACCGTCTCCTTGGGTTTCTAATCTTCAAAGGTCTGACCTAGACGCTTTTGTGTTTTCGTTAGAGAAAAATTAGTGTCTGCGAATGTTCCCACTTCTGTGTCCGGTTTCGTGTTTCTGCCCAGTATGAAACACACCTTGTGGCTCGACATGAACATTGCGACGGTGCAAATGCAAGGTTACTCCGATCGGAGGCAGATCAAATCTCACCATGTTATTAGGTGGCATGCATTACACTCTTGACATATGTTGATTGTACAGAAAGACAGATTTTTATCAAAGTCCCGCTTTTAATATGGGAAGCTGGAATGCCATCAATGTGCCCTTTGTGTTCTCCCCCACCCATAGAGAGCTCGCATGGAATATCCTATCAGTTTCATAGGAAGTTCACTTTGGATGATTTTGACAATGTGCTGAAGCAACAGATAGACCAAGTTATAATCTTTTTTGATCATAACTATAGCTGTACAGCAGCTAAATGTTTCCCTTGAAAGGACATATGGAATATTATAATGAAGTGTTATGCGTCTTGCCCCTCAAATCTGCAACCTTTGCAAAGTGTTGGTCCATTTGACTTCAAGTACCAGTAATTGAGTTCGAGTCAAAATGATAAATGTCTTGAGAAGAATGATGAAACAGCACCTTATGACCTTTGGGATTATTCAAGCCAACCTCTGCTCAACTTTTAAGCAGGACGCAAGTCAAGAAACCACGCGTCTTTTGCTTTCACCGTAAACCAGTTGACCTCAGCAGTAATACAGATAACAGCAGGGTAATGCTAGTATTGAGGCGGTTTGGGATGTAGGCATTGAGAGGAGAGCCAGGCGAACAGAAAAGTGCTTGGCTGGAGCATGGGAATCAATGGCTTGGTAGACAGAAGGCCAATGCAATCAGGGAGCCGATTGAGGCAAACTCTAACCCTGCTGAGCCAGCACCAGAGAAGAGGGAGAGAGTCATTTGGTGCTGGGTGCCTTCTACTTGTCCTCTGCTCAGCAAATACTATCCTGCAAGCACAATAAAGCTACAAGCAATATTATAAGCATTACAGTTTGTCCCACAATTAATCTCGGTCAAGCACACGTTCCCTCATGTAGACTTACATTCTTACTCTCAAACCTCTCTGCCTTTCCATGGTTATTAATAAGAGCCACTGAGACAGAGATGGATGAGATCCATTTTGATTTCAGTGCAGTTTTATTTGTTATGAAAAAAAAAATGGCTGTGGAAGATAACTTGATGTGTGCAGAAAATAAATGGAAAAGAAGAAGGGGAAAAAAAACTGCTCGTGAAGGAGAAAAACGCTGCAGTGTTTGCAGGTTGAGGTCACTCGCGACGCTACGCAGAGCAGAAACCTCTGCCCACAGTATGTATGTAATTCTGCTTGTTAAAAGCTGTGACATTACTCCTGTGGATTTCCTGGATCACTTATTAACATCAGCACGTTCACTCCCACCATCGATGTGAAAACAGCGTTTCGGCACCGCACGGAAAGTCTGGAAACGGCACCTGACGGAGAGATCCATTTCACACTCAGCCACGAAATGACACTTTGATTTGTTTTTTTTTTTTGTTTTTTGTTTTTTCATCTGAGTTTTCGTTTAAGGGTGGTCCAGTCAGGAGCAGTGAGGTCATTACTTTTATTCAGGCCCAATGAAAGCACCGATTGTGTGGTTATTGTAGACCACAGACAGTGGTAGTTACTGTAAAATCAGCCGAAGCCTAAGCAGCTTCGAGCTCAGAACGAGCAAAATGGCTAATTTGCCCCCCCCACATCGTTTAGAATAATACAACACTGTTTTCGTTGTAAGTTGTCTTCTGACTGGCTAATGTGCTGACATGCTGTTTCTTTGTTCAGCCTTTGCTTGGGTCTTGTCATCTGGCCTCATTGTGCAGACGGCCTCTTGTTGTTTTTCCCTTTTTATTTTATGAGCTATAGATGTATGTGACCTTAAAAAAATAATAATAATAATTGCGTGCACATGGAGAATATCCGTGGTTTGGGCTAACGCCATTAGCCCGGACAGGGAAAGCCATTGTTGTTTTGACATTTGCGGTGGAAATTTGAATTTATGAGAACAAGTTGTAAGACAGATAACCTATAGACGCACAAAGAGTTGCACTCTAGATTTAGCCAGCGTGCCGTTTTCTTCAAACATGACACTTTGAAACGGGGAACTCTGACATTACCAGCAGTGAGGTCTCATAAAGCAGTTTTATTGCTTTCTCTCATAACAGGATATTGCTAAAACTTTTAAAGTTGGTGGTCATAATTACAGTTTTATTGCCTAAGTGGAAGTGGGATTTCCACAGTTAGACCATTTCCCGTTAGCAATATTTGAAGGTTTTTTTTTTTTTTTTTACATTAATTCATAAATTATTTCAGCAGGTGGTAATTAATGTGTCACAATACTTAGCAGCTACTGAGAAATTGGTGGACGCACAAAGAACTTTCCTGTAAATCCTATGAAAAGTCCCTGAAAACCTCCCATCAGTCAGCACTTCAATTTCAGATTTCTGAAATTGAAGTTCAAAAGTGTTAAATCTAGAAACTAGTGGCCATGAGCAAGACGCTAAACTTCAACGACGTTTGAGGATGGGCGATGATCAGTGCCTTCTTGTTGTAAAAAGGATGAACAAAACAAATGTTACTGTAATAAATTGTTGGTATCATGGATGCCTTTACTTCCTCTCTTAATAAATTAACAGAGATTGCCTGACTAATTTATCAGTTTATACTTGATCAAAAATAGCTGTGGTATTCTTCATTTTAAGCACTAAGCTAAATTTGTGTTTTGTTTATACATTTAAATCTATCAAAATGAAAATAACAGTAAGCTAATGTCTTAATTATATCTGATAAATGGGATAGCTCATGAAATATCAAACCTCAGTGTATTCCAATATGCCATATTATGCATTTTTGATTTACATTTTCAACTGGTACATTGCAGTATTACTCGCGTTTATCATACCGCCAGAATCGAATAGTGGCCAACACCTAATTGTAATTCGTGTAAAACATTTGACTTCTGATTACATTAAAAGGAATGACATGTTTTGAAGGAAGAAAAATCAATCATCACCTCAAAAAGTAAGTTAATGCCATTTAAATTCACATGAAGTGCCAGAGAAGGACACTCTAAGGTGTTTGGGCTAATCCTCTGATAGGGTTTACTCAAAGTGCTTTACAAGTCCCTGTTCCCCTCACAGGTCCTTTTCTAAACTAAACAATTTACAACTGCCAGATGGTGGCCATCCAGGAACCTGTGTCCATCCACTGACAATGACTGATCTAATCAGTCATGTGTGCACATATTTAGTGGCTGCAGCAATTATCAGACACTTTTTCTTTCTACATAGAACATATGTGGAAAGCAATATATGCTTACGTAGAATACATGCTATTGTTAGAAAGCAATAACCCGGCATATGCTGGGAAGCATATGCCGGGTTTGTTGGCCAGCTGAGCAATATGAAAGCATGTTTTGCTAACTCCGCTCTGGTCATTCCTCTCCAGGGATTGGAAGTGGAAAGTGAATGCTGCCAGTTCAAACATTGGGCTATGACAACTGCTTTCAGCAGCATCTCATCTCACGAACTTATTAGCGAAGATGCCAGCGCCTAAGTGCAGACAGAGCGGTCAGGCGCACGGGAGTTTAAACACAGGGTGAAGTGTACGACGGTGGGGGAAATTTGTGCTTGGAAGCGTAGACAAAACCTTTGACAAACGCCGCCTTATCGTGTGTCAGAAACCCCAATTTGACAAGCAAGTAAACACAAAGTCGTGGGTAAAACCAAGTAACCTCAAACTACTCCTGCTTCTTTCATGGGAGATAAGTAGCAACCCAGAACGACACATTCTTCCATTTGGTCAGTTATTCCTCCCCACATTTACAAAAGCAGGAGTTTTGGCAGTTTTCTGGCCTAATGGTGTTTGTTTAACACAATTGTAAGGATTAAGTACATTAGCCATGACATCTGAAATGCTGCTATGTCCATCAATCGCTACAGGATTATAAAAGTTATCTCCAAACAATATAAAGTTCAACTTCCAAAAGTTTACAATCCCAGATGTTTACTGATTTGGATTTTTGTCAGGTCAAATGTTTAAACTGCAAAAGCAGATGCTCATCTACGGGCATTCCACAGAGTTAATGTGTGGAAAAATTACTATCAATATACATAATTTTTTACCACAAAGAAAGTGTGGGTGAAATGTATCCCTCTTGTGAATACAAAACAGGACGCACAAAAGAAAAAAAAAAAACGAATAGTAAAATGAAAAAGGCTTGCATGCTTAAAGGAGTAAAAGCATTTAGCTTTAAATACTGTTGAGTTCAAGTGTGTTCTTCTCACTGGTGACATACACTTGTGTTAGGCAGCCAGTAGACGGTTGAAACTGAGTAAAGTAACAGGAGAATAATCTAAAACACAGCTGCAAATCCTTAAAACTGAATGAATGAAAAAAAAAAAAAACTACTTGGGTATTGTAGAACTTGTAAAATACAGAAAATTTACTGCTGCTAAAAGTGGTTTAATTTACCAGAATTTAATTTGTTCACACTATTAAGAAAAACACAAAAATAATCGCACCAAATCCCCTTTAATCCTCCCCAAGAAAAGCAAATGTAAATGTGCTAGTTAGATGAAAAAAACAAAACAAAACACAGGAGTTTTTATGAGAGCTAATTGAAAATACAGGAAGAATACCAAAGAATGCAACTTAATTCTATTTTTAACAAACTGGACAAAATGTAAGCCATAAACAAAAAAGTGCATGACTTTTCAATACTTTAATTTTTTTCATGTAAAAATTATACATTTAAATTTTTTTAAACAAGTTAGAGTGAACCAGTTTGAAACTATTTTGAAAATATTTTCAGGACAAGCGTCAGTCTTCACCGATACCCCATGCAGGAAAAAAATATTTTAAAAAAGGTGCTAAATATCATCAACAGGAAACAAGAAGCTAGTGCAGCCGACAACATGTTTAGATGTAAAAGAAACAAAATCAATCCCAGAATAGATCCCTGTGGGATGGCACATGCACATCCATTAATACTTACACATAGTTGTCAATTGCACAGATAATTATAAAGCTGTTTATGGGACTTAGGTTTTTTAAGCTATTGAATCATGGAATATATTCAGTTTTTTTTCCCCCCCCGACTACATTGGCAGTGAAACATTGTTTTTCTTATGAATGTACATCATTCAGCAGAAACGGGCACCTTTCTCTTGGTGCCTACTTTAACACATCACAAATCAAGGACTAAATGGTGAAAGAAATTTGTGTTTCATTTCCGCTCATGTACCCAATGGCCTCTACTTCTTCTTCTTCAAAAAAAAAAAAAAAAAAAAAAGAGAAAAACGAATCATAAAAGCATTTTTTTTATTTGAGGAATAAAACTATGAATGAGAACTCTTCTATGAGGTGTATTTGAGATTGATGAAGACATGAATTAAAAAAAATATATATATGTGGTTACCTCACCAAAACAGTTTGCCTCTTAGGGTTGTTGACTATAAAATAGCCAATGGCCATAGGCTAAGGATCAGACGAGTTCCAGTCCTCGTGTATTTCATTGATCATTGATTGTTTCCAACCAGTAATTCTCATATGAGTTTAATGGAACGTGTTGCTGCCAAGGCACAGAAAGAATCCATTGCCCCAAATTAATTGTTTCTGACTCGATCGCGAACAACCCCCCCCCGTTTGTTTGTTTTTTTTCATTCATGTTGTTTTTTTTGTTTCTTCTTTTTAATGTTGTTTTTCATTAAAATATTTCTTTTGTTGGTTTTTTTTTTTTCTTTTTGTGTTTTTCCCCCCTTCCATCCAATTCAGGTTGATTCAAAACAACTCCGTGTCGCGTGATCCCAAGTCTGTGATTTGCTGCCTCACTTTCGATCATCTCTTTTGGGCTCTGATTTGTGCGGCTGGTCTTGTTGCTCAGACACCCAGGTGTTTCTCATCAGTTCCGTAAGAGGGAGTTTACAACTCATCTAAACCTTCCCATACGTGGAGGTGCCCTTTTCCCTCTGCTTCAGTTTCACCTTACTGGCAGTGATGGAACTCGAAAGGAAAACTCTGCTCCTCTGGAGATGATGATTGGGGGGAGAACATAAGAGAAAACCAAGCAAGTTTGATCTATTAGGAGTTGTTGAATTCTGCTGAATATGACATTTCTGGCTTGTCTGTAGTTTCAACTTGTAAAATGTACCGTATTTTATAGCGTGAAATTATTTTCCTCACAAAATACAAAGTATGAATAATTTTCAATTTTGTTTTACAAGAAAAATGTTTGTTTGGATTACTATTCAATCCCTGGCGTAAATAGGTTTCAGAAGCACCTTTCTATTCAGTTCCAGCTTAATTTTTTTTTTTTTTTTTTGCGGTACGTCTACCAGCTGTACAAATCTGAGATTATTTTTATTTTTTTTTTACTTTCTCTGCATACATGTCAAAATCATTTGGACTAAATGGAGAGATTTTGAGTTTGACTGGGTCGTTCCAACATAAAAAATATCCTTTTGATCTCAACCAGAGCTCTTAAAACCGCAATCCTCCTGTGTTAACTTTTAGATGTATCCCTGATCCAACACACCTGAATCAAGTGGCTAAATTGATGTACTCCAGTCCGACACAGTCTTGCAAATTACCTAATTATTTAATTTGGGTGTGTTAAAGCAGAGAAGCGTCTAAATATTGCAGAACACTGGTGCTTGAGGATTGGACTTTGAGACCCATTATCTAAACCATTCATCTCTAGCTTTACCTGTGTGTTTAAAGTTCCTGTTTTGCTGGAACATTTGGGCCAGACTCAAGTCTTTTACAGCCTCCTACAAAATTTCTCTGTATTTTGCTTCAACCGTCTTCCAGTCAACTCTGAACAGTTCCACCGCCTCTGCTGTAGACAAGCATCCCTACACCACCACCGTGGTTCACTGTGGCAACGGCAATTCAGTTTTGGTCTCATCTGATTAGAGCCTTCTTTGCTTTAAATGGCTTGTGGCTGACTTTAAATAGGACCTCTTATGGCTTTCTTCTTGTCCTTCCACAAAGGCTAGATTTGTGCAGTGCACGACCATGTAATTGAATAAATGAATAACGAATCATTGCAGCTCCTCCAGAGTAAACCCAGACTGCTTCTCTAATTAACATAATTCCTCCCAAAACTGTCGTTTGCGGTTTACAGTTGTCCCATGCGATACATTTTCAAAGTATTTATTGAAAAGTGCTTTGTGAGATCTTCAAATCTTGGCATCTTGATTTGTTAGCTAACCACACAACTAGAGTTCTGAGGACAGTTCCTCGATGCAAACCACACGATGCATTCCACACTTTTCAGATTATTTGTGAAAAAACAACAAAACTCTGTTCCTAAGAAAATCCACAAAATAAACATACATTGTTGGCCAAAGTACGACTGCTTTTGCCAGATCAGTATTCCTTATAAAGTCCTCTTCCCATGTGTCACCTTCTTTCTGTCATCAGCTACTTAGATAATTTATTTGGCCATTTCTTCTTCAATTAAGCAGGCACCAGTAAAACACCAGTAACTGTTGTCTGAGAGGGCACTCAACCTTTACCGGGTCCACTGTCCAGCACATCCAGCGAATACAAAGCCGAGCTGAACTCGCGCCTCTCTCTTTAACGGCCCTTGGCCCCACTTTAAGGAAAGCAGGCGCGTCCTTTTCATTGGTGCACCTGGAACTATTTTATGTGGCTTGGCAGGAAATTTTCAAGGTGTAGGCAAAACAGACATTTGTGGAGTTGCGATGGAATGAGTTTCTTAGTTTATACAATCCAGAACCATGCCAGAATACGTTTTTATTACATCCCCAGGAATGGTTTTCTGTTGCTTAGTTGTTAAAGAAGCTATTTAGTTGCTGTGGGAGTTTTTTTTTTTTTTTTTTTTTAATGACTGTTATGGAAAAGGGCTTTATCATGTAGGTCATTTTGGGGTGAGACTTGGTGCACCTCCTTTATCGCAGTGAATTAAAATCAAGTGTCAGAATCTTAAGCTAACCTTCATTTAGGTTCTGTTCAAGGCATCTATTGTGATTCACGAATAACATCAGATTCAAAGGCATATTCTTAGTCAGCAATCTTACTCATTCCATCCTTTCTTTCTCGAACTGTATCAAATGTACATTTGATAAACCTCAAACTGATAAAAATGAAGAAAAAAAACCCCACTGACCAAACTATAGCTTTTTCTTGGTGGCAGTCTTTGTCTTGAATCAAAGACTGCCTCTACTCATGCACACACACCCACACGCATACCCTCAGTCATACATCTGGTTTCAGTTTCAAATGCCTTTCCTTATATAATTTCTCTGTTCATCCTCACTCACACAATAGCCTATTTATCCCTCCTAAATCTGGCCCTGCTCCACCACAGCCACCAACAGGGCCAACAAGTCGCAACATGTCATCAGTGTAATTAAGTCATTTAACACAGAGAAGTGCACGTGTCATCCATTTGGTTTGGTATTTACAATTTCCTTAAGCGAAAGAGGTAAAGTTATTCAGATGGTCTTTTTCAGAGGCAAAGTAAAGAAGAAAAAGTCATCAGTGGCCGGCACATTTCAGAAAAGGCAATTACCATCGGTCATGCTGGATTCTGTGTCAAGGTGGCCTGCAGTTGTTACTTGTACTTCAGGGAGAATGTTGTGACAATGACTCTTAGAATCCTCTGTAGGCCACAAGCAAGAATGTAAAAGATGAAAGATTCTGTAGAGCCTAATGGAGGCCATGGTCTGCAGTTTAATTCATGGTCATTGATTGTCATTATGCCCTTGAAAAGCCAATAAACTGCTGTAGGGCATAGATCGTTTTATGTCATTAGAACTCGGCTCACAGCCTTCGTCTAAAGAGCATTAAATTATACACTCCCATTAACAACCATAGCAGGCTGACGGGGAATGAAACTCAACCAAGCCTTATATTTTGCATTTTGAGTTTTTCCAAGACACTCGTATAAAACCTTCAACCATTTTTTTCTGCAAACCAATAAACTGTTTTCTCCTTAACACTTGGGCTTTCCTGTTAATTGTAGGTGCCTGGTTACATACACCCAGCACCTGTTTTGAGCTATTCTTCTCCTTGTGTTTACAGTCCTTGTGACTGGAATTGACAGAGCCCACTTCTGGTTTTCTGCTTGCGGCACAGTGCATTCCAGTACTGTGCAGAGGTGTTGGCTAATTAGTCTGATGACCTTTTGGGTCAAAGGTCATAAGTGCTGCAAGCCTCAGGGGAAGCCTTGGATATTTAAAAAAAAAAAAAAAAAAAACGTTTTTGAATGTGGACACCTAAAACAGAGGGATACCCCCAAGGTTTCGTGAACTTTAAGTGCAGTACCTGGGACATATAATGACAGGTGATGGAGATTGGTATGGAGCTGTTGTGCTTCCTTGACCCCTGATGTATTGCTCCCCTAAAGCTCTCAGGTGAGGCAAAGAGCTTGGACTTGACTGTGCAAGAAGAGCAAAGCAGTCTTTCAGATATATGACCTAAAAGTCGCTTTGGGCTGAAGGTAGAAATTTCAATTTAATTGGTAACTGGGCAGCAAAAACGATGGATGGATTCACAAAAATTGAGTCACAGGACAAGATATTCATGGTTGAAGTGGATTAAAAATTACCAATCAGAATGTTATAGTTCATTTGCTTGTCTAATTTTATGGATTTCCTAATGTCAAAAAGGGAACCCAAAGGCTCGCGTTTAAAGATTTACAAAATCATAAAGTGTGTTTTAAAGACTTTCTGTTCAGTGAAGATTTTTAAATTTGGATTTAAACAGCCTAAGCATTTTCAATTTTGAATGAGGGAAGATCAAATGTAGTTCAACGTCTTAGAAAGTGTGAATTCTTTCTTTATATTAAAACTAATAGGAAGCCGCAAAGAAGAGGCCACACTTAGTATCATCAGTACCCAACAGTTATTTAGCCACTGTATTTTCAGAGAGCTTACAAATTATAGGTTCTTGCAAGTTTTTTTTCTTCAAAAGTAGAGCCTTAAGTATAGCTACAAGGTGTCAGCAGGGTATTGCATTCAAATATTATTTATTGAAAGAAAAGTTGGTGAACAAACACATTGAGAGTGGTGTGCAATGTTAGCTTTATTTCAGTTATTGCGTTATTTTCTTTTTGTTGTAATAAGTTTGATAATTGTTGTGTAGCTAAACCCGATCCTAATTTAAAACCCCAGGCGACTGCTACAAAGCAAGAGTTTGCCATAGCTAAATGTTTGCATTGGGCACCACTCTGACAGTGATGAGCTTAGCAGTCATGACATTATAAAAGTTGACACAGCTTAGGAAACCTTTTAAGCAGAGGCACAAAAAAAAAAGAAGGAATATATCTGTTGAACTCTGAGTCAACGGGTTCACTGAAACACCTCGCACAGCCCACAGCAGAAACGGTGATTGAGTGAGAGAGAAGACGTGTGACAAAAGGAGAACAGGCCTCGGCTCACAGATATGGTAACCTCATTCAAGTCCTGCTCTTTTTTTATTATTGATCTCGGCCTGTATATTTTCCCCCCTCTGTGACGGGTGATACCTGACATCCACGAATCCATAACGACCCCTCTCTCTGATCTCCCACTGTATCTTTACTACACACCCACCCACGTGGAATATGTACTGGAGATTTTTGAGAGAGCATTCTCTCCCTCCACTGCCCTGCGGGCTTTTCGACATAGTGCAGATGACTTGTCAGAGAACCGGGAGTCTGTCCTGTTGTATTGCTTCCTGGGGAGTAACAATATCGCTCAAGAAATTCAATTATTCCCCAAACCTTTGGATCACTTAAGTTGTGAAACCTCGAGAAAGTTGAAGCTCTTCTTTTTTTTAAAAAAGGATGGGTTCACTTAAACGGCTGGTTTCCCCATAATAAATAAACCAATCTAAGTACTGTAATTTGTATTTATTTAAGTTATTGTGGCCTGATACTGATATTTTTTTCTGACATGAAACATTTAGATGTAACACGGAGGAAATCTGTAAGGAAAAGCCTTTTTCTAGGTGCAGTATGTGAAAACCAGATGTCGCTGAGATTAGATCACATGGCATCGCTATCTGGAACCAAAGGCTGCAAGACTACCTCAAGATAGTACCTCATTTGCCATGAGCTTGCCTGAAAGTGATGTTCTTGGTGCGCTTGGAGATTTGTTAAGGGCATATAAAAAAAGTTTGGTTTGCCTTTGCACTTCCACTGTATATTTTAGATAGTCTGTCTCTGAAAACCACAGTGCAGTAATGTTGCTTATTGTGGTTGCCCAATGTATGGTATTCATACATTGGGCAATGCATGAATACCATACATCCAGTATGGTATTCCCATTGTATGGGAATAATTATTCTCTAGTTAATAATTCTCTAATTCAGGAACAAAATGGTAGAAAAGTATTTCAACAATTTATGCAACTGCTGTTTGCAGCACTGAATTTTACTTAAAAATGTAGGTTATTACATAAAGTTTGAAGATATTTGTTAAGATGAGATTTTTTATAATATAGTTATGTAAAATGAAGAACTCCCAATTTTTCCCATAGTAAAAGTTTCATAGCGCTCTAAATGTGTTTTAATGTAGCTAATTGGTGTGAAAGCTTCCATACCATGTTTGTGTAGTCCAGCTAATAAGGGGCATATATATTCTTCCTTCTTGTGTTTTCATAAATATAACGTGTTTCTTAATTATCACAGTGTTTTAATAAAGAATTTATTTTCTACTTAGAATTATTCTGTAAATATTTGAGATTCTGAATGGTCAAATACCTTCACTCACTCAAAACAGTGAGATAGCCCTTATGTCTCTTGGCTGTTACTTTCCTTTGACTGCAACAAGGTATGGAAGTGTTTTTATTGCTGCAAGGTCTTGTGTCATCCCTAATGACTGTTTGTGAAGCTCCATTGAATTTTCCCTGGAACGACTGCGCTTTGACAATGTGCGCTCCTGGAATGTTTGCAGATCGGTTTTGGGTGTGTGTTGTGGACGACCACGGTCCATATCTTGCTCAGGGATGCAAGGTCAGCTGGTGTGGTTGTGGTTTTCGGGTTGGCAGCGGCTGTGTATCGGCGTATTCGGTTCTTGTTGAATTGGGGGTGAGCTGGTTGTGTTGATGCCTGGCTTGGTGGCATGGTTCAGTTTCATGGGGATGATGTGTCTGGGGGCCTTCACTGAATGGGTGACCGCAGATGGGTCACTGATGGAACAGACATGGCATGTCTTTTGTAGGATGGCGTAAGAGCTGATCTAAGAGGTAGGCAGGTCACTCGGTGCGGTTTAAGCTCCTCCAGTGTTTTTGGCTAGTGTTTTTTTTTAGGTGTGGTTGTGTCTGTTTGGCTTTGCAGAGGTTTTGATCTGGGTCAGTTTCTCCTGTAATGGTGGTAGGGCCCTTTCTTCAGCTCGAGTTGGTGAGCAAAATTTAATTGCTACATTTGGTAGACAAATGCAGTTCACCATTTATTTTTTGCATGTTATTTTAAGACGTTTTATTTTTTTAAATATACATTTATTTCTTCTATCTTTTCTCATTCTTTTGTGGTTAAAGATGGTATTATAACCTATCCAATTGGTCTAAACCAAGCATGCTCTGTCATGCAATTAATGCAATAAATCCAAATGTGCAACAAATGCAATGTTTTTAATTCATGGTAAAAGCAGAAGTGTTGCTCTATGGTCCACAAAGGCAGCAGAGGAGATGGAGACTTTTTTAGGCTTTGGAAGGCCACACAGGCCATAATATTTCTGGTTCGTCCTGACTGATGAGTTTACTTTATTACTATAGCAGACAGTGCTTGAGTCCACCAACCAAACCCCAAGGGAGCCATACCCAGCTACGAGATTGATGGACAGATTTGTCACGACAAAACCCCTTGTTCTCTCTTCGGGAAGAACGTTTTCCCATTTTGCAGAAATGTACTCAACATGTACTCAAAGAGCAACGTGTGGGTAGAAAGTCAGGAGTTCAGGCCAATAAGATACAGGAGATTTAGGGAGTGGGGAGGGGAGACGGCTATCAACCAAGTTGTTACCTCAAACGAATGAGCTCTGCTGTGCACAGAGGCCCAGCAGTTAGGAAGTTTGGAAAGTGTGAAAGAAAGTTGAAGGTGCTAAGTTGTCAACCAGCCATCAGTCAGCAGGGTGGATGTAATGAGCTCAGTGTGCATGTGTTCGCTATAGGGAGCTCAAGACAAAAGCAGTATTTCTGATGGTGTCCGTATTCTTAAAAGTGCTTCCCTTCTGAGTGCGTGACTAGGCATGTGTGTGCGTGTGTGTGTTCTGTGGGTAATTCGCTTCTTCTCTCCTGTCTCGCACTTAAACTCACAGAACTCATTCAGGCAACCTTTTTTTATTGGAAAGAGAGGAAAGGAACTTCCCAAACAGATCCAATTTATCAAGCATGACTGTTTAACTGGATTTTTGTTTCCTCTCTAATATACAGACAGACAGGATCAATGAATGCTTTAACAGGGCGAGGTTGAGCTACCCCTCCCGCTCCCTTAAAGCGACCCGCTTTATAGCACGTAAATTAAAGAACAGCACTGTTTCTGTAGAGGCAGATGTTTGTTGTGATTGTTTTGAGGTCCTTGAACAGAGGTCATCGGTGTGCTTGAACGCAGCTTTGCAAATCGACTCCAGAGACTGTAAGCATGACTTATTGATTCATATCAGGTCACTGTGTATATAACAGTTCAACACTGATGGATGGGCATCCTTGAATAAATGGTCCTTCTGTCTGATGGATGTTTGGTTTGGGTAACTTGTTACTATTGATATGCAACAGTGGAGGAACTCTCTCCTAAAGCATTTGTTTATATTGATTAGTTGATGCAAATAAGCCCACTGGAAAGGTCAAAGTGGGCCTTTGCTGGGGGCTGGGAGGCACTGTAGATGCATCAGTGTGAATGTCAACCAAGGTTAGGATGCAATCATTCAACAGCACATGTTGGGGCCAATGAAGTGTGCAGCACGGTTCTATAGTTTTCATAATGACACTACATCCATCTTTTTGCAACCGAATATTTAGGTTTCTCCAGTAGGAACACAAAAGCCATTTTCTAAAACATTTCCGCAGCACGAGATATCATTTTTGTACCGTCTAGGAATAAATATGACTTCACATGTGGGACATGTAGCCATGCCAAGTAAATGTAGGGACGTTGTTTTTTTTATGCTATAACAGGCAGGCAGGATATTCCAAGTGTCATCCAAAGCGAAGCGCTGAAAGTCCATTTATACCTATGTACATCCCATACTTTATTAAGTGTCAGTTAATCTGTGTGCCTGCATTCACAAAAACACTGGGAAACAACAGCTTGAACTGCAAATGATATAGGCTGTCAAAGAGAAAAAAAAATACATATTCGTGAAGACCAGAGAGGGATTTTCCATTAAGTACTTTCAGAGTGCTCCCTATTCCAATTCTGCAGACAGTATGGATCGTTGGCTGATTCATGATCCTTTGAAGATGAATTGAGCAAGCCCCCTGACACCATCGAGGTACATATACTTTGAAAAATAAGTCATACGTGTAGATCCATTCCAATGTGTTGCTGTGGGGAATTCACCGAAATATGTTTTCGTGTTGTTTCCTTCAGTGGTTGTTGGTGCGGCTGCTCTGCCGGCGAGGGGGAGAATACGGTTTTCCAAAGGGTTTTAGTTCGATTGACGCTGTGAAGTGTGAAAGCAAACTGCACCAGCTAAAAATGTAACAAGTGGTGCACGTTTGCACCGCTTGCAATCAAACGGCATCTGTCAGACTATCGGGTGTGAAGACACCTTTACAGTATTTGTCAGTGTTTCTCTTTAGCTGGTTGAGTTTAATTTTAGAGCTGGTCAGGTATGTGTATATATCTCTTATTACTAATGTGGACAGTTTGTGTTGCCCATTAGGCGAAGAATAAGTGTTTTATTTCCTATCTTGGTTTTAAAATCTCTAGTGTGGTGTAGAGCGTCATTGATTTTTTTTTCCAGAGTAATTGCTTCCAGAATAATTTGTGTTCCTAATGTTATGGTTGTTGTGTAGGTTTTGTCTTTACAAAGCTGTTCATCTTATCCAGAGATTCCTCCGGACGATGCTGCTCTCTGAGGTACTGTCATTCGATCCCGGTGATCTCACCTCTCAGGCTGTTATTGTCTGATAACAACTCCTTCCAATGAATACAGTTCCTGTTTGGACAGCGTGTGCAACACGTCCGGGTGACTGGAATAATATTGTGACAATCTGGTTTTGGTAAAATACCCTAACTGGCCCCACACAGACTACTTGTTCAAGCTTTGCTGCAAATCGCTTTTGCCTTAAACACCCTTGAGTCACGTTTCCAATGTGTAATCATCTAGGCAACCTGAAGGGTGGCATATTTTACGCACGTGGGGTTTTATGGCAAGTTAACCTTTCCACCAGGCTTCGGACTCTACTTTTGCATGCTCCTTTTATTTTTCAAAATGAAATGTCTAGAAGGTGTCGTGTCACATGCCTCTCTCTCTCTCTCGCTCTCATCACACCTGAAGTCACTGAGAGGCGAGTGTAAGTGAGGGAGGTGGATCAGATATCTTCATGGCTGTCCAACGGTAAATTAAAACGAGGAGCAATTTCCTGAGGCCCAATTAGCAGAAAATTGGTCCTGTCTGTTGCAGCAGCTCCCTTGGGAGGCAGACGAGGTGGTGGGGACCTCAAAAGAGAGAAAGGTCTGTTGCTTCATAGGGACTGAAGTGGGAAATGGAAGACAATAAACAGCACTGACTTAATGGGGAAAAAATGGTGTGGGAATGATGAAAAATGCAGGACTGAATAGATTGGAGAACAAAAGTCAGACACAAGTTTTAGCTTATTACTAATTAAAAGGTTTATGTGGGACAATAAACTGTAATCGGTATTGAAAGCTTGTGAACACTGAGCCTGCTAGATGTTTTCCAGCTTAATTTTAAACACAAAATCCAGTAAAACTCGTACCTTATTTTGCTTATTTTGCCTCATAGCTGTATGCTACAAAGAGACATTCTATTAGGTGTAGATTAATAGGTGCCTGCCCATAGCAATGCTATGGGCAGGCACCCTATGCAATGCATAGAATGCATAGGGAGAGTCACTGCTCTCCCTATGCATTGCTATGGGCAGGCCCCAAATATTAAGTTTAGAATGACAATGGTATATTAAAACCATTAATTTAAGTAGGATTTTTTCATCAATCTATCAGGTTTAAAATTTTGAATCATACTTAAGAGACAAATAAAGCAGTTTATAGTTGTGAGGCTTAAACGGGAATTGATACGAAATGAAATGGAAAAATGCGATGTGAGCTTCTCTGTATTTAACTAAATCTATCTGAATGTCTCCGAGTCTGCTAAAGAAGAGCTTCCTCACAGCACGATGCTGCCACTACCATGTTTCACAGTGGAAAAGGCAACAAAGATCTGCTTCCACATTAACCAGCTGCTTTTTGCTTGGCCTGCAGCAGTTTATAAGACGACCCGTCCCCATTTGCTGCTTAAGGATCCATCAAAACGATGGAAGTAGTCTGTCTGGAAGTAATGTGGAAGTAATGTGATGCTAACGACATTAAATTAATACCTTTCAAAGCTATTTGTAGATTTTAACACATAATTAGCTTTAACATCTTTGAGATGAACTTGATCAGGTCTGCACATATTTAATCTGAAGCAGGGGACCAAATTTTGACAAATTATTATGTACACACAAAGGCAGGCTGTTTCTAACTTTAATTTCAAGATGCCAAATATCCCTAATGTCCTTTTGCTTGCAACAGAAATTGACTATATTTTCACTTGACACAGAACAGCAGCATTCTTACTGAAGTGCGCCATGTGACTGGAAATCTAATGATGTTTGTTGGAGAACTGACAAAAGAGGTACAGCGGTGATGAATATGGGACTTTGGATGAAGTCCAGCACCACCCTAAGTCCTGTGCTCTGCACATGCTCATATTCACAATCAATTCATGAACGTTTTGCCACCCCGGGGAGGTTTAGCCGTTGATGACGACGATGATGGACTTTGGTGACACGGGGACCCGTGTGGAGGAGCAGTCTGCGGAGGGGGTCAATGTCAGGGCTGGTTCGGAATCGACCCGTCTCAAATGCCTGTCACTCAGTGGTAATGAAAATTCGATTAGTCGTGATGCACAATCCTGTCTCTCTATAACAGTGTCCTCCAGCCCGGCTAAAGTCATGGTGTGCCTCCGGCCGACTGATGGAGTTATTACTCTTGCCTCGGTAAACGAGTAAATATTTACCTTGGCTTCTCTTTTCACAGTGTGATCCAGTGATGGAAGCCTAAATCATGAATCTTGCTGTCAATTATAATTCACAAACTAAATAAAACATTTTTTGGATTGCTTTCCAGAGAAAACTGCTCTTAGTTTATACTTTTTTTGTAATTACTTGCAGTTAAACAACTCACTTACTAATATTACTGAGTTTAGCTTATGTTGCTTATTTTACTTTTAATAGATTACCTGTTTTACCATTTTTGCATTACAAGAATACTTTTAACATACCTGGCAAATTATTAAAAGTGACATTAATAATCATCTCTTAAACATTATTTTCCATTGTGTTGAAACCACAAACTTATATTTTGACGTAATGCGACAGACCAACATAACGTCCTGTGTAAATGTGTCAAAAGAGAAAAAGGATATCAATTTAACTTTTTTTTTTCTTCAAATAAACTTCAAACATGTGGCGTGCATTTTTTTTATTGAGGTCCTCTGAGACAATGCATCGTGAAACTATGTTTTGGTGGAATTACAGCTGCGAGTCTTTAGGAGTTTCCACCAACACTTTCTGTTGGATGGACGTGCTTAAACTTGTACTGTCAAGTCTTGCCACAGATGCTTGGTTTGATGTAGAATTCAATAGAAATAGTCTTTGTTGTTGCACATTAGGGAATTTCATCCTAGCATTCTAACATGTGCCTTTGTTGGAATGCTAGAATTAGTTTCCGTACTAAAATCAAGTCCTTTGTCCGGGTCTCGAGTCATCTGCAGCTTCTACCAAGTTTTCTTTCATTATTCTCCTTGGATTTAACTCCCATCAACTCTTTGCAGATTCTTTGAAAGCATGATACGACCACTATGCTATCACCATAACTATTGGTGGAAGCGGTGTGAACTTATTTATAAGTAATGGTTTAAAGAGTTTTGATTTATTGAAAATCTTCTTCCTACTTGTTGCTGCATTAATTAAAATCCAAGTAAAGTACATTGAATTCTGTAGTTGTAGTGTGACCAGATGTAGATAGTTTTATGAGGCCTGATTACCTTTACAGGGAACTGTTTAAAAAAAAAGAAAAAAGAAAAAGAGGAACCAGCCCACTTTGATTTAAATAAATTATGTCATGTCCCTATTATTTAGTAACATCTTATCACAGCCGAGCTCTGAGGAGTGATTTATGTTCTTCTATCATCAGACTTGTGATGTGTTTTTGTGTCATAAGGAAAAGCTGAAAAGCTTAGCATCTACATTTGACATTTTTGTGGTTTGGGTTCCAGCAAAGTTACCGTGTCATGTTGATCAACTATCCTCTGCTTCCTGGTTGTTTATTACTGATAGGTTTCAACTTTGTATCCACTCTCCCATCGAACTATCTGCCTACCTGTCGGCCTCAGTCCATCGGCACCCTGCTCTTTTGTAATTCACCGCAGGAAAGACAAACATGACATGACGACCTCTGGCCGTTAGAGACCTTCTGAGTAAAACTCTTTTTTACTTGTAGTGTTCGGGGTCAGAGAATGCCACTGTTTCAGTGACAAACATGTTTTTAGTATGTCATTCGAAGAGGTAATGGCAGCGCAGTGTTGCCAAGTTCCATGGCCTCAAACAACCAGAACCTGGCTTCCA
This sequence comes from Poecilia formosa, assembly GCF_000485575.1. Taxonomy (NCBI): domain Eukaryota; kingdom Metazoa; phylum Chordata; class Actinopteri; order Cyprinodontiformes; family Poeciliidae; genus Poecilia; species Poecilia formosa. The sequence continues at coordinate 662,337 of NW_006800093.1, read as the reverse complement.
AAAGAACAACCCTGTGCTGAAAATCTATCCTTCCATAAACACTTGAGATAGAGGCAGATCTTCTCCTGCACTTGGAGGGTTAATGTATAATCACGTGCTTAAGAATCTGCTCAAAATGCTCCAGGAAACAGATTTTTAAAAAAAGGCTCTAAATTAAGGCAACAGTTATACTACCCAGACGTATCGGGCCTTATCTTTCTTTTTTTGTTTGTTTTTTTACCTTTAGTTTGAATCGCTTACTTTCTTACAAGCTCCAGACTGCAATAAAAGCTTTTATTCTCTCTGTGATTGAGGTGCAGCTTTATGCTATAACCCCTCGATACATAGCGAGGTGATTTCATGGCTCCTTCCTTCAGACACGAATCAGACACAGTCCTTTATTATCAAGCTCTGGGTATTAGCCTCCTAGGTAGGGGTTGGAGGTGGAGGATATTAATCCTCAAAGTGTGTGTGTGTGTGTGTGTGCGTGTGCGTGTGTGTGTGTGTGTGTGTGTGTGAGACAGACACCAAGGCAGAAAGTGTATATGTGGTCTTCAAGAGGCAATACACAGGATGGTAAAGGTGTGGGTGGGGGTCTATCTGCTCGGCACTGCTCCTGCGGATGATGTATCACGTTGCTGACTGCGTGGCTGCTGCAGTTGCATCAAAGAACAAAGGGATATTTATGTCAAGCTTGACTGATTTATTTTTTATTAATGTCTTACCCACTATTCTTCACATTACCATCAGCATCTGCAGACCGCTATCCCCCAGCCCCCATTATATTAACTCTAAACAGAGCTGGAGAGAACCACGCTTCTTTACATTTGTCTCTCACCCTTCAACAAATCGACAGGCACATTTTTTTTTCTTTTTTATTAGAGGGTTCATGGGGGACCCCTTTTTTTTTTCCCAGCTAAAATGTGCCATGTTTTCTGTCAGAGTAGATGAAGCACACTTTCATTCCCGCTTTCTCCCTCCAAGCTATTTAAAAAGCAGGAAAGGTTAATTACTTTAAACACCAATGGTGTTATTTTAGCTGAAACCGAAATTGGATGGTTTGATATATATATTAAAAAAAAAAAAAAAAAGCAAGAAGGGAAGTTGTGTTCTTTCACATTCGCAGTGATGCTGATGAGAGCAGTCTGAAAAAAAAAAAATATAAAAAAAAAAAAAAAAAGCAAGAAGTGTGTGAGATCACAAAATGGTTACTAAATAGTTACTTCTACATTGGAATGTGATGCGTTTTAATCCTTTTAAAGGTTTCAAACAAAAAGGCAGCCACTCAAAATAAAAGAAGTCAAAAAAAACCATTTTCTGTTGAAACTCGTAACTCAGCTGTCCTCACCCATGAGTGATGGGTCCATGTGCTGGGGGTCGCTCTAATCCCACTCATGACTCCATTGTGCTCAACGTCGCTAACCCATAAAGACCACAAGCATCACAGCCGTGGGTGACTGGCTTCTACAGCCTGGGTCAGTGCAGGGCTTATTCTAAGGATGTAGGAAGTAGGAAAGAGTTATATCCAAGTGGGAGTATGAGCAAAAGGGAAAGAGAGATTAGTTTAAAGGTAATTATTCCGACAAAGTGGGAAAACCTCAGAAAACTCCCCTCTGCACAATAATTAATACCTAATTTCAGTATTTTAATCCCACCACCCCTTAATTCTTTTTCAGCTATGCTAATCATGGAGCTGAAATCTTCTGCTGCAGTCTGTTGTCAAGTAATTTAACTAATTTTGAGGTTTTCGGTACCAGTGGGTTGTTTAAAACCCTACGATTAAATCTGTCAAAGTTTTATTTCGACTGTCGCAACCCCCAAGTGTTTTTGATGGTAAATTGGTTTGCGTGTGGATTTTTTCGCAGGCAGACCCCCTTTCACCTTCACCAATAAGCTCTGCTGCCTTTGAGCTGTGGAAATTCACAACTTTCTAAAGATTGTGCTGTCTGAGTTGTTGGTTCTGCATCTCCCTCTTGCGTTTCCATGGCCCTCTTGGCTGCTTCTTTGATTAATTTGCTCTTTGTTTGGCCTTTCAGTTTTAATAAGTTTGCCAAACTTGTTTTGTTTTGTTTTGCTGGTGTTTAAAACTCGTTCAAAGCTTGGGATATTTTATAAGCCAGCCCTGCCTTAAACTTCTCCGCAGCTTTGTCCTTAAAGTGTTTGATATGTCCCGTGGGCATCATAAAGCCATTTGTACAATGTGAGCTTTTTAGGTTCTCCAACGAGTCTAGCTGGAATTACTTTGAGGCTGCAGGAAGTAGGAAAGATGCAGATCCAAGAATTGTTATGAGCCAGTAAGAAAGACTGTGGATTTTACAAAAAAAAAAACTTTAGGTTGAATGAAAAAATGTTAGCTTTTGTTAAATGTTGACTTCCTCACCTCTTTGATTTTAATTAGCTATGCCTTTAAGAATTTGTCCATCAAATGTGGCGCTACCCATCAAAGTGTCTTAATCTGTGAGATGTATTTGACACTTGTAGTTTGCTGTGCTAACGCTCCTTTAAATATAAAAGAGATCATCTATACTGTCAATCTGTGGGCCAGTATCAAAACTACCTTTTCTTTTTAATGTTTTACAGAAGGCTAATTTTCTCCTGTGGAGATCCTCAGGGGTTCATTTTGGGTCCTCCCCTATTCATTTTTTTTTTTTTTTTTTTACCATCTTTGGGGAAACATAATCTTCCTTTTTATGACTTCGCAGATGAGATCCAGGTCTATCTGCCAGTTAGAGTTGGCGGCAATAATCCATGGGAACTACCATTAAAATGATGAAAGCCATTTTGTCTGGAAAGCCCAAATCACTCAACAGTTTTGGCAATCTTGGTTCTTTGAGTTCATTCAGCTACTCTGTTTTCAGAAATCTGGGTGCGATTCTTGACAGTTCTTTCAAAGTTGGATAAAGAGATTAGCTTTGCTTTAAGAGTAGAAATCGTTCTATTTTTTGAAGTTATTGCCAAGATTAAGCCGTATTGTTCTTTGAAGCATTTCTAAAACTACTGCAAAAGACTACTGGTTATTTTTGCGTCATTGAAAAGCTGTTAGTTTGTTTTTTTTATTTTTACCAAGCTACGGCAACAGTTTCAAATACTGTATGATGTACAAGAAGCAACAAAAATAAAATCGGATTTTTAAAAAATTCTTACCATATATATGTTTTCCCAGTTTTATTGCTTCATTAAGTAGGGAAGTGAAGCATGTCCTTAAGTCAGGAAATGGCTGCAACGAAATTGCTACTGGCCTCAAATGACACTAAGAGCAATTATATATTTCTTTTTCCAAGTAGCTGGAACTGTGACAAACAAGGGCGGAAACATCACATTTTATTTTCCCACTTGAAGAACGCAGCACAGAAAGAGACGAAAAATTAACCTCATGAAACTTTTCAGTGTGGGACCATGCTTCTTCTATGAAAGATGGATTCTTTTTCTTGAATCTTATTTTGACACATCCACACTATGGGTTTCAGTATCTGTGGAGGGCGCTGTAAAAACCGTGTTTCTGCTGTGGTCTTATGCTGCAGGCGGATTAATCCGTGGACAGCTGGGCGTCCATCTGAGAAGCTGTGAGGTCCAGGAAACTGACTCTGAAAAAAATTGAAATTGTGTTTGAGCTTCACTTACACAAACAGGCTATGTTGCACCTTCCTCCATGTTTGAGCTAAGGTGTGGGTGTTTTTTTCTTCTTCTTCTTCTTTTTTAGCTTTCTGTTTCTGGTGAACATTTTTCACACATCAGGGACACTAAGCTTAGTGTCAGAGGTGGTGTATTCAAATGCATTACAGATAAGAGAGATGGGGGTTCCTGTAGCTAAATCCATTACAGCGACTGTGAAGTTGAGCGAGTGCAACATTTCCAAACACATTATGCTGCAACGGCATGCTTAAACAGAGTGTTGATGGAGACTGGAGAGAGAAGAGGTCAAGAAGGTTTCTGTTTTATTTCTGCGAGGTGTGTACACTTTGTGTGACAACTGAGTGCTGACTGAGTTTTGACTTCGGTTCAGTCTGAGCACACAAACTTCCCATTGATTCATTTTGTCTCCACACACCCTTTGAGAGTTTATTGGCACATAAATCGCCACAAAGTGACAAACATACACATGAAAATCTGCATTAAAGAACATATGGATAGGGACAAGTGGTATGCATGCATTTGGTTTTCTGGCTTATTTTGAACTTGAGGCGTCCAAAAGAACCCAACTTGTTGGATTACAGTCAGAACTACCCCCTTTGACCCCACCGATAAAGCCCCGTCATGAAAAATTAAGATCACATCTTGCAAAACACTCGAAGACATTCCCCCGCTTCCAGCCCCCACACAACATCCCAGCCTGTTCTTGGCACTATGTCCAGTGCAATTAACCTTACAAGCAGGCTCTTTTCATGTGGCAAGTCCAAGGCAGCAGGGGAACCTCATCCTTTTTGTTTTTTTTTTTTTTTTGTTTTTTTGCACTTGGCAACAGAACACCTTTAACGATGTAAGAAAAACACACAAAAATGCCCTCTTCCTCTCCTCTGCTCTTCTGGCAGCTCTCAGGTTCAATCTATTCAATTAGCCAGGTTGACTTTGCATGGGTAATTAAGTCCTCATTCTTGACAGCCGTCTGACTTCTTCAAGCCTCTTACCGTAGGCTTACAGCCCCTCAGGGGCCACCAGCCAGACGGATTGTTGTCCAGCTGGAATGGGATTAGCAGCGCGCCAGGGGCCCGAGGCCCACAGTCCCTGTGGCTTTGTTTGAATCCGAAGTGTCGACGTGGAAAGGGGTGAAGCAGAGACAGAGGATTGAAGTAATCCCCTCCTCTTCAAGGCTGCTTCCCGGAGGAGCATAGCACTAGTTAGCCACTGAGGACTGTAGACCACCAACCACTTCCAGAGCCAATGTTTACCAGTCAGACCTTGGCAGGTAGAAGGCTAAAGAAGAGACTTTTCCACCCATTACAGTAATTAATATATATTCCAAAGGGTAATGCTGCGATGAAAACATGTTTTTCTTTAGCCATGCGGAAATCATTAGTGTTGTCTGTAGGATTAAAGGCTTCCTGCAGGGTTGCAGCAGCTTGGAAAACAAAGCCAGTACACTGGGGCCTCGTTAATCAATTATAAAAAATGTTATTTAAAGGATTAAATCATTATGATCCTATACATTGGACTTTTTGCATGTTTTGGCTCCTTGCAACCCCAAACTTGAATGTACATCTTTAGCTTATCTTTGGTTTTTCTGCGACGTGCCAAAGGAAAGCAGTGCGGCATTGTGAAGTGGAAGAACATAATGCACGATTTGCTAAGTGTTAACAAATACAAATCTGAGGAGTGTTGACTTTGCATTCGGCTCTCTTTGCATATTGAAGTCAGTTCAGCTGTGTGTAATTTGATCTCAGGATAAACAGTGTTGTTCTCCGAGGGCCTCGGAGGTTTGCTAAAGACCATTTGTGAAACGCATATAAAAGTTTGAATCGCGTTCCAGGAAAGCGCATTTAATGTGATTGAACGTCCCAGTTAAAGCTCAGCAGCGAGAGCAATTGAGAATCTGTGACAAAACTTTGAAAACACATTGCTCACAGGTGCTCAGCACAAATTTTAGTATCCTAAAATACTTATTTAGGGAACCACCTTTGGGTGGAATCAACAGTAATGCATGACACATTTTAAGTATAATTGTCCTTCCACTTCACAATCATGGGTTACTGTGTGTTTGCCTGTCATATATAATCCCTTTATAATACATTTACACTGTTTGTGGTTGTAGCAAGACCATGTTAACGAGTGGTAAAACGACTATAAATACTTTTGCAAAACACTGCACAAGCAAAAGGATATAAATGGATTTAAACGTGTGTAACCTGCAGGGGTTGGTAGACACGTCCGTACTGTTCCAGCTTTGTGATTGTAGAGTCTAGGTACAGACAGGAATATGATTCAGAGGGAGGGCCTTTTTTTTTTCCACTAACATCACTCTTCGTCTTGTGATGCACAATTTTCCTACATAGTTCTCCTGACAAGTGTTATTTTAAGGTAATCCCGGTTATAGATCCAAAAGTCATGCTAATCACGAAAAGCTTAGCTGCTGGGGCTAAACTTGTCAAATTCATAAAACCTTGCAACAAAGAACATATTGACAGATAGGTAAAAACACCAAAAAAACAAATTAAAGGATTACGGGGAAGGAAAGATTTGGATTTCATTAAGGCTAGTCACTGCAAAAATTCATTTTGACAAGTTCACACTGGCATGTTGAAGTGTTAATGTCAATGCAGATCTCTAATAGTTAGCCAATTTGTACTACTTTGGGGGTTTTAATTAGGCTCTTAGATGAAATATTGCTCAGAATATGAATGCACTGCCAGGGTCAAAGTCCCAGTGGTTGTAAACCGTCCTGCCTCACGCTGCACCTGTGCTCGTGAGTCAGCCGCAGCGCTGGGCCAATACCAACAGGCAGTCTTTCATCACAGTATGACAGAAGCACATGAGATTAGAGCAGAATCCACCCAAAACAATCACACTGAGCTCGGGGATAATCCCGAGCCCAAACATCAGAGGGAAACAGGAGGACACTGCTCCGTGGACCATTCAACAAGAATCCACCCTGAAGGAAAACAACAGTGCTACGCGCTGCTATTGTGTGACCTGGCTGGCACTGGAAAAACAGGATGCGATGAGTTTCTGTGCCCACGGTGACTGGTGAACCACGGCAGCACCCGCCTGGAAACTGGTGATACTGCTGGAGGGGAAACGGTTTTTTACTCCAATCGTTCATTTTCATGTCGGCATAAAAGCTTTTGTCTGTTGTTCCGTTTTGAGACGGACAAGAATGGAAAAAAATAAATAAATAAATAAATAAATAATGGGCAAATGTACAGTTTCAGTCAAAAGTTTTTACGTACCCGTCATGCTAACTTAAATTTTAATTCAAACAGTTCGTATTCGACGAATTTAAAGACGTGGTTATGACCTCACGTCAAATATATGGAAAAACAATGATATGATTGTGACTCATACAGGACGTTGCCATTTGACCACACCTTTTTGTAGCCACTACCAAGATTCTGGCATAATTCTTGCTGGATCCTCAACCACTACTGGTAGTTTATTTAAATTGAATTAGAGAAAAGTCAAAAATGAATAATAAAAAAAAAGTGTGTGCCAAATTCTTGTTTTTAAGAATTTATTCAAGATGTTTCGTGTATTAAGATTTAACACTAGAAAAAGATAAACTTTCGACTGACATTGTATCTACTGCATGGCAAAGAAACGCTTTGAAAAGAGCCACGCTTTAAGGTACGTTTAAAATTTGTAGCTGGGGTAAGACGAAAGCATTTTTTTTGTTGTTGTTAAATTTGAACAGTACCTCTATTCAAAGCTCAGGTGACTGATGTGGTTTATTTTGCTGTCAGTGCTTTACTTCTTGTTTTACAGTCATCACAAAGGCTCAAGTTCAAAGACATGACACAATGCCAGAGCATGTGCAACACAGCTTTTTGTGAAACGTAATATATCAGTATCATCTTAAACCTTTGTCTTTATTGCAGACATCCACCTGTGTACACGGTTAGGAAAGCAACGGCTTGTTATACAGCGACGTTAGGCTTTCGCCATTTCTCACCAGCAAGACCTGGGGGCTGTTTTTAAAGCTGTTGTACTTGCGTTGGTACTTTTGAGACCCTCTGAGTGACGGGTCAGAGACTGTAGACTGGGAATGAGATTGATCCCTTGCCAGACAGTCTCGGCTGGGGGCCACCATTCATTTGAGTCTTCCAGAGAGTCTCCACGCCCAGAAACCCTCCACCGTCCTCCTTCTGTCCACCCTCCCTGTGTTCACTTCCAGACATGCAGGGATTGCAGAATTTCCACAGAACTGTCAAAAGCAGAGCTGCCTGTGTTGCAATCCATGGCTATTGGTTTCCTTTAGCATTATCGGCCCTTTAATGGGTAACAGACAGGCTGTGACATTGAACACTGAAGCAAAACTACAAGCCAGTGTTTGGCTTCTGACTTGACTTTGCCCCCTACCTTCTCTCTCTAACTTGCCAGATGTAAAGCTGTTAAAGCTTAATGCCTGAGCTCGCGGCCCCAGATGGACTCCGTAACGCCAGGCGGACAGAGCACGCAAACGACACACTGACTTATTTATTTCAGCAAGGCTTATTGTACACATACAAACCACTGACATTTAAATGCCTCTTCACTACATTCTCTCCTCTTCTGGTCTGGATGGGAAATGTCCTTGTGGTCACTCTCACAGCATTCAAGATGGTCATTTTTTCCCCCCCTAAAACGTTCTTTGAAGACGTTTATTACAAGACTGTAAAGAGTAATGGGGTGTTCCATTTGCCATAATGAAACCTAACCACCCTGAAGATAGTTCATTGGATCCGTCTGTCCATCTGGTTAACGGTCCGAGTTGAGCCACAGAGCGGAAATCTCAGTGACTTGCCAGAGAGCAGTTAAAAGAAGGTGTTCTTTTACATCTTAAAGGATTAACCAGTTTGCATGATGGGATTAGCGCTAACTTCTTTATCTGTGGGGAAACCTGTTTTTCATAAGTTGATGTGAATCCTTTATACGCTAATGGTTACATTGTAAACAAGAAGAATTTTGGTATTTGGGGGTTCGCTTAGCATGGTTCCCTTTCTGTTTTAGCTCAAAATGCCAAAAGTATCTGTTGCATATTTTGATTAGTGAGTCAATGAAAATTTTCAGTTATGCTTAAACAAAAAAAAAAAAAACAATTCACTGCACGCTATGTTTCTCCAAAACCAATTCTAACAGTCAATATAAGCGCCAAACCAGACGAATAATTTTTGATTCCTAATACGAAGACTGCTTTTTGGACAAAAGTGGAAACAAGCTAATATTAGAATACAAATTGGAATAGAATAAATGAAGCACACATACATATTCCCACATAGTTTTACCAAAACAGTGAGACTAATTATATTTGTGCTCATACCCTTAAGGAACTTCAAATATTTGTTTTTACCATCTTTAAGAAAATCTGGATGATTCGTGCTAAGATAAAACTATTTGTCATCAAGTAATTTAGTCTTCTCTTTTTTTGAACCACATTGAATACAGAAACCAGGTCAAAACGTTACATAATCTAGTTTTTATGCTGCATGTCCACTTTGACAGTAATCACAGCTTGACATGTTTTGTAGTTGTGTTTGAGCTGCTTTGTTTTCTGAGATTGCTGCTCAAGAAAATTAACTTTTTTTTTATTTTTTTTTTATTTTTTTTCACTGTAGCCAATAGCTGAGTGATTTGTCTGAGAGTCTTGGATCTTTATCTTCCCCATAAATGCAAGTCTTCCTACAATAAACAACATGCTGCCTTCATTTCAATATCAATGTGCATCAAGGTCTGCATGAAAAAGTAATTTTGCATTACAGTTTGAAACCAAGTTTTTTTTTTTTCTTTTTCATTTGAGGAAGTAAGGCTGTGTGATATCCGCCAAGCAAGTGTGAAAGATAATTGGTCACCGAGGAGCCACTTTGATGGAGTCGTTTAGCTGCAGCACTTTGCATTTCATCACTTCTTGCTGTCAATTATAGTTGACTTACAAGGGACAGGGAATGTAAAGCATCAATTTGTGGGTGGGTGATTACACTGGGGAGGAGATGGTAGGACGTATCATCCATCTAACATGGCTGCTTGTCCTTCAGTTATCCCTTGTTGAAGTGGAGTGAGTCATTTCGTTCGCTTAGTTCATCTCTCAGTTTGCAAAGAGAGTTTGGTAGAAATGCGCACAGCGCCATGCAAAAGTGATCAAACCCAAGAAACATCACTCCTGTTCTGATGCTGCAAACCCTTAAGTTTAAATAAGATGTAACTGGGATCAGGTATGACAGACCAGTCCCAAGTAACTCATATGTATTGTGTGTAACAAAATCAAGACAGTGTTTTTTAAGATATCCGAGTGGGTAAATACTTTTTACTGGTACTGTACATTTATTGGAATACATTTGTCTAGGTCAATGTTTCCTTTTTGTTCCAAAGGAAGAAAAACAAAATGGATTCCTAGATGTGTTGAATTTGGGACAGAAAGGACAATGGCACAGGTGAGCTGGTTCTGTCTTTCTTCATCTGTTCCTGTCTCTTGGTTATCCTCATCTGCTCCCTGTTCTGAGTCCCCCCCCCTCTCTCTCTCCTGCCTGGCTCACTTGAGTCTCATCTTCTGAAATATCTATGTCAGAATCCCACTCAATTATTCTTTTAAGAATTCTTACTGCCTCTGTCAGAGAGCTGTCCACTGGAGAAATGAAAGATAGTGATATGTTGGTTTGCATTTCTTTATCCGTATTTAAACAGGCATACGACTACATTTTAAGCAAAAGAGTAAGCATGGCCGTCTTTATGAAGGCGGATTCTGTTAGAACCACTTCAGAGAACCTGCACTTTTGTACAGGTGGGACACATCCCTCAACAGACATGTTGGGAGTCTCTGTTTAAACAGATGGTTTGTATTTACACAAAGTCCTATATAATTGCCACGGAGCTCGCAGAATAGAAGGACTTTTTATGCCTCGTAATAAATGGACAGCATGCGATTGTTTTGTTCTTAGGCGTAGGCTGCGTTAAAAATAAAGAGCTGAGGCGACAGACATGAACCTCTTCCCCCACACAAAGGTAGCGCGGGGTTTCCCCAAGTTTGCCTTCTGCGGCCTGATAACTTTGAACTGTCAATATTCTGCTAATGGCTTTGGGAGGAGGCAAAGACAATAAATACTGACGGGTAATTAGGGTTGAAAGGGCAAAAACGGGGGGCCATAACTCTATTTTAGGTTCACGGTTTTAATCTCTAAAGAAAACAAAGTTCTAAGTAATGGGAGGTGAAATTTCAAGGCGCTAGAAACTTTAGAAGGACTCCCATTTGTTTTGTTCTCTTGACAGAATACTGAAGATGTTTTTATTTTGGTCTGGGATGGCTTCATTTCTGCTCATGCAGAAATGAAGCCATCCATGGGAAATTCAGTTGGCAAACGATCCTTTTCTTGTTAAAAGGAGATTTGTGCGAAGAAATCAAAACCAGACATGTTATAAAGCTTTTACGGGAATCATATAATGGTGATTAATGTTGTTTTGTTTTTTTTGTTGTTTTTTTTTCAGTAAAACAAATCTCATTCATCTTGGGCTTATTTCTTTCTGGAAACAGGGATTGTTGTGCTTTTTCATGCAACACATTTGTTACCCTTCAAATTAAGAAGTGGAGGCATTTCCTACTATTCTGTCGGTGAGAGATATGAATTAAATCAGCTACAATGAGTGGAAACAGCTAATGATTATTTGCTGAATGCGGTGACATTGTTTTGCATAACTCCTGCACAGTATGCTCGTATTCTCTAGGACTTTTACTTAATTAAACTTGGCGAGTGTGATGGTGTTGCAGGAAATTAAATATTAATTTGTTGCACAGCGCTGCACAACACTAAGGAATAATTAAATTATGAGTAATGTGCCTTGGCCAGCCTTTAAAAGATAACGTGATTGATGTAAAATCCGCAGAGACGCGGTTGTTGCATTTTAAATTATAGCTCTGTGTAAAATGAAAGCTGCATTCATTACGGAAGCGGAAACATTGTCGCAGACAAAAACCCCTTTACTAAACATAATCTATTGGTTTAATTCATTATGTCTTTCGCAGATGTAACTGGTATATATTTATATATATATATAAAAAAAAAAACTCTCACTGGATTCCCACACATTCACCCTGTGGTATCAGTGTCTCTATCTGTCCATCTGTCCCTCCCCACCTCTCCTTATTTAACACACATTTTCTTGGAAGCGAATGTGAGCCATATTAAATCTGACTCCTCGGCTGCGCAGTAATGCGAGCACCAGCGGTTAGTTTTATATGATTCACAAGCGTGTAAATATTTAATAGAGAAGCGGCATGGAGTGCTGTGTCACTGTTCCTGCGCCGTCAACCCCGCAGATGTAGAGCGAGTGAATACGGAGAGGATTTCTCCCCGACAGAGGAAATTCATGGAGCAGCTGAAAAATTCACGTACAGTACGGTGGTTATTTTTCTTCACTGACGCCGTCATGCGTGACTATGCAAGCTGTTTGTGGCTGCTAGATGTGGAAACTGAATAGGTATGTTTTGACATTTACCTTAAGCTCAGCTGAGCAAGGTAATCCCAAAATTATGTAAACTGACCTTTTATGATAAGTGGCATCAATAAGTATTGCCGCCTTGCACCTCACACAAGCCGCCAATACCTGTGGACATTTTATTTATTTTATTTGATTCACATTTTATATATTTATATAGGAGAAAAATAGCCTAAATAAATACAAAAAATTGTATTGCATGCATGCAAAAAATTGATCAGGGGGAACTATCCAAACTGAGCTGGCCCCATGTGGAAAAGTAATTCCTGCCCTAAATCTAACATCTAGTTGTGCTACACTTAAAAACAATCACCGACATCGACAGTTTGTAATAACTGGGAAAGAGTATTTGCGATCAACGCTGAGGAATTTTAACTCACTCTGATCTCTAGAAATCTTTTAATTCAGCCATGTTTGGGCATTCTCAAGTATGAACAATGTGTTAAATGTGATTCTATTTTAATTACATTTAAGTCAAGACTATGGTTAGGCCACTCCAACACTCATTGGTATGTCTTGTTTGAGGAGTCATTCAGAGTTAACCTTGCTATTGTGTTTTGGATCATTTTACAACCAAAATGTGATTTGTCTCAAGGTCCCGTTCTGATATCTGAATAGTCTCAATCCGTGTCAAGTCCTTCCACTGCCACCAGCGTGTTTGACTGTTTCTATGACGGTAGCGTAACGCACACCTTCCAAAAACAATAAAAAAATTCAAGCTTTGTCTTGTGGTGGAAAATTTACTTTTAACATTTATCTCTCCAACTGAACTGTGCGTGTCCACCATTCCACAGAATATTTTCCCTAAAGTCTTGGAGATCATGTACATGTTTTTGGTGCCAAATGCTCAGCTGTGGCTTTGGCCGCTGACTCGGACTCTCCCATGGAGACCATTTTTCCAAGTTTCGCTCGTATTGTTAAATCTTTAGGACCGACCTTAACAGAGGCCTTTGAGGTCTCCCATGCTTTAGATGTTTTCTGCGTCCCTCTGTGAAATCCTGGTTGGATCTCTTACGTGTTGTTGGAGTATTGTGGTTGACTGACCTCTCCTTGAAGAGCTCACCACTGCTGTATGTTTCCTCCGGTTGTGGATTATGACTCTTGCTTTGGTTTCCTGCTGCTAAAAAGTCTTAGAAATGGTTTTGTAAGCCATTCCAGACTGATGGATGCCAAAAATTGCTTAGCCATCAGGGAGGTTCTATTTAAATTACCTGTGATATCTGAAGGTCGGGTACCAATTATGGCTGGGTTTGGTTTGTAAAATTGAGCGAGGGGTGGCAATTATGTTTCCTCAATGGGCCAGGCCAATTTGGATAGCTTTTTCCCCTTAATGAATGGAATCATCATTGTAATACTGCTTTTTGTATTTACTCAGGTTCTCCTTCTCCGATATTAAATTGGTCTGATAATCTGAAAGCCTCTTTTGCCAATAATAGTTTGCAGTGCATCAAATACTTAATAATGTTTTTTTGCTCTATCTAATTTATGCTAAGAATGAAATGGAACTTCATAAAATAATCAACCAATAAGAATGTTTTTTTTTTTATTATTATTTATTTCACCCTTCTTTTGGGCAAATCATTATATGCCTCAAATATGATGATAGGTTTTGTGAAGAAATGCCAACAGCATGCATAAATGAACATAGAGACATGAAATAATAAAAAAAAAACTCAGGCTTACCTCACTTATGTATAAGTGGGTGGAATGTTTTTGTGTGCAACTTTCTAAAGTCTAAAGTTTAAATGCCTTACATTAGTAATATTAGCTTCTACAAGCATTTGTAATGAAAACATCTACCGTAGGAAAACAAAAAAAAATATTCCAGAGAGTGATATACAACATAATGACTAAACAAATTAAAAGGTCATGACAATTCATATGAAACTTTTTTTGGGGAAAAAAATCCTTTAACCTAATCTCAATAGGCACGGCTCTAGTAAAGGTTTAGCTATACCGCCTTCTTACTGCTGCTCTTCAACAAATCCCTGCCTCCTAATTGGGTTGGTTTTTAACTTTAAGCAATCTACCAGAGAAGGTAATGCTTTTTGAGAGATCTGTCAGAGGCCACATCCACTTTGACTGTGTATATATCAGAAGAAGGGGTGAGGGAGTGCAGATTTCTAAAACACCTATAAGCTCCCTGATTTAACAATACAGGAAGAATAATGAGCCTCTCCTGTGTTGTCTCTGCTGAACCCCATACTTAAGTCCTCCCCCAGTAAACCCTCATTCACAAACAGTGTGCTTAACATTTACATACATATGCAACTTAAAGGCGTCCTTTTTGTTTTGGATTAGTCTACTCCCCTCTTGCCTCAAGGGATTCTATTGGTCCTTTCCGCTTCACTGATGCTTCATGATGAGCTTCCTTTGGGCTTAAGCGAGACTGTCATCCCACAGTTGAAAGTTGCTCACTCATTCATTTGCAGCCTTGTATTTGTATGGTCACGTCTATAACGTTGCAATTTACTTCCGAAGAAGAGATTACGCCTCTGCGCTTGGGCTTTAGCAATATGTTGCTCAACAAGTCCTGACGACACACCGATAAGGAAATGACTCTTCTTCCCTCAAATAAACGTCAGAAGATCCCAAGAGGAAACAGATTGTATGAATCACAGCGACATTTGGTTGAAATTTCCTTGCTCGTCTTTATTGCATTCTGATCAGTTGAGCGGCATCGTCATCAGACGAGTAAGTCGAACGCATCTTGGTGGGCCAAGGCTCCGTGGGTAACTTATGTCATCAGAAGATGGATGGAACTGCAACAATTCTCCCAACAACTTCCCGTCATTCATCCCTCTGTCAGGAAAGCAGATGTTACAACTGTGTAGTGCTTTCTTTCCCATGTGGTCCCACTTTTGTTTATTTATGCTCTCATTCACATCCGTCTCTTGAGTGGATGCTGAAACTGGATGTGCACACATCAAGCCAGGATTTTGCGTGTGTAGGTGGAGGGCTTTTGCTAAGATTGCCCGAGCTTTGTCATGCACATGACAGGGTTGCTTGACCCTATTGTAAACCTGCCGGCCGACCTGCTGACCTTTTTAGAAATCATGAAATGGGGGGAGCAGGGGGGGGAAGCTTCCCATTTCCCTCTACCAGAGTTTCTGACTCTTCTGGGCTAGAAGAAACATTGTTAATGAGCTCCAGAATGGATTTTTAATGACACTATTGCTTTATTTGAATAGTAAGAGCGGACAAAGAGCAAACAAGTGCAAATACAGGTGTTTGTGACATGATTGGACAGATGGCAGCATCTTTTAGAAAGGAGGTCAGCATGTCACAAAACTTGGGATTCATTTGCCAGCGTTTGGATATTTCTCTCTCAAAATCATTTCAGTTTCCTAAAATTGTAGGAAAATTAAAAAGTCTTTGATTGTAATGGAGCCAGACTTTTACCTTCAACTTTAAAATACATGATATAAAATGGGATCCTGTGTGTTTTTTTTAACTTGTCATAACTAAGTATAAGACTTCTCTGATATTCACAGATCACTCCATTGAAAGAAATCAATATTTGCTCTTTTTTCCCCCAAAGCGCCACATACGCTGACACAACTTCTCAACATTATGTTCCACTTTTTATTCAACTACCATCTCTTGATTAAAATTGAAGTGAGTTTTTTTTATTTTAAACAATCTGCTGTTTTGACAAAATTTACTGTATAGATAAGTTGAAAGCGATGGGATTTGGTTTTGAGAACTACATCAACATAGTTTGTTTACATCTTCGAAAACAAAGAACATGAGTAAAAAACATTTTACTTGACTTTTTGTAACTACATAGCAATCTCTTCCTAAATAATGTCATTAACATGTGAATTTCTAATGAACCCACTCTTATGCTAACATTTTGTCAGCTAAGTTGCGCCTAAAAACATATAAGGAAATGTTGCTAATCCATAACTCGTAGTAAATGCCACTGCACTTCCTGTGTCCACCTTCTTGTCTCTTCCACTCTAGTTTCCTATGCTGAGCAAGGGGCTGCTGTGTGCGACCCCAGTTCACATGTGACAGGATGTCATGTTGGGGAACAGGAAGTGAGCAGGAAGAGAAACTCCCTCACCGTCAGGGAAATGATGGTTGCCCATACCTTGAACTTCATGTGTCATTTACGAAGGCAGCGCTTTACAAATGATGTGTTCGCAGGAATATGGGGTCAGTTAGGAAGTGAGCCGGGTGGTCCGCAGCCAAGTGCTAAAGAAGGTCAAAGGCCAATCAGGGCGAAGCGCGGGGTGGAATATTTCCGATGTTCTTCATAAGACGGACATCAGGGGTTGTGTTACCGTAATCGTTTTCCTCAACACGCATGAGAGTATTACCAGCATACAGGATGAAGACACACCATCGTATCAGTAACAGCACATTGACACCGGCCACACACCCAGACCCCTCTGACGCCTGTCCACCATTCGCTTCGTCCCCACAAGCCGAGTGTCTCATGTCCTCCTCTATTTTTACCATCAGGCGCTGAAAGCCTCTGGAAGCTCCTTGTCAATGGGCATCCCATTCCACTGCCAACAGTGTGTCACCATTTATTAAGTCATCATTACTCAAGGCTGCTCCAGCTGCCGAGGTGCCAATGGCTGTCGCAAATAGATCGGCAGCGATAGGCCAGGCTGTTGCTGCGCTCCCCTGAAGGGTGACCCGCTCGGGCGTGCTCCAGCACATCTCTCCGCCAGCGAAGATCGACGCCGGTAGCCAGGCTGGCGCTGGTACGGCTAATGCAGACAAATGGAAGCGGGGTCATGGATCAGGGCAGAGGAGAGAGACAGAGGTCTGCAGCGATGCGCTGAGTGAGAGAGTGCTTTCACGCGTCTGTCCGCACCTCTTTTTGTTTTGGGTAAACAATGAAAAAGGTTGTTTAGACTAAAAGGGTGATGAAACACGAGGCTGGGGAGGCTGAGGTTTAGGAAGTGAAGGCACAATGGAAGGCATGGCTGCATGCAAAATACACACATGGAAATTCACTTACATCAGTCTAAATAGAGAAGGGAGCCTCTAAACAAGCAAACATTTGAATATTTCAGCACAACAGTTGATTAGAATTGATCCAAAAATGTATCTGTACCTGTCTTCCTCCTCCTTCTCAAAATAATTAGGAAAACTGTATTCAAAAGTACAATGATATTTTAAAAAGTTATTTTTATACTTCTAATTTTGCAATAAAACAATAAAAGGGTTGTCCTGTTTTTGGCAATAATTCAAGTAAAACAAATCCTAATTTTTAACAGAAATTTTAAATGGATAGATAGTATAAATTGGCGTTGTTTGAAATGGGTGCTCAGCTATTTATCTGTTTTTGTTTTTGTTTTTTTGTTTTTTCATTTTCTACTTTTAGGTTTTTGGCCATTTTAACTTGATGGGAGAAAAAAAAAACTTCATACAACATTTTCCTGTTTTGTCCACTTAAATGTTTCAGGTCATCATACACAGTTTAATGTTAAATATTAGTCAGTTTTTCAAATGATGACTTAATTTAAAGGGTAAGAAAAATCTTTTGCAAACTAAATTTTGTTAGTTTGCAAAAGATTCATAATCATGAATCATTCATAATCATGAATCATTAATTCATGATTATAAATCATGAATTAATAATCATGAATTAAAATCACCTTGATTTTTTTGTTGGGTTCAATTCTACAGAGTGGATTACTACAGATTTGTAGAATGGAGAAATTGCTTGAAAAGAACATTACAAGACAACAAAATGCAACACATAATGACTTAAAAAAAAACATCTACTAATTGAGAGAGGGTCGAATCACTAACAACCATTAATGGATAATGAATTTTTCTCCGTGGACTCTCAAGGAGAATCTGAAATGTTTTAGAAGTTGTATGCCATTATGTCTGGCATAAAACTAACACAGCCTTTTTACATAAACAGCACCATAACATAAACTGGTGTAATGGCACGAGGCTGCTTCAGAACCTGACCAACCTGTTGTAATGTATATAACCAAAATATTCTACTTTCTGCAAGAAAATATTGAGAGAGCATGTCAGTGAATCAGTGCCATGACTTTAATCTGAAGCGTATGTGGGTTTTGCAGCAGGTCTTTGATCCAAAGTACACCAGGCGACAAAGCCCATCTCTTAATAGCTAAGAGAAATAAGTTCATGTTTAAGGGAGGCTGAAATTAAAACTATTATGTAAAATTAGCCAAATTTTTTCCACATCAATGTCTAAGCCTGATTGACAGCTATTTCCAACACTCAATGGTAGTTGTTACCTCCAAGGGTGGCATGACCAGATTTAGTGGTCAATTACTTTTTTCACAACAGGAAAGGTTGGTTTTGATAGCTTTTTCCCTTGTAAAAAACAGCTTTTTTATTTGCTGAGGTTACCTTGTCTCATTAAAATTTTTGTGGGGCCCAATTTGTGGAGCTTTCACACTGTTGACTGTAAAACAGAGTTTCCCCCCAATATAATCAACAGTTAAGATATACATAACATTTAAACATTTTGAAGACTGTCTACATCATTTGTGCAAATTCTAGCAAGAAAACAAAACTTTTATGTTGAGTGTTAGGTCTTAGGTAGAAAATCCCCTTTTTACAGACATAAAATTATCAAAACGGCGATAGAGCTTGAAAAAGGAGCCTTATAAAACTAACTAAACAAGGAGTTCTTCTATATAAATAGCAGCCAGTGAAGCAGACATTTAAATACAATCATATTCAACTTTGCAGAACTGTCTATTTTAAGAAACAAATCAGATTAAAATCACAAATCTAAACTGCTTTAAAAGTCCTGCACCCCAAAAGCACTACCAAAGATTCGGACTGAAATGTGATCTGTAAACAATCAACGACAGACTCAAGAATGTGAAATCAGATACGCTTTATGTTACAGCAGCAATAGTTTCAAAACACGCAACGTGCATGGAAGAGCAGGGAAATGCGGGCGCCCTGATGGCACATGGTTGCTTACAACACACCACTAACCCCAGTTCTCAGGTTGTTTTCCTTTGCTATCTCGATGTGTCTGGGTTGACACATCAGCACTCCTGTTTATCAAAGCTTTTATCACCTCACCGCTGCCTAGTCAGCCCTTAGAGGAAGCAGGAGGTGCCCTCACACACACACACACACACACACACACGCACTGCAACCTGTAGGGGCTGGCTAAGGTTAAGAGAAGGGGGCTTTGTTGACCTACATCAGTGATTTGAATGACTTTACCAGAGACAGGATCTGTCCCAGACTATGCAGGTGACCCGCCAGCATGTTTTCCTCTTAACTGAATAGTTTCATCTGGAAAAGTCAAAAACACGCTTAGACCTCATTCTCTGAGTGGAGAATAATGCAACTCTTACACCATGTGTGCTACTCTCCCAGAAGAAGACACAAAACATTTGAGGCTAA
Source organism: Poecilia formosa (assembly GCF_000485575.1). NCBI lineage: Eukaryota > Metazoa > Chordata > Actinopteri > Cyprinodontiformes > Poeciliidae > Poecilia > Poecilia formosa. The sequence continues at coordinate 642,873 of NW_006800093.1, read as the reverse complement.
TTTGAGCCACTTGCTTCTGATATCTTATTCTCATAAATAATGGTTGTAGGTGACTGTCGGGATGGAAACGAAGTGGAAAATTGGCAGGTTGGCTTTATGGCTCGTTCTTCGGCCAGAGAGACCAGATTAACGGCCTAGTTAATGTGCACAAGGACCTAATTTGTCTACGTATTTCCCTTAGCACCTTTCTGTCGCTTACAGAAAAGACATTTTGTCCGTCATTTACCGACACTTGGTGTACGTCACCGCAAAGCAAAAGGGAAAACACCCCAGGCGATCAGTACTTCCTTTTAGACACTGTACATTGATAAATAAATGGCCAGGTTTAGATTTTAATTCAACTAAACCTGGATAAATAAAGATTACATGAAATCTTCATTAAAAAAAAACCCTCAACTCTGACATTTAATTGCAATTACTTTTATAGTATGTCTTATTTTAATTGAGGTTTTACTTCTCATTTTAGCCAGATGACCACGTGAAACATGACCAATTATGACCCCTGCTTGGTGGTAGATTTTGAGTTTTCCTTCCCAAACAAGTTGAGTACAAAATGACAAAGACTCCAAAAATGCAACTGGCAAATTACAATCGAAAGCAAATAAAAGAAACCTCCAGGAACGTTGAAAATAATCTAATAACTTTAGATCTAACATACAATTCAGATTTTTTTTTTCCTGCTAAGATAAGTGTCTTAAAATGGCGATTCCTTTAAACCGCCAAAGAACATAGCAACTGCACATGGAAAGTAAACAAAATTGTACAATTGAAAGGAAAAAGCAGACATTTTTGTGAATCAATTTTTCCTGTTATTTTTTTTTCTTTTTGTTGTGACTCACTCTTTCGAAACCACATATCACATTAAGTGGCCTTCCATCGGCAGGTTTTGGTGGAGTTTCTCTGCTCTGAATAATAATATTATTTAAAGTGAATGCTTCAGAGTGAGTCAGCCGTCGAGATGGAGCAAAAGGTGTGGTGGTTACTAACCAAAAACACAACTTGGAAGAAGTCAAACCAAAACAAGTCCATGGAAAGACAAAGAAGTGGTTTCTAGGATATTTAAAAAAAACATTGGTGGTACCTCTCATTTAAGAGGAAGATATTCCATCAGAAATTGAATTTGTTAATAAATTAGCATTTTCTCTCTTTCCCATATGTATTTTGCTTTTAAAAACGGCAAGATCCTCCTACAAATCAAGCAAATGTACTTGACATAATTTACTAGGCAGAAACTGTGGATTATCTACTGAAACCTTTGGTACAGTAGCTGTTTATGATGTGGGCCACGTGGCTCTTTGCATGGGTTAGCAATCAAATGACTTTATGTTGCTTATTTGCATGTCCAATCCCTTGTATTCTGCACAAAGCCTAAGAGAAAAATAAAAAGAATAACAGTTTCATAGTTGGAAAATTTTGGTCTATTTAAAACAATGTTTAATTTGAGCTAGCTTCAGACAGAATTGTTTCACATCAGCCCTACTACATATTTAAACAGATGACGGCATATTGACTATGTTTATCTTTTTTTTTTATTTACAAGCTCCATTGTTAAATATATCTATAAAAATATAGCAGAAACAAACCCTTTCATGAATTTTAAAATGTTCTTTTCATTTAAGCTCATGCATGCAAAATCTGAAAGATTCCTTTTAGTCAAGGGTTTCATTAATTTTTTTGACAGCTCCCTCTCCTGGATTCCTTTTTTCTTTTTCTTCTTCTTTTTTTTATTCTCGAGTAGATTAACTCTGCTTTTCAAGCACCCTAATAAACCAGGTAGGGGAACCCAGTGATTAAACTTTAAATTTCATGGTCAGTTAGTGGCAGAGGAATTAACACAAGGGAAGGCGTTTCACTGCTGTGAGGGAGAATAAATTAAGACGAGGGGGGGAAAAAAAAAAAAACGACAAAGAGCAAAGGAAACGAGTGCGGAAAAGTCAAGACTATAAATCTTAACCATTCTACTTCCTCTCTATGACACTGCCTTCATCACTGCTCTCAAGTAATACCCCACCTCCTCTTTCCTCCTGCTCTCCCTCCCTCTCTCTCTCTCTCAGCTGCTCTGCCTCCCCTCCCCTCCCTCGTTGTGGATGGTGTAGCTCTCTCGCAGTCTGGTGGAGCTGCACACAAGGATTAGAGGGTTGTTGTGAGTGTCTGCTCAAAGAGTGGGAGCCAGTGGACAGAAACAGATCAAAAAGAAAAACTCTCCAGCAAGAGGATAGCCTTGTTATACCGGATAAGTGCTCTGATTTTATTTCACCCTGCCTCTACTTCTCATCACAGTCGAGCTGAAGGGTCTTCACCTGGGGGAGGACAGATAAGCCAGTCAACTATACAGCTTGGATTTTCGCACGGGGAGCCATGTGAGCTGCACTCCCCTCTGCCGACTTCACGCAACAGAACTGCCCCAACAGTCTGCACTCCCAAGACCCAGGAGCACAACTAGGATTTGCCCACCTCCCACTTCCCCTTTCTCTCCCTGGAACCTCTACTTTCAGCGCTTGCACACCTCAGCAGAGGACACCTTTCTTGGGGTCGGGCTCTGAGTGGCCCCCTGGTCTGGAGGCCAGACAGCAGCACTCCAGCACCATGGATTACCTGCTTCGGACTGTAGTGCTGCTGTGCTTCACGTTGCAGCCGGGGAGAGGAGCTGATCCCAAGCACAACGTTCCCAGACTAAAGCTGTCATTCAAGGGTAAGCCCATTCCTTGTGTCTTCTGACTCCAGGTTATATGGGGATTGCTTGTGTGCTCTTTGCTTTTAAACCGGAGCTGCTTTTCTTGCCCACTGGGTGCTCTTTAGTGCTGTTCTTTTCATCTATTCTTTGGCATGCTGAGTGTCCCTTTTTCTTCCTTTATCAGAGTAAGTCTATTTCTGCTTCTGTGTGCGTCTCTTGGTCAGCGCACAAGACCTGCCTCTCCGTATTCCTTCCTCCAATTTCCTTGCTGCTCCCCTCTCACTTACGCTGACCGTCTCCAAGAATTCGCGATTCTCCCTACAAATGGGGAGATTGTTTCCATATGCTGTGGAAGCACTCCTGCCTTAAGTCAAATGTATATATTGGCCCTGTGTCATTTCTCCTCTTCTGCTCGTACAGCCCTGTTAAGTGCAGTGAACAGGCAGCAGAGCCTCAGTTTTTGTGACTTCTGTCCCAAAATCTCACCCCCCCCCCCCCAAAAAAAAAGAGCTGGTGGGATCTTGCTGGTCCTGACATAGAGCATGTCCTCTTTGATGCATCTCCTTACCGTATCTCGAAATCAACAGTTGACGACTTTGAATGCAATTACATGCAACTTTTGTCACCTATTTGCACATTTTAGGGAGAGTGAGAATTTACCGTGCACGTGGATATTTTTTTTTTTTTGACATATCTAGCAAACATGTTATTCTCTCTCCTTCTGTGTTATTTTGAGGGGAGACTGCGGAGCGCCGGTTCTTCCTCTCCTTCTCCTCCCTCTTTCTCTTTTCCCCATCTCGTCTCCTCTCTCACACCCTACACTAAATCAGGCTCCATGTAATAGCAGACAACTTGGACAGAAATAACCGGCAACATTTTTGCCATTTTTCGGGAGGGGGGGGGAATTTTTAGGAAAGTGCACTGCTCCAAGTGTGGTCTTGTGACTCTTCGTTACACCCTCTGAAAATTTATGAACAAGCCGATTTGCAGCCGAAAGCATGAGTGTGTGGTTGAAAGTCCTCTCATTCACTTGATTGTCACCAAAATCTTAGTTTTTTTTTTTTTTTTTTTTTTTTTTTTTTTTTTTTGGGGGGGACAATCTCAGTGTTTGCCTTTTCTGAAGGAGAATCAGATGTTGGCTTTAAGCATGGTTTGAAAATGATGTCTGTCACCAATTCATCTCTATGTTTAGACAAGACATTTAGCGCAACTTATGGTTAGAGGCCTGCTATATAACATGCTTTATTCTTTAGATGGAGGGAAAGTTGTAATTTTGAGGGCAGTATAGTTTTCTTTATCATCCTTTCAGTTTCCAAATGGATACTATTCCACATGCCCTTGGGCTAAAATAAAAAATGTCAATGACTTCAGTGTTTGTTCTGTTGAGTTTCCTTCACAAGTCGTTATACGAGGCTTTTAAACTGTGATGACATGGGAAGATCGATTGTTGGACTTACCTGCTTCATGTCAAACATCCCCTGGGCTCTGTCGCATCACTTCACACGAAGCCAAGCTTTTAGGGATGATGGGAAAATGTCAGCTCTTCTGCATGCAGGCATCTGGTTGGAGAATGTAAATCTAGTCTTTTGTGATCCTCTATGACGTTCCGTCTGACAAGTGAACATGCTGCCGACAAAAGGGCGAGACAAGAGACGTGTCGCCGAGCATCAAAGTGCGGATTGACAGACTGTGCCGGGTGATGGATGTGCATTGTCGAATTGAGAAAGCAGGTCTGCTTCTCGTCTTGCGAGATATACAATACTGTAATGGGAAAAAATAAATAAATAAATCATGCATTTTGCTTTAAAAGTCATGTTGTTTGTGCTAATGTTCTTGTTAGATCTTGGTGTGAGCACTCAACACCCTCTCTTGTGATTTCCTCCCCCTGGACCGAAAGAGGTGTCTCGGCTTGTGTGCAACAAATGTGTCAGGTCTTGCATGTCCTCATATATTCAGACACCTGGTTCTTGTGCGTATGCATGAGCTCACGAATTTGGGATCTTTTATTGGGCTGTCGAATCCTCTGTTGAGCGTGTGATCATAGTCAGCTGTTGGCTCGCAAGAGCGCGTCGTGTGCCACTTCCTTCGTGCTGCCCGCTCACCTCACCGGCGACTTGTGCGTTTCGTCTCCACAGGTGTTTGATGGCTCTCTGGATGTCCATCAGAAAACAATAGGTGGAAGAGGACTGAGGGTGCAACCACTCATTTTTATTGGAAGACGAGCTGCCGGACGTACAACGGATGAAGCAAAAGGAAGGGAGACTAGACTGGTTGTTAAGTGAAGTGTCAGTCATCACCTTTGCGCTGCGTGAAGCCAGACTAGAAATTCAGTCAAATAAACAAAACGAGGACTTCTCATGGGAAGGACAGTCAAACAAGCAAACCTCTAGAGCAGGATGAGCACACTCCGACTCCCAGGACGGTCTCATTAGCTATGCAAGTGTATGATTACGGGTACTCGGATATACACAGAGCATGTAAGCGGAGTCCCATGAAATCAGCCTCAAATGAGAGCTGATGACAAGCCCCCCGAGGGACTTGATAGTCACACGCCAAGTGAAGAATTCTTATCGTCTAGGAAAGGACAGGCAAACGACTGCAGAGTGAGCAGTTTGCGGCGGAGAACGATTGAGAAATGGAGACAGGTAGATAAAATGACCTCTCCCGGGACATTCTGGCAGAGCGAGTGGAGAGTAAATGATTTCCCAGTGGGGTCAGTTAGACATTCAGCGAAAAGGTTGCCATTTCACGGGGGACACTGCGATGATCACGGCAGTTAATGATTTTCTCTTCTCCTTGAGACTGCAGCACTGCTTACTTCCTCACCTTGACTAATATAATAAGGAAGACACGGGGGTGAAGGTAAATGCTAGGAAGACGTTTCACTTCGCCACAGATCAACTCGTTTGGATTGCTGATTAAAACGATTCCACTTTGAGGGAAGCAACTGAGAGGAGCTGACTTAAGATTGCTGTTTTACCATAAGAATTACAGGAGTCAGTGGTACACTTTTGTGGATTAAGCCGTACCCACAGTCTCATGGATCCCTCAGTTGCAATCTGCACACTGTAGGTAGCCATCAGGAGTAACACTGACCCCTAAAGGTCAGCCGAGGCACAGACATGCCAACAGTGGAAGTGGACATGGCATAAACTTTGAAACTTTGGACCTTTTTAGCAATTGAAAAAGAAGGCAAGACTAAAAAAAAAAAAAAAATGTTTGGATGTTAGGGTTAGGTGACCCTGCCACACGACCTCTTCACACCATTCTCCTCATCAATCAAAGCAAGAATAAGAAAGACAGAACAAAACTGTGAAAGGGATTAGACATCAGCAGTTGGCTTTTAAATACACTTGGTGTGGAGCTGCTCTCAGGGATGTCTGCTCTAAGCCCCATAATAAGCCTGTATATGTCTAGGAGTGACTGAATTCCAGTAGGATAAGTGCAGTTTGTATGTTTGTGGGTGTTTGCATGTGTGTTGGTTTATCTGTTCTCATCCCCCCCCCCCCGCCTCCCCTATTTTTTTTCTTTGATGTGTGAATTACCATGTGAGTATCACATTTGGAGAGTCTCCCGTCTGTATCTGTCCGTTCTACTGGCTGCGGCTGACAGAGCGGATGTAGATAATTACAAGGTGTACTCCCAACGCGCCAACCTTGGAGATGCCTGCCTCCATCTCCCTCCTTTTCCTCTCGTTCTCATAGTTCTTTCCTTCCCTCTCCTGTGGCCGAGTCGTCTCTGAAGGAGCCACAACACCACAAACCCTAAGTGCAATCTTTAAGAAGTCTGTGTGTGGGGGCTTTTTTTTTTTTTTTTTTTTTTTTTTTTTTTTAACTCGTCTCCTTTTTCTGTCTCTTTGATTGCAGGTCAGTTAATACGTATCTTTTCCTCGGTTGTTAGTCTTTGCAACTGTACTTTGACAGACACCCACACACACTCACACACTTACTAAACCTTCATCTTTGCTCCCACGCAGCCACATCTCAATGGCACAACCAATGTTTTCCAGTAGCCTCCATTGCAGTATGCCCCCACGTTTAACTTGAATGTAATTCATTTCCATGCACTCACTCACAAACCCTGACCGCAGAGTTTGCTAAGCTCCCACCGCTCTGGTCCACAAGTTGAAAGACGGTATGATGAATCTGTAAGCATACGCGTTTGTGCTGACTCTCGTCGCCGCACAGATAATTGTGCAATGACACAGCTCAACTTGCAAAAACAAAAGCCAGCCATAAAGAAATAAGTCACTAGTTTTGTTGTTGGTTTGTTTTTTTTTTTGGAACAAAATATTAAGCAAATTGCCACTACTTTAATTGGTGGAAATGTCTTTTTGATGTCTCTGTGGTAGGCATGGTTACTAGGGATATAAAAGGTGTGGCTTAAAAGCTGCCTAAATGTTTTGCTTTGCCGTTTTGCCGGATTGTACGACTTTTCGTGAATCAAAGAGCTGAAATGACTGAACTGTTCTCTGTCTGCTTGGAGCATTACAGCAATGGGCCTGTGCACCACCAGTCAGCTGGCAGAAAGAAAGCCAATATGCTTTTCCAGCGCTTACAAGAAAGCCAAAATCAGCTGTTTATATTTAAATATATAATCTTGAACTGGAAAATAAAGCTTAAATGATTACCTTAAATGATGATGATGATGACACAAGCTGCAGCTCCGTGGTGTAGCTTCAGGATGACAACTGAAGCAGACAGCCCAGCTAATACCAGCTTGTTCTTTTAAGAGCAGAACAGCAAAGAGGTGTATTGTTTTGCGCAATAAAGCCCCGAGAATACTCCTCCGTTACATTATTCACATCGACATTAACTTCAATTAAACTGAGCATTAATTCAGTGCTTGGGTAGAGAAATGAGCTTGTAGTTCCTGTTGTCTCTGACACAGTTCGTTCGTTCGTTCCATGCAGTCTTTCTCTTCTTTCTTATTTTGAAGGTTGATGGAAACGGATAAATAGAAACAGCTGTGGGAAGAAGAGATTAAAAGAACCTCATTACTGCTATGTTTTTAACTAAAAAGAAACAAAAAAACAAAACAAAAAGCAAGAGTGAGGATGTGTGAAAATTGACCTTGTTTATAAATTCCAGAGATGCAGATCCCAGAGTATTTGAAGTATTTAAAACAATCCGCTAACTTTGATGGGAAGAGTGTTGTAAGTAAGGCAAAAATGTTTTGGGAAAACGTATAGATAGGTGGGGATAAGAGAAAACTACTGCTAAATTTAACTGATTTATATTCCGTGAATTCACTATGTATCAAAATGAAAAAAAAAAAAAGTAACGGTAAACAAATGTTTAGAAGTGTAGAAGTAAAAAAAAGTGAAAAAAAAAAAAAAAAAAAAACATAACTTGGCACTAAACTTAGCTCGTATAACTTATGTTTTAAATAAAGCTTTAAGACGTAGTGCTGTCCGTAAATGTTTGTCTAAAACCTGTGAAGCTGTAGAATCTCTAATCAAACGCACCACATCTTGGGAATCTCATGCTGCCTCGTTCCTCATCCTTGGGTTTCTCCCAAGATCGTTCGCTGGAATGTGGCATATCTCCCGTAAAGAAAATGCATCCGTATCAAAAACTATGATCAGAGCTCTAAAGGCCACAACAAGGAGATAGCGCCAGCACCGCTTGTGTTTATTTACCAATTGGTGTTCCGGGTGTTGCACGCGTAAAGACTTTTTGGTCTATGTGTACTTAAGAAATGCACAGGCATGCACGCCGGAAAAAATAAAAAATAAAAAATCCTGTGTCTTTGCATCTGTGTTTGGGACGCAGGCTTGAGTTACAGCCTTGTGCAGATTGCAGTACTGTGGGTACGAATGGGTCCCACCACCTGCTAAGTCTTGTCAGTCAGATGGAGAAAGGGCGCACCGTTCAATCTGAGCAGAGTCCTGTTACGAAAAAGAGGGACATCTTTACAGAAAGGCGCACAGAATGAGTGACAAAGGGAAAGGATTGGCAGGGAAACAAACGCGGTAAACAAGTCAAAGGAAAATGTAAGGATTTACATCTATAATGCACATTGTGCATTATAGTTGAAGCCGAAAATTATTAAAGTAGAAGTTCTCTTCTTTTTTTTTTTTTTTTTTACAGTTTGCTGTGTATTGTGTATTTTTCTTTCCCTCCACTATTTTTTTTTTTCCCCCCCAAAAGAAACCTCAAAAATGAACAAATTACAGATTACAGTGTGGACGTAGTAATTCTTCCAGGGCAAAGACGTTGATAAAATTCATTTAATACTCAAGCAAAAAAGCGTAACGCGTTATCCTCGGATCCACTCGCGAGCTGGGATCTTTGGTTTTGCCCTCAGATTTATTACCGAGTCCGTCTTTCGCTTCAGCGTGTTCGATGTCACACTTTGCCGGGGTTACATTCAGATCTCTAGCCTCGCCTCATTAATTTGTAATAAAATGGCAGAGCTGACATTCAGCTACACCGTGCCGGCTGACAGGCTGCACTAACAGGCTCGGGCTCCAGACACGGCCATGATAACCACAGCCTGGTTCCTCTCAAAGTCCATCCATCAAGCTGCACGGTGATGGCGCTCATCTTCCCTTGTTCTACAGGAGTGATATTGTGATAGACGCAACCCATTTTTAACAGTTTATTCGACTCCGTTGGGTTCACATTGGTTGGCTTTATTTACATACCAAAGAGAAATGTGCATGTGTGTGTTTTCCCAGACAGCCTGGTTATCCTGTGAGCATTTGAGCAGTGTGTGTGTGTGTGGTGTGTGTGTGTGTGTGTGTGTGTGTTGTGTTAGTGGGATCCCTACAGCTGGCAACCAGGCCCCAAGCAGTCTGTGGTCAAAGTGCTGGTCTCTGCGGTCCAGCCGTCCAATGACTACAGGAGATACACGCTAATGAAATGGTTCCACGTTTTACTGCTTTTGTTGTGTGAGTGTTTTTCATGTGAGCTCATGTTTCTGGCTTAGCCTGCTGTCATTATCCCTGATTTTAGGTTTCTGCTGCCTTTATCTCTCACTCTGCTGCACTTTTACTGCTTTGCTTATCCCGTCAAATCCTCCAGTGAAATGTGTTTTTCCTATCCTGTCTTCCTTCCCTCCTCTCGGTCTCTCTTTCTCTCTCTCGTTTTCTGAAGGGGACGCAGGAATTTCTGGCGATCACAAAAATATGTCCAGAGTTGAGGACGAGGAAACATTGAGCGTAAAATTCCATATATTTTTAGGCTATTCAAATGGATGTAAACGTAGGAAGTATTTGGATAATGATTGTTGTGTGCATTTTTTTTTCATTAATTTTTAAAATACAAGCTGGATTATACTAGCACGGATTATTCCAATTTCCTGCAGCATAAATGTTACCTACTATTAGCATATCTAGTAATATATACCGTCATTAACATCAGACACATATTAAGAGTCTTATTAGGATTGTCTGTAAAACAAAAAAAAATGCGGCTAAAATGAAGCTAAAAACTAAATATATCAAGTTTGTGTCAACATTTTTTTTTTTAGGAAGAAATAGTAAGTAATTCCAGTAACGTATACGCTGGATATCCGTGGAGTCGATGAAACTTATACTGCTGGAAAATAAAAAGAAGTCCAACAGCTGTCGAATATTTAATGGACAAATATGTAGCCGTTTAAATTCTGTCTGCCAGTCATAAATCACTGAGCACCGAGCATTTTCTGATTGTTCTGTGTTTGTACAAGTGATGCATATTAAAGATAATGAATTCAAGCATGCCAGCATGTTATTAAATTAATGTCACAAACAAATTACAATCTTCAGTAGCGATGTGGTAATGCAAATATTTGTATCATACATGTCGTGTCTATTCGTTATATGGTTGTTAGTACTAGTACTGATATATATTGATCTTACTAGTATTTCATAACTGTCTCTTTATTAAAAGACTAATTGCATTCTGCAGACCATAGAGCCCCCAGCAATCAGACAGCTGTGTTTTGACAAGCCAAGGTGAGACTTGTCAGTCGTCTTTCTTTTTTTGTTTAAACTGTCTTTAAAGTCCGTTTTTCGAAATCCACGCCAAAGCACTCGTACCTTAAACTCTTATTTGTGAAGGTCAGCGAGAATTTCTCTGTCTAAATTTGCTGCATCTATTCTTTGAACAATGATTCAACTTTGCAGAAAAGTTTTATTTTCTTAGCAGCAGTTGCAAGGTTACTGGAGGCAGAGGACTGCTGATGTCGCTTCCTTCGCTGCGTAGTTAGAAAGTCAAGAATACAGTTACTTTGTACACTCGGTGCCCTTTTGGTGGTTGAAAGACTCCTGCTTTACTTTTACAGCCTTCTGGTGAAGTCATCGTTGCTGCGCTTCACGGACAATCAAAAAGTGGTGTGTGTGTGTGTGTGCTGGCCAAATATGCTTTTAGTGTTTAAATAAAAAACACAACAATAATAAAAACGTCAATATTTTTTTAATATTGTAATCATTAAAATTAGTAGCGACTTTATCCCCTCCACATAAAACCCAGGCGCGAGCTGCTAGATTTCGCACACGAGGGAAATCGGAGAGGGAAAGTAAGACTGAAGCCTCTGCAGCGGCATAGAAAAACAATCCCTAGAATGTGCATTACAAATGACATCAATAAACTCTAGTCACAGTTGGTTTATAATTGGTGGTGTATTTGGTTACGGATCTGTTTGCTCGTGGAAATGGACTGCGGACCGGTTTTGAATGCCAAAACTGTAGCGAAAATGAAGTCGGCACTGGATTCATTCATGCTAATCTGAAAATTCGCACCAGAGCTGCTCTTTGCCTCGGAGTTCATGGTAAAAATGCATGCTGAAAGAGAACCTGTTCCCTGTCACAGTCTGTCACTCAAAATACACCTGAATGAGGTCTCTCGTAGGTCGGGTTGTGTTATTATGCAGCTGGTCGCCAGGGAAACCACCCCACACCTGCTACTGTGTTTTAAAAAGACAAAAGCAAAGTGGTGAACTTTTTCTGGCATGTGTGGGTATCCTTGAGCTTAAGATAATATTTTAACACTTTCTTTAGCAAAGCTTAAACTAAATTTCCATCGGGCGGCTTTCTGTTTTTGTTTTTTTTTGGGGGTTTTTTATTTCGTGTGTATGTTTTGTTTTCATTTTCCAGCACCTGTGTTTTGTGGCTGCCATGGGAGCAGCAAATTGTGCTCCTCATTGCATGCTGTAAAAGAAAAAAAAGTTAAACATGGGGCTTCACCGATGAACGTTATCTGTATTTAATCATTATTTTGTACTTGTAGGTTTTTTGCAAGGGAACAATATCTTGAAAATTCCTCGCCTCTCTTTTTGAGCATTCGCTGCACAATTGATGGGTGAAACGACTCTCGAAAAGAGCTGCAATGTTCTAATGGAACACCATCTATTTGCTGGATCTCAGTCAAGTGTTTTCTGCTGTGGGGCTTTTGTGTTCCCCGTCACTCAAATGCACATTTGCGCAGCCGCGTGAGCCGGCATTCAGATAAACATAATTTAATGCCCCGTCTCCTTTCTTTCATGGAGTTTCATTATTCCGCCGTTGCGTGGCATGTAGGCGTCTAAAAATGCCTGCCTGCTTGCTGAATGGGGGAGTGAAGGGCACTCCATAGACAACTGCACTTGAATTTTGAATGTATTTTTTTTTTTTTTTATTTCATCTCCAAAGCTTTGTGATACATGATGCACATTATTTTCTGTACTGAAAATATGATAGAGACACAAATGCTAATTTATGTCAATGACTTGCTTGTACTTGCCAGTTTCAAGCTGTACTTCTCTATATGTTTTTTATTTTCTTTGTGCATGGATTAAATAAGAATTTAAAGTGCTTTGGGTGCTTCTAGTGAAAACCCCTTACACTGACAAAATGCTCCTTTTAGTTTTTTTGAGACAAGATCAAGATGTTTTTTTTTTTGTTTTGCAGAAAAAGAAAAAAAAGTAGAACTTGATCTAAATCCACAGTAGTTTTTTTTCTTTCTTTCTTTCTTTTTTTGCCAAATTGAAAAAATGTACAACTTCAACTAATCATTTTCAAACGACGCCAAGAGATTGAATTGTGTTTTCACAGTTGTGGCTGCTTGACTCCTAAACAGCTGCCCAGTACTGTGACAATTAAAAATACCCTTGTCCTCGTGTCAGAAGACTGCTTTAAAAGCAGTCTTATTATGTATGTCATAATATTTACATTAATGTAAAATGCTGATGGAATGTTCTAATGTGTAGCCACATCTGCATGGTAATATTATCTATGTCTTTCATGTTTTCTTGATTTTATGTTTGGATATTTCTTGCTTGGTTAATGAAAATCATGCCCACATTTGGTATTTTGGGAATAATAGTATTTTTTATAACTTTTTTTTTTTGTTCCATTTTTTTTTTTAGATTTAGTAGAGAAATTTGTATCCATTCAGCATTTTTGGACCATTGATTGAACTTAAAATGCATTTTTTTTTAATATACTAAAATATCAGATTTTTGTTTTTTTTTGTACTTTTGGGTGTTGATGATTTCATTTAAAAACAA
>NW_006800093.1:608584-629463 GCF_000485575.1 Poecilia formosa | reverse complement strand
ATATATATATATATAAGGCTGACTTCCTGACTTCCTGCATTATGTTAATTTTGATGAGACAGTTTTGTTGTTCGCTCAAGATGGACTCCAGATTTATTCAAAATTGCATAACGACATGACAGCTGCGTGTCTGTCGGGAGGTCCAAATGGATTTAGCATTTCTGGACACAGGGAATTCACCTAATCTGTGTGTGGAATCCACCTGTGCGTAATTTGATCTGAGTTGAAATGAGACGGATTCACGACGCCCTCGGAGGATTGTTGGAGAGCATTAAGCTCTTTCCCAACAGAGACGGTGGAAGTGTTGATTCAGGCGAGCCTGAAAGAAAATCTGCATGTCAGCGTTGAGAAGCAAGCCAACTGAAGAAGCTGGAGCAAGACTTTTCAATTTTCAAGACTTTGTCTCTAGACGCCAACAGTAACCTGCTCACAAATGCACTCCACCGATTTTAGATTATTTACTCTAGATTTTCTAAACGATGCATTCTTTTTTAAACTTCACACAATGAAATACGTTGCATTGGTTTGTCACCTAAAACCTTATCAAAAAACGTAGAATATTGTGTTTGCAGCAGGACGCAGTATGAAGGTTGAAGGCATGAATAGGTTCCCAGGCACTAACCATGAGCATTGTAGGTTTTGTGTCCAAGTTTCCATTGTTTCTTTCAATAAAGTTCATTTACGAGCTCAATTAAATCACAAGTTTTCGGGGATTTCGTATGAACGCAGGTGTGGCGTCTTTTTGGCGTATGTGTGAGTGAACGTAAAAAGCGCTTCTGTGTGGCGGCGTTCACCTTGACGAGCGTAGCTTCAGGTTCCACATGTAAACGGCAGAATTTGCTATTGAACATGAGCAGATGGCGCATTTGTGCAAAAGAAAAGAGCGCAAAAATGGACGCTGAATGGAGAAAGATTGCACGTGTCCGGCTGAACTGTGTTCAGTGGATGTGTACAGAGAAGGTTTTGTGTCGGTATCCGTGTGCACTGAATGGGTTGTGTGAGCCTGCTGTGTGTGGCAAGGGGGCCACATCCATCATAGTGTGTGTGTGTGTGTGTGTGTGATTGGGGGTCCCAAGTTAGGGACTGTGTTCCACATGCCGCTGTTAAACTAGCTTGCGCTGCGTAAGCAAATAAAAATCAGAGTAGATTAGAGTTGACTGGACATATCTGTTTTCAAGTAGAACCTGTGTGAGATATGCATTCGAGTGGGGCTTGCATTTTTAAAAATAACACGGCGCATTTATGATAAATCTCCTTTTCCCTCTGTGTGCCAGAGTTTGTGTTCTCTGTGAATATGCATGTTCTCCGCTCAGTTGCTATATTTTGTATGAGCTCTGCTGTTCCCCGTCTCCTGTGCTCCCATTTCCAAACGAGCGTGTCTGTGTTTAGGTTGGAGGTCCTTAGGTGCTTACGCCCCAGTTCTCTCAGAATTTAAATTTTTTTTTTTCCCCCCCAAACCGCAGTAGATCTCGGCCCAGATAAAGCCCTTTCTGTGTTTTCGTGCGCACAGGCCACCTTGTCTTTGTCAAAGATCACCACATGTTGAGAGATGTATGTCTGTCTCTTTTTTTTTTTCTTTCTTTCTTTTTCTATACCTCGGCTCATTTGGAGGAAACCTTTCGTGACAGAGTTCATGTTGGATTAGCTCCTGGATTCAGCTTGTTTTCACATCACACGGGTCGTCACATACGGACTTTGCATGACAACTTTTTTTTTTTTTTCCCCCCCATCGATTTGCTTCAACTCTCAGCTGCGTATTCAAACTTTCCTGTTTCTCCTTTGCCATCCCAAAATCTTCTAGATGTAATTCGTTGTTCTTTGTCGAGTTTTTCCTTTTGCCATGTCCATTCCACTTTTTCATTGCTGAAACATAAGATGACTTCTTGCCACTCTGACTAAAAATCATATTTCCATATTTCCCACTTGATGGAGGTTGATTTCTCAAAGTCAGAATGCAAAGCGAATTTTCTGTACTGCTTTCTGCTTACCTGTTGTCTGATTTAAATCCGACTCTCACCAAGTCTGAATGAACCTGAAGACTTGTCTCTATATAACACAGAAATAGGCTTCTTGTATCCTTGTGCTTCTTTTTGACTTCCTATCTAAACACATCATCAGTTTCTCTACATTTCTTTAGATTCGGGTTGCTTGCTTAAAAGCAGCTTTGAATCAAAGTTCTTAAATCTATGCATTTTCTAAATAATCCCAATCTGGTAGAAGTGAAGTGGCGACAGTTATGGTAGCCACGTGTTTGCGAATGGCAGCATATTGGAACAGAGTAACGATCTCTCCACCCTGAGGCCCACACGCATTCCCTTCTCCGGCCACTCTACAAATGTTCACGCAAACTCTTGACCACAGACCACCACTCGTACCCACACCCACCCACTCTGCTTCCTTCGAGCCCGAATTCAGCCGACGTGGATATGGCACAGCCATCTTTATTAGGTGACAACCACGCCCCTCTCGCAACCCCATGCCACCCGCCTGCTGCTCTTTCAAAGCGGAGAGAAATGCCGCGTCCTTCATCCGTCTCCCTTTCCTTCTTTCATGTGGACAGATGTCCAAGATCTTACGCACTGTGACCGGCTGCAGATGGCTTCTATAACGTCCCATCAAGCCGCGTTTTGTAGGAAGCGATGACTGGGCTGTTTCTTTTATGTGTATTTATTTGGTTGTGCTTGTTTTGATGTCATGAATCAATGACTTTGGTGTCCAATCTTCATGCTGATGGTGATGCTTGATATATTAATTTCTTTTACATGTTCTGTATTCAGTAAAACATGAATAAATGTGTCATTTTTTTATTTCTTTTTTTTTACAACATTTAGTTTTAGACTGCCTTGCCAGTTTCAGAACAACAACAACATTTTGCACCTTATTATAGTGAAAAGAAAATTGTATCTAGAATATCTTAGATACAGAAATACAACAAACCTTTGCTATCCACTATAGAAATGTGTATTAAAAATTGAACTATGATGTTTTTTTAGTTTATTTACACAGTATGGTTCTTGACTTTAGCAGATTTTTGCTCAAGCTACTGTCTTAAAAATAGTTTCGAGAAACATGCCACTAAAGCATGTTGCATCAAAACAAAGTTTTGCTTTTAAATAATCAACAGCTTTATAACAACTTGCAGTCCAATAATTCCAAAAAATGTCCTTTCTGTTCTGTTCATCTCCTTTTCTGGTTCTGGTTAAAATGGAGAATTTTCCCCACAAAAATCATTAAAACAAATCAACTTTGCCCAGTACAAATCTCCAGAGGGACAAATCAAACCTAATTTGATTAAAGTTTCCAGAACAAGAATCCAGAACAAATGGCTTAATAGACAGCAGTCATGCCCCGTCTCTGAGTTTTTCCTTTGGTTTGCCTCAGAGTTTTGTCCTGGTTCCTCTCCTTTAACATATTGCCACTGATTCAATAGTATGCATGGTCGGTGCTTATAGCTCAATTCTAAATTTTGGTATTCGCCACACGCTTGACTCGTCTTCTAAATTGACTGAAAGGTTTTCCAGTTGGTATCATTTAACCATCCAGCCTCATTGTGGGCCTAAAGGGACATTTGAGTCTCTTTCCTGGATAGTACCAGAAAAATTTCAGGACATCTGATTGAATGTGCTTGAAGAACTGTGACACCTTCTTCCATAAAAAAAAAAAAAAAAAAAAAAAAAAAAAAAAAAAAAATATATATATATATATATATATATGATTTCATAAGTCCCTGTACTCTAGAACATCAATTTATCAAATGAATTACACTAAAGCAAAAGAGGTGTAAAACTCCATCACATCAATTATATATTTTTTTACATCAGTTCTATTAGTAACAATAATTTATTTTAATTTGTGCCCAAACACCGACTAAGCAATTGCAACTAAGCAGTTCGAATGTGTTGCTTAATTGCAGATGAAAAGAAAACCCCAAAAAGCCACAACAGTCACTTATCAGGGACTTATGCATTGAACGGAAATCCGTTTCTGTAATTTTATTTCCATTTTGTTTCAACTAGTTTTTTGTGAAAACAAGTGGTCTCTTTTGTTGGCTTTCTTACTGCAGCTCTAAGCTTCATCATAGCTGATGAAACCCAGATTTGGTGATTAAACTTTAACTTAGGGATGAAGTAGCAGCTGGACCTAAAGGCCACAGATTGCTCTTGGTTTTCTTCTCTGCTCTGCGACGCATCGACATCTCATACCTTACACGAACCTGTACGTCTAAATGAAACATTGTGCAGAAGTGCATCTGCAGTCCTAAATCCCCTTAATGGTAATTTATGTAATAACCTATTTGCAGATACATGAAACCCACCCACGCATGATTCCTTACATGAAGTGTTTCCACTGTTTCTGACTCCATTATGAATTATTCAGCCAATCACACGGCTGAGCAGCCTGAGCTCGGTTCCTGATTGTGACATGCTGTGCGCTCTTAAAACTGCTAATGCCGGACTTGAATGGCACGCTTCGGTTTGTGAGCGCCTGCAAATATTTATGTGGACATTAATGAAACATGCAATTTCCTTGGTTATAATTTTGCAGTGCCTCACGTCACGATTAGCTATATATATATATATATATACATTTATATGTATATATAACTTTTTTTTTTTACTCAGATACTAAAAAAGCAGAATGTTAGCAAGCTGCAATATATTTACTGGCACTACTTGTACTTGAAATTGATCTTTGCATTTTTGTGATTCTTTGTTTGTACTTCTTTCTTTCAGAAATGTTAGAATCCAGTAACCTCCTTACCTTTAATGGCCTGGCAAATAGTTCGGGCTACGACACATTCTTATTGGACGAGGAGCGAGGGAGACTGCTGGTTGGAGCTGAGGACTACGTCTTCTCGTTCGACTTAGTCAACATAAACAGAGACCACAAACAGGTAAAACTCCAAACCTCCCCTTCAGTCTGAAGTTTGGTGGTATTTGTGTGTTGGAGAGAAACGCGCTCGAGTTAAATCGCCTCTCCTCTGCCGCCCAAATCCCCTCTGGAATCCATTACTTCATCTCCCTTTCTCTTTGCCTTCATTCCGCCCGCCGTCTGTCTCGGTCCAGACACGGCTGTTCGTAATTCCATTACTCCACCTGGACTAGGTTAACGGTCTTTTTATCTGATTCGGGCTGCTATCAGACACACGGGTCTGACATGGACTTGCCTGCAGGCTGCAGGGAGCTGCACAGGGAAAAGAAACTGATGAAAAATGCATACCCATGTAAAAGAAAAAGAAAAAAAAAGAAGAGGAAATGTGTCCCTGAATTTCCTTTTCTTTTGTTTACAAGCGTTGCTTAGCATCATTACAGGAAAATGCCAAAAAGCTGCACAGGTTTTTGTGTTAACAAACTGCAGCTGATCCACAGAGGAGATGCAGCACATTATTGGACTAAGGAAATGTGAGAATGTATTAATGCATGAAGATGTATGTGCATATATTTCCATTGTCTACTGACATCTGTGTGACCAGGAGAGGGTGGGAGGGGGGGAAGTCTCTGTCACAACTGCGTCTTGAGAGCATAATCATCCTAGATTTACTTAAACGCAGCTTATTCCTTCAGTGTGTCCACAATTAATGCGACACCAGGGGCCACATGTGAATAACAGTGAGATCAAACTCCTCCGAGTCGAGTTGCAAAACACAACTTTCTGACCATATTTGAAGTGAAAAGTACAACCTCATGTTTAAGATTTTTAACGAGAGGAAATTCGAATGAGAACAGCTGCTGACACCCCTGAATATTCTGATCGCTTTCAGTGTATTTTACAAAAAAGAAAGAAAAAAAACAAAACACCTGGCATGTTTTACTTTGTGAAACTTATTCATTTCGATTTGTTTTCCTGTGAGCTGTTTTCGCCTCGTTATCGGAAATACGTTGTATAGTGACCTGAAATGGATCGCTTCAAGGCAAATTCAACTGAATTTGAGTGGAAATGCTCCCCTTTATCCCCCCGATTTGCACTGAGGACTTACGGTTTCCCTGCATTCGTCTCACGAGAGGACACATTCGTCTCTCTCTCAACCTCCATTCTAACGTGAATTTGTCTTTCTCCTTTTTGCACAGATTGCGTGGCCCGCCACCCCCTCCAAGAGGGATGAATGCAAGTGGGCAGGGAAGGATTCGGCAGTAAGTCCCTCATTCATTATGGCATCATGTTTGGATTCTGTCCATGGACTGAGTATTCGTTATCCGTTCAATTTTCTTTCTTTTTTTTTCTTCTTCTTCTTCTCTCTGAATCTTTTCAGATGAATCTAAAATGTTATTTAGAGTAGAAGTAAGGATCTCGACGGAGTATTCTTAAAAGGGACAATAGAACTGGAGAGCTAGAAAATTACCTCTGATAAAGGCAATGCTCCATTTCACCTCTGCCACATTTAACCCTCTACGGGCCAGCTCACCGTTCCTCAGCGGCACCTGCAAATAACCTTACGGATCGAGTGTACACGGTGCATAAACGGGGCAAGGACAAATGACACTGAGGTGATTGGCTTTCCACGATGAATAGATTAAATTCTGGAGGCGTGTTTTATGTAGCGGACTTCCAGCACGCATGTGAATTTGTATGTGGGAAATCTTTTGTTTGAATTCATGTTATCTGTCACTGCGTGTTGGCTCGCGTGGGCAAGTCTGCTCCAACACGGACCGCGTGCGACCGACTTTGTGTGCTCGCTGGTGTTTGGCGTATCTTATCTTTGTGTTGCTGTTTAGAAAGGCCCTCTCGGTGTTGTATCCGATCTCAATTTCACGGTTGGATGAATCTCGACGGCAGGGCTGCAGGTTTTGTGGGATTATCTGGAATTGCACGCATCCCTTTGAAACTCGGCGGCTCCTCTGTGCTCAGAGTCAACGGCAGATTTCTGGGGGTTTCGCTTAAAGTGAAAATGACCGCCCCTTGCGAAGTTAGAGAGTTTAGGTCCGGCCTTTGACTGGGTCATTCTAATACACAAGGTGTTAGCCCAAACAATCTTACCGGTACTCTGGCTTGTTTTCCCTCTGGAAGCTGAACCTCCCATATATAGCAGCCTTTAACATGTTTATTTAATTGCTTGTACTTAGTTGCACTTATTTACCCCGAATGAACACCCACAGCATGATACTACGACCATGATGTTTAACTGGGTGGTTTTGGGGGGGGTTGTGAGACAATCTGGAAAACATCAGGGGATTTGAATACTTTTGCATTCCAAAGCACATGAGCAGCACACTGGCACTCCATCACACACAGGAAAGAGTTCACAGAATCGCACAATAGACAAAGTTAGGTATTTGCATGCTGTGAAAATGTTTACCTTTGAGAATGAGGCGGTGAGAGCAGAGACGGGGGTAAAACACAGAGAGGCCTTGATTAGGACATTACCAAAGCATTCAGAGCTCCCAAAAGCAATGCCTTTCTCTAAACCACAATTTACAGCCATGAAGCGAATGTAACAGCTGCCCCCCTCTAAAAGAAATGCCTAAGGACTTTATTGCTACTCCTAGCTCAGCGACTGTAACATTGTCCAGGTTGTTGCACCACAATGTACTGAACCGTGAGTTCAGACACACGACTAGAGCTTTGTGTTGAAATTCCTGATGTCATTTGTGATTTGCTGCCCAGTAATCATGGAAAAAGAAAATCAAAATCCAGCCGTTTTCTTGCAAAATGTCCAGTACGTTTTCTGGATTTACTCAGAGATCCTGTCATTTATTTATTTTATTTATTTATTTTTTGTCTTAACTTACCCACACATGTCCAAATCTGTCCACCCATTTCTCTGACGGGGAGTCATGCTCAACACCCTGTCCAAAAGGAGTGATTAAATTTATCCAAAAATGAGTCATTTATTCTCCGTGTGGATTTTGTTTGTCACGGTTTTGTGATCAAGGAAGCGGTTTATTACTGGGGGGCAACGCACAGCTGCACTCGTGTCACTGCTCCCAACACCTGTCAGTGTTTAGGTGCAACTTTACCTACCGCGTAGCTGACGACTCCAACAAAGACGCCCGTGTTAAATTCTTAACACGGTTGACCCTTGAGGGGCTTTATTGAAGTTGATGAAATGCACATAATAGGGCGTGAGAATGATGTGAGCGGACAGAGGGCTTCGGCAGTTCAACGGGAGGAAACAGAAGGTAAAGTCGTTAAGGAACGGAGACCCATACGTTCAAGGCAGCAGCTCTGCATGCAGGTTCAGTCGCATAAATGTCTTACTGACGTTTTTAAATGGACAATATTATTGATACTTTTGACTCATTTTGTGTGAAAATACTAGCTGATCTTTTTAAACATCCTAACTGTTTTTAGTTAGGATGAGTTGCCCACTAAAGTGACTTTTCTTACTGGGAATTTGACACCAAGTCCAATGATTGCAACCAAAATGACAGCGACAATGACATGGCATGCAATTTGAAAGATCATATTCGAAGACTTAATTGTTTTCGTGGTTTGATGTTGGTACCAAATTGTGTTGGTGTTGATTCCTTTCGTGAGACCAGACAGGCGTCCAGTCAAGAAAACGTTCATCCTCTTGCCACCCATGAAAGCATAAATCCCAATTTTTGTCTTTTCTGCTTGCAGGCTAACAATCCAGCCATTGAAAGCCAGCCGGCAGTTCTCTCCAAATGTTTTGTAGAGTTCGTCTCTACAAAACGGAGAGAGCGGCCACCCTCTTAAACAAGGAACCAAAGTACATTATTTCTCAGAATGTCAAAGCTTCTCCTTGAGGAAAATTACCAAGGAAGATAAAACAGTCGGAGCTGAAGCAACACTTTTTGCCCTTTTAGAAAAATAACAGAAATTTCTTATGCTGGAGGAAGGACTGCAACTTGTGATCACACTGTTAATTCATGCTGCTCTGGAAAATGTCATCACTTCAATCTGATGCCCCGCATCCATTTTTTTCTTTTGCCTCGCATCATCACATAATCAGAACGAGGCGTCTGTGAGCTTGAAAGTCTGAACAGATATATGTGTGTTAAAGAGGCAGGGAAAGAAAGGGGGTAATTTGGCTGTCATCTAACGTGATGTGCTCTGTTTTTCCAAATCCTCCTGCAGCTGTGCACCGATTTGTTCGACGGATATTGAGCATGTATTCATAATTGGGCTAACCTGAGCTTAATCTCTTAAACATATGTGCCTAAATCAGCTCCTCAAGGCTGCTAATAAGCCTCCTGCATTAACCAATGGCGCTGATTAGCGCCCTAATAAACAGTCTCACACCGCTGGGACCATCAAAAGTTAGAGGAGAGCCAAACCAAACAGTGTGTGTGTGTGTGTGTGTGTGTGTAAATTCAAGCATATGGATCATTAAAAGAGCTGCGGCTGATTTCCCTGATTTGACTTCCAGGTGGGGTTGCCTTGATGGAGACTCTGCCTCGTGAGTCTTTCCAAACCAACTGGAAAGTCGCTCATATACTGGATTTTAATCAAAGCTGTTCTCCCAAGCCCGGATACTTTCTGTTTTTAGTCTTTTCTCTTTTTTTCCCCCCTCAGTTGGAAGACACCAAATGCTTATGAAAGTATCCCTACCTCTAAACTTTTTCTTTTACATCAGGAATAAGTTTCTTACATACTCTACCAACCTATGGGAAGCACACAGTGCACTGTTCAGTCCATCATTAAACTATGGCAAAAGTATTCCACAACTGCAGCCCCACTAACACCGAACCGTACTGCCAAATTAACAGCCCGGTCCAGAAGAGCATAAATCAGAGAAGCAGCCAAGAGGCACATGGCAGTTTTTGGAGGAATGCCAGAGATCCACTGTACACGTTGGCGGATCTGTTGACAGGACAGCTATTAGTTGTCCCCCTGTAAAAGTCTGGCTTTTATGCAAGAGTGGCAACAAGAAAGCCAAAATTGTCCATCTCCAGATGTGCAAGCCTGGTAGAGACATGTGAAACGTGACCTGGCATAATTGGGGTGATTAGGGTTGTGGTGGTTCTACAAAATGTTAACTCAGTGGATAAATGTAAATAAAGCCACAGGTTGGTTTTTTTTGTTTTGTTTTTTTTTTTTTGCCGTTTTTTTTTTTATTGTATGTATGTGTTTCCTTTCTGCTCATTCACTGCTTTTCGCTGATTTATTATCTAAAATTCCTTTAAAATAAATTGTATTGTGACAAAATGTAGAAGTTCAATAACTATGATTGCTTTTACAATTTTCTTAAAAATGTCTGTACCAAAATGAGATTCTCTATGTCATTTACCTGCTTTATGTTCTGTATATTCCTTGTATAAAGTTATCTGTAATGTTAAAGCCCTGGTGTTTCTTTTACTTGTGTTTCAGAAGGAGTGTTCTAATTTCATCCGGGTCCTTCAACCGTATAACCAGACCCATCTGTACATCTGTGGAACAGGAGCCTTCCACCCCATCTGCGCTTATCTGGAAATGGGCAAAAGAGCAGAGGTATTTGATTATTTAATATACTCCGAGATAATTTAAAAGTTCTAGTTTTTTTTTTTAATCTATTGGTGGATATGCAGAAGGCAATTTAAATGAGTGCTTGCTTGTTGTAAAGAGCGACGCCGCCGCTGCAGAATCTGAAATGCCTACCACAGCAATTACCTTCCCATTTGTGTTTTCTTTTGTGTGAGAAAAGATGGGCCTGCAAATAGTCCAGTTGTAGCAGCTGGATATTAAATAACTCTTCTCTTATATTAAAGATTAATCACTTTTCTCAGTAGAGGGCTGCAGGTTAATCAATGCACCAGCATGAGTTCTGCAGACCACTAATGGGCAGAGCTGTGAGTGCTTTCACCATTAAGGCCTTATTTTAGATATTTGAGCTTTAAAAAAAAAAGTGCCATCGCTGGATAAAAAAAAAGAAAATCTTACTTATTTCTGCTCTTTCCTACTTTACTTTACACTTCACTGTTGCAGAAACTGTTGTTGACCTGTGGCAGAGCAGCCCAACTGTGTTATATAAAAAAAAAACAGCACATTACTCACTGCTCATGTCAGGCTGAATTTGTTTTGCATCCCAGCCCAAAATAGAACGCTATAATGAGAATATATTGTAACTCGAAACACAGACTATAAATGTACCTTCAACCGGGCTTATATGCGGCTTTCATTAGCCTCAAGTTGAACTTTGACCCCCTTTTACACTTTCAGGACAACATATTCCGACTGGCCTCCCAATTTGAGAACGGCAGAGGGAAAAGCCCCTACGACCCCAAAATGCTTTCAGCGTCACTCCTGCTTGGTGAGTTTGACCGCCGCCTTCATCACCTCAACGAACGCAGTCACCGTGGAGACGGTTCTTTATTTCTGACTGGAACCACTCGTCGGCAGATGGAGAGCTGTACTCTGGAACGTCTGCTGATTTCATGGGAAGGGACTTTGCCATTTTCCGTACCCTCGGAGATCATCATCCAATCAGAACAGAGCAGCACGATTCACGATGGCTTAATGGTATGATAAACTTTGTTCTTCTTTAAGACAGAAAAATGAGGCATACTCTCCTTATTTTAATGCTTTAATTAAAACTTTTGGCTTCTTTTTTTAATCTAAGTGAAAAAAACATAAGATAAACCCATTCCTTCGCTTGTCAGTTTTAGGTTGGGACAGATATGTTGTATGCAAAGATTGTTAAGGCCGTATGCCTGGGTCTGTTCTAGCCTCTTTGAAGGAGAAAAGCTTCCTTTAAATGTTAAACTTTGTGTTGGAAAACCACACCAGCTTCCCACAGCTAGAGCTTCCCGTAGAGGAGATGTCATGAGGGAGGGATCAGCCAATAAGAAGTGGACTTTGTTGTGGCCACAGTAGATAGTTGATGGAGGAGATGGCCAACATTTGGACTTCCTCTACAGTTTCTGAGAAGTATTATTATTATTTTAATGAGCAAAACGGCACTGAAATTAAAACGGTCTGAAAAGCAGCCGTTATTTTTGAGAAACCAGCTCCAGCAGCAAAGCTGTGGGAGTTATCTTTTGGCCGAGTCGTAAACTACTCATGAACCAATGAAGCAGGAAAGCAAAACGTCACGGCTTAGAGAATGTAGGTAAATGATCAAAATTTAAGGTTTGGTTAATGCTACGGTATTTGTACTAAATTGTGGCCTTCCTCTTCAACCAACTGTTAAAAAGCCAACCTTTTGGCTTTGTAAATTTTCAACTTTCATCAATATTTACTTGTCAAGTAAAATTGGATAAGTGTGGTCTAAACCACCAGCACAGCCCACAATTAGAAAAAAAAAAAACGAAAAAGACACAGCTGATCTTTTCATTAGACTTTGAAGCATTTAATTCTCCCCTAAGCCTCGGGTCTTGAAACATTTCCATTCATGCGCAGAAATCAGATATCAGAGCTCATTCAGAGCGCCACTGGATTTTTCTTGTTCTAGTAAGATTAGAGCTGCAGAGAGGGTTATTGACTTCTCAGTCTCTCTGGCGATCTATCACCACTGCAAGAGGACCGAGAGAGCCACAAAAGGTCAGTTCGAACTTTTCCCTCAAGCTGCGCCATCCCTTTTTCCTCCCTCTTTCCCACAGAACTAATCCACTTTCAGCTGTTTTCCTGTAGTGGAGTCAAATTCCTTCCAGTTCCTCTCAATCCCCACCCATAGCATCAAAATCACAAATACCGGTCTCGGTGGTGCTGATTACTGTGACGTATTAATAGGAGTCATTTGGAAGGGAGAAGTCTTTGTTATAGCTCTAATCCCCATCAATCTTTCACCTTGTTCAAACAAATACGCCGGGGATTGCAGCCGTTCGGCTCTGCGAAATCCAAACGGCGTCTCAACAAAGGGAGGATTGTAATTGCGTGGATTACTGGGGAGGGGATCTTCCATTGAGCCTTTATCAACAAGGTTACATGGTACTCGAACGTAACAAGAGCAATACTATGGAATGGATCAGTAATACCAGATGATTCTTAAAGGATTTAAGGTTAAATGGTAGTTTAGAGGTTGCTAGGTTTATTTATGGATTTCTTCACATTCTTATTCACCCTGATATCCTCTGAATAAAGAGCTCTTTTGTCGATAACACGTGCGGTCAATTGAAAAACGCTTTTTTTTTTTTTTTTTTTAAGCTTAAAAAGATTTCTGATGGTGTACGTTTAGCAGGCCGTGTTCGTCGTAAAAAGGTCTCGAGAAGTCTACATGATTTATAACGGAGTTCTCGCACCAACGCGGGCGATTATAAATCTGCTCCCCACTTTGGCCGCACTCTCCTTTTTCACGGCTACTCCATATCCTAAAAGGCTGCAGCGATGTAACATGGCACTGCTTGTTTCTACCCAGCTAACCCCCAAGCTTTTCAGACGGAGGCTCGATTTACGCTTTGTGATGATGCCGTTAGTGGTTGTGGTAGCTTTCTGCTCGCTAGTTACCTAAATTCAGGCTTTTCCGAATCGCCTTGATATTTTCTCAAACTTTAGGTCCTTTTTTTTTTTTTTCGTTTTTCTTAGGGGCCTTGGTTTTTTTGTGAGGATGTGGTATGGAGACGGGGGCTTTTATTGAATCTGGATCTGGAGCACTTATGGCACAAAGTGTGGGGCTGTTAGGAATTTACCGAGGTATAACTCAAAATACAACCGAACCGATTTCGGAGTCGTAACATCAGAGTACTGGATTTGAAATTGGAATTTAGAAATAATTATGTGCGTCACAATCTGGATTTTTGATGTCCCTGAAACCTACCAGAGTCATTTATGAATAAACATTTGAAGATGCCATGTCCTGGATAAACATTTCATTAAATGTAAAAAAATTAATTTTGCTCTAAAACGAGTTTCTGCTAAAGATTTATCTGAGTTGAAACAGCTTCTGTCTAAAATAAAAGATGTATTTTTATGTGAAGCAACATTTTTGCTCCCCATGTGTAACCTCTACATCTCGTAGTCGAAATGTGCTTAATTTCACAGTGTTATCCAGAAGGTACTCACAAAGATCAAAGTATTTTCCTTCTTTTCCCCAGACCAAATGTACCAAAAAAAGTTCTTGCTTCACGAAAGATTATACAAGTGTTGTCCCCAACAGGAACAGTCAGCTGGGAAGCTGTACTAGCCAATGCCATGGAATATCATACAAATATCATGAAGAGAAAACCGAGATTTGTTACAATGATGATATAAATTCAGTGCACATAAAGGGCAAATAACATACGTACAACAGACACTATTAATTGTTTTGTCAGGAAATCAGATATTTCACCTAATTTCACCAATTAGGACATCCCGTAACATTACAGTAGGCAAGTTAAGATATGCTTTAATAATGTTTTTTTTTTTTTTTTGCTCCAGACCCCAGATTTATTGGTGTAAACCTGATCCCTGAAAGTGACAACCCTGAGGACGACAAGATCTTCCTCTTTTTTAAGGAGAACGCAATGGACGGAGAGCACACCGGGAAGGCTACGATTGCCAGGATCGGACAACTGTGTAAGGTAACAACACACACAAACAGAATAAAATCCCTCTCATGATCTTCATCATAATGACAACACCAGTCCCATTTAATTCTGCTCGAGGTACTTCGGGTACATGTAGAGCTGACAGAAATGTAATTCCTCTCTGCAGAATGACATGGGAGGTCACAGGAGCCTCGTGAACAAGTGGACGACTTTTCTAAAGGCTCGTCTCATCTGTTCAGTTCCCGGGGTCAATGGCATTGATACACACTTTGATGAACTGCGTAAGTGTGGGTTCTTAATTTGCAAAACTGAAAAAAGAAAACAAAAAAACCGTTGAGCATCCGTTTTAAAATGTTCTCTCATTTTTATGTCTGATTTCTAGAGGATGTATTTCTCATGAGCTCCAAGGACCCAAAGAATCCAGTTATCTACGCCGTATTCACCACTTCAAGGTACAGACCTTAAACACAATGACCTTCAGTCTCTGCTTTAAGGGCTTAAATTCTCAAATAGCGCGACGAATTCTGGCCATATCGTATTTGTTTCGTCAATTTCCTGCCAGGAGATCAAAAGGAGTTGATTTATTTCCGTTGGCAAATCCAGTTTCTTTGTATGTTATAAACATAGGCTTTATATTTTCTATTAGGTAATCATTAAATAACTTTATCTTTTTGTTTTTACATAGGCTTTATATTTTCTATTAGGTAATCATTAAATAACTTTATCTTTTTGTTTTTTAGGGTGTAATTTAGTTAGCATTTCAAGCTCAGCGGAGAATGTGATCGACCAAGCGTGGTCCAGTCGAAATTCCCAGACAGCACTCCTCTAATTCACTTACAGGTGTCCTACGGTTGTTTCCCCTCTCCAATCAAAAACCTCTCCACTTCTCTGCTTAGGAATTACTTTCATCCAATTCCCCCATTCCTCGCTACCTGTCCCCCACCCGCATCCCCACCCATCTCATCGAAACCCTGGCAAACCTTGCCGGGGAAATCGCATTACGGAGCATGAGGGAGCCAGAGAAACATGATATTCACTTAGCAGGAATGCGCGTTCCTTCCCTGGCCACCACCCACAGCCGTGAATGGGGATTTTCTCAGGGGCCGGGTGTGGCTCTTTTTAAGCATGTGGAGAGGTGAATTCATGGGGAAGGGCAGATAAATGAACTGAAATGGCACAGATGGTGGCACTTATCGTGGTGATGGTACATTTGCATTCGGGGAAAGGAGGGGGGGGCCCTTTTTCTGTGTCCACTGCTGTGTTTGAGGGGCTTCAAAAGAGGACAAACACACACGCCCTCCCCCCACCCCCCCTCACCTCCCCGTCAATCACAGCCAATGATAAGACGAGCTGAATGGAACAGCGGTGCGGGCTAACACATACGGACAGGCGCCTCGCGTCGCCACACCCGTATGGCTTTTGTCTGCTGAGGCTGGCGCGCGTTGGCGGGCGTCCACCTACGTGTTCGCACGCCTGCTGCACAGAATCACACACACACGCACACACACACACACACACACACGTGGGCTGTAAAATTCAATTATGGGGCATTGAGGAATTAAAGGGGTTTAATTGGTTTTCTAAGTGGCCGATTTTCAGAGATGAATAGACCAGACACTCAGAAGGAACTGACTTTTAATATCACTGCTTAATGAGGCACACGGAAGCCGTAACTGACAGATCAATGTTGGATTGTGCCCCTGCGTGTGTATGCATGTGTGCGCGCGTGTGTGTGTGTGTATTTAGCATATTATTTTGGTTGTGTGTCTGCACAAACACATAACCGCTCGTCTTCCCGAGCGCGCATATTGGAGTGTCTTTTCTTGCCCCTGGAGTTAATTGAATTTCTTTGTAATTAACATTTCCAAATGCTAATCCATTCATCTTCCATGCTTTGGTGGATAATGTTGGCCGTGTGTGTGTATGCCAGCCACATCCCTAATTAGCCGGATACAAATTCCTACCGCAGTCAGCAACACAAAGGACATCTTGAATGTTCCTGAGACATTTTGGTTCGTAAGATGTGCTGAAGATCTGCTTCATGAAACAAAATCTCACATGTGGGCATCTGGCAAAAGAAAATCTGAATTAAATGCTGGATGTAAGTGAGTAAACTTTAGAATATTTTTAGGAGCTAACAGACTAAATCAAATAATAATCCAATGGTGAAATCAAAGGTTCCGACTACACATTTTTTTATGTCGAAACTCAACGTTTTTCCAGACTCAAGGTTATAGTTTTTATGTGTATAGTGGTTGGGTAGCTGGGTAGGCTTCCATCCTTTTATAGACTGTGTAGGAGCCCTGTAATAAAAAAAAAGAAGTTTTAAACATGACTGAATTATAATTGACTTAAGTTCAATTTATCACTGCATCATTGTACGATCATATAATATTCATTGGGAGTTACCAAATTCCCCATCTAGATGAGTCAATGCGTAAATTGCTGCAATCTGTTTGACCCTACAAAGCATAGACTGGATAGGTGCCCCCTCTCCCGCCCCCCCACCCATCCCTACTCTGTCTTTTCCACATGACTGTTCTTTGCCTGTTTGGAGCTCATATGAACAGGGAAGGCGAAATCCATCCATCTGGCACAGGCAAAGGCTAGCAAAAATATTGGAAGGGATTTTAAGAAAAGCTCTCTAGCAGGTCTTCGGTTTTGTTGGTGGCGTGCCCAAATTCCTGTCTGTTCTCACGGGGCTGAGAACAGTCAGAGAGAAGTTCCAATCTGTCATCTAGTACTTAGGTAATGACAGCCTCGCGCCTCTCCATCTTTGTGTGATGAAGGGTCATTTTGTTGTCTTTCCTCGGTGTTCCGCAAGACCCTAATCCCGGCCTTGTGCCCAATCATTTATGAATCCCCCTTGTTTGTCTATAATAAACCTTTCCTCCCCCTCCCCGTTCTGCATAGTTTTGCACTCTCACCCTTCCTGAGTTTGACGTTCTCTCTCCACAGTAACATATTCAAAGGCTCGGCGGTGTGCATGTACAGCATGGCTGACATCAGGAGGGTTTTCCTGGGTCCCTATGCCCACAGAGACGGGCCCAATTACCAATGGGTCCCTTTCCAAGGGAGAGTGCCCTACCCCCGCCCTGGCACTGTAAGTGTTGAGTTGCAGAACATAACCTTTTTCAGAGAAGTGCATATGTAAAACCGCTTGAATTATTATTTTTTTTAACATTTTAGTGCCCCAGCAAAACATTCGGAGGTTTTGATTCCACCAAGGACCTTCCAGACGATGTCATCACCTTCGCCAGGGGTCATCCTGCCATGTACAACCCAGTGCACCCAATTGGGGGACGGCCCATCATGGTTCGAACGGATGTGGACTACCAGTTCTCCCAGCTAGTGGTGGACAGAGTCGAAGCAGAGGACGGGCAATACGATGTCATGTTCATAGGCACAGGTACAATTCTTCGTCAGGCGTGGCAGCTTCGTCCGATAAAAGCTTTTAGTTAATTTTGCACTTTCCTTTTCTTTCAATCGAAGCAAATTAGCCTGAAACAGACTCACGGTGGCTTCTTGCAAACACACACAACAACAGACATGATGGTACACTGAGATTTTATGTCCTGGAAAACACAGAGAAGCATGTCATTTTAAAGTGGAAAGAAAAGAAAGCAATGTTTTAAAACTTTTACAGACAAAAAAAAAACAAAACTGTGGACATCTTTTAAATCTGCAGGTCTGCGCCGAACGTTATCTAAACCATTCCGTTGTGTTTTTTTTTTTTTTTTTAGGAATGTTGTCAAACCCTTCCCTATTGTTCTAGGGTATCTAGTTCTATATTTGAGTAGTTTTCACGTCTCTACTAGCAGCGCCACGGAGCAACTGGGTTTATACACTGAATAAATGACAAATGCACTCTACACTTTTAGGACTTGTATTACGGTAACAATTTTTAAACCATTTCTAATTTTTCTCAATTATGCGCTTCACTGTGTTGGCCTGTGACATGGAAAAAAAAAATTCTGAAATAGTACAAGACACTACATTTCCTACTACAGTACATCTGCTAGAACCAGCTGCTGGAAGAGGGGGGGAAAAATGCAGCATCTGCTGGGCTAACCAAAAGATCCATCCCTAAATGGTTGTTCTTTGTTGGTCTTAACTGCTGTGAAGTGATCAGAAAATGAGTATTTATGTCTCGGTTTTGTTCTCATGACTTCTGCCTCAGCTCCTCATTCTTTCTCAAGCTCACTTTACCACAGCGATTTTGACCACACTCGATCAATCTATTCCCCCCGCTGACAGAAGAGGGGCATAAATGGCCGAGTCGTCTCACATTTGAAAATGCTTAAATGCACCGTATTGGGCAATGGAGGAGTGAAATGACTGAGAGAAAAGATGCATGGGGGGATTTAAGTATTTGGATCAGTTGACCTAGTCTAGAAAGTTAAAAAAAAAACAATGAGTCAGACGCACTTTGTTATATTTTCATCTGTTTTCTTCAGATATGGGAACAGTGCTAAAAGTGGTAACGATTCCCAGAGAGAGCTGGCATGACCTGGAGGAGGTTGTGCTCGAGGAGATGACCGTTTTCAGGGTAAGACGTCGAAAACGAAGCGATTCTACCAGATTGTCTGTATTGCAGATCTTTTTTTTTTTTTTTTTTTTCTTCCACCTCCGTGTTTTTCATCACTCGTATTGTGAACTTCACTGCCTCGTGTTTGTTTTGCGCAGGAGCCCACTCCCATTACGGCTATGGAGCTTTCCACCAAACAGGTAAAAGCTTGTTTTCACACGGCATCGTTACACCATAAATGTTCAAGCCAAGTGATTGAAGAAGCGCTTGTTGGTTTTTCACCAAACGGAGGTCACGTCCCTCCTTCCAACAACAAAAACCCACAAGTGGCTTCTTTTCTTTGTGAGTAATTCTCCAGTCGAGCCACGCGGGGACGTTTAATTTTACGTGCTCGCCTTTCCTTTCGCTCCCACAGCAACAGCTGTACCTCGGCTCAGCCCTGGGAGTATCACAGATGTCCTTACACCGCTGCGAGGTGTATGGGAAAGCCTGCGCCGAGTGCTGCCTGGCCAGAGACCCTTACTGCGCTTGGGATGGCGCTGAGTGCTCCAGATACTTTCCTACCGCCAAGAGGTGGGAGCTTAGACGCATTGAAAACTCCTCTTTAAGCTTTGTTTGTCCTCTGAGAATTTGCTACGGCCGTATGTCTTTTCTTTCTAATCACGTCAATGAATATAGTCGCTCCTCGGAGCTATCACTACACCTGCAAGCTGCATTTGAAGGTGTGGCTAAAAAAAAATCAAACAAAAAGAAAAGAAAAACATAGACACAATTCACATGCCAGACCACCTAAACATGGAAGTGATCAGATTATTACAGACAGACACACACACACACACACAAAACAACTCTCGTTAAATACGCGCAAGCACAAGTATGCATTCCAAGAAATACAATCCGGGAACCTGGGTTAGTATTCCTGCCAGCAGCAATTTTGTGTCCATCACCCCACAGCCCAGGCTACACACGCACACACACGCACTCATAAATATACATACTCCAGCTCACATGCACTAAATTATAGCCAACAGGAGCTGTCTGACCGCTTCACCCTGCAGCCAGGAGGTATGAACACCCTCAAATTACCCGGCGCTGTAACCAGCAGGCTTGAGCCGACCGCTGCAGCTCTCGCACACATCGAGCAACACCAGCCGTCTGTCTCATTCATCCAGGACTTCTCACACCAGCAGAATTGGGCCAGTGAGTTTACTCCAGCCTGGCAGGGTGACAGCCGAGATGGCACACCCCATGGTTAAAGGCCAGGCCTGGCTCCTCTCAGGTCTCGTCGACACGGCACATAGTTTTCCTCCCTTGAACAAGAAAGGGACATAAAAAGACAGAAATGCCAACCCACGAAATGCACAGAGAGTGTTTGAGGAGTAGAGAACACGTTGTTAAAGCAGGGAAGAGGAGAGAACATCCCTTATTTACATTTTTTATTTTTATTTTTTTTTGGATTTGAAAACATATTTTCTTGGAATTTACGTGATAGACCAACACAAAGTAGTTCATGACGTTGAATAAGACTTGATAAGATAGATTATGCATTTGTCATTGGTCCCACACTGCTAAATAAAAATGCAATCATTTTTCCCTGCTGGACAAAACTGTTCCCACAGCATGATGCTGCCACTACCATAGACAGATCTCGTATCGACAGTGATGTGGAGTCGAGTTCTTTTTGCCATTTTTCCATAAACGCCAGAGTAGTAGTGTGCATGTCTAATTCTCTATAATTTCTCCAGATTAATTATAAAAGTTACTGTGATCCTCTTGGTTTCTTCTCCAATTAATGCGCCTCTTGCTTAGGTGGCAGTCGTGCCACGCTCTGTTCATTTTCAGATTGCAATTGCGTTTGATTTTATTTCTGGGTGCCAGAATAAAGAGTTTTTTTAAAAAAAAAAGAAGAAGAAGCATGTATCATTTTTCTTCTAAGTAGCAATTATGCACGAATTTGCATTTTATAAAATTCCAAAAAATGTTTGTGGTTATAATGTGACCAATTT
>NW_006800093.1:432068-608346 GCF_000485575.1 Poecilia formosa | reverse complement strand
CAGTAAAGCCGCACTATGAAAATGCTTCACCATTATGTTAGAAACCCAAATGACGTAGTGGAATTTCACAAAGAGATGACAAAAAAAAAAAAAACCAGAGGCTTTTCTCAATGGCAGAACAGTTCAGAATGTGTTCTGTAACATCGGCTCCGCGGAGGGAAATGAAGCGAGGCATTGCCTTGATTAGCAGGCTTACGTTTCTGACTTTCTCTCCAGATTCTAGGGTTTATTGTTTATTTTTGCTCCATTTATGCGAATAAGCAGTGGAATGAAGCGTGAACTCCATGCCATTCTTCAGCTGCGTTGGGTAACATTACCCTCTAGTGTTTGAAATCGAACAGTACATGACAAAAAACTGGTGGCAAGGGGGTCGGCATAACATGGATTTCTTCCCTGATGTTCTCATTACCAACAGTCTTTTAAACTGTCGTTTCAACCACAGGAGAACCAGGCGACAAGACATCAGGAACGGAGATCCGCTCTCGCAGTGCTCAGACCTTCAACATCACGGTACTCAAAACAACTACTTCCCACACACGCGCCATCTTCCATTGATAATTTCTCTGACTGTTTTTTTCTTTCGTTAGACGACGTGGATGGTTTGGGAGGCAGCATAGAGGACAGGAGTGTGTTCGGTGTGGAAAACAGCAGCATGTTTCTGGAGTGCAGCCCCAAATCTCAAAGAGCGCTGGTTTACTGGCAGCTGCAGAGGCCCAATGATGACCGCAAGCAGGAGGTTTGTGTGCGCATTTGTGCGAGCATGTGCCGTTTTGTGTCAAATGGGGAGCATCCTTGAAGAACGGGGAAATTTCTGGATGTGCCTTTGCAGTATAGATTATAAGCGATGAAAAAAAAATCTATAATCTTTGCAGATAAAATGACTTTTTACCCCCTTGCCCTATTCTCTGAGCCAAAACCTTTGTTATCTTTAGTCCACGGAACTCAAAGTGCAGAAAAAGCCATGGGTGTGGATGTATAGGGTCGCTTTCTTGACCCGAGGATGTAACCAATTACATTTTGAAAAGATTGGCGCTGTGGCGTTATTTTTCTAGCTGGTCAGTGAGAGCGTGTTGTTTCAAGATCTGGCAAGAGACAGAAATGGGATACAGGAAGCCGAGTTGAGCTACAGAGCAGTGGGTCCGAAGGTTTATCTGATGCAAAACAAAGACGTTTTATAAGTTGGCCTGAACGGATATTACAGCTGGATTAGAAACACAGAATATGATACGTGTCGATGTAAAAACAAAACGAGCGGGCAGAGCCTTCCCTTAGCCTTTTTCAACGCCACAAACTGCAATTGGGATTTTATGTTATGGCACAACAGGAAGTGGTGCATAAAGTGAAGTCGAAAAGTCGGGATACATGGTATTTAAATATGACATAACAGTGACAGGTGACTTTGCGCACCGCTTCATCGGCAGTCGTCTTAAAGTTGCTTCAAGAAAACCAAAGATCACAAAAGAAAACAATGTCTGCAGTAGTCTAAAGTTGCTATTTGTTTAAATACACAACAAAGAAATTGGGTGTAAATGTTATTAACGGGGCGCTGTGCGGCTCAGTTTGCAGTGGCAGGCTGCCGATCTTAACGCACTTGGGTTCAGTTTCCAGTCTCGGATCGTTTGCTGCATGTCTTCCCTTTTCTCTCCCCCTTATTTCCTGTCCACTTCCTGTGCAAGAAAGCCCACTACAGCCTAAGACATAAAAATAAAAAGTTGGTCCGTGAAAAGTTGTGCATAGATTAAATGTGGTTTAGACTCATTAAGCTTTCTCTGTATTGCTCCTAATTTGTGTTCTTGTTGCGTCTGTGTTTCTGTGTCAGATTAAGATGGATGACCGGGTGCTGCGTACAGACCAGGGTCTGCTGATCCGCAGCCTGTCCCTGTCTGACACGGGAGTCTATCACTGCCAGGCAGTGGAACACGGCTTCATTCAGCCCCTGCTGCGTCTCAACCTGCAGGTCATCCCAACCCAGAGACTGGGGGACATTCTGCCCGGGCTTCCCAGCGCAGGGGCCGGCGCAGGTAACTCGGCCAAGCACAGGGTCTGGTACAGAGATTTCCTGTCTCTCTTAGACCACCCGGAGCTGAACAGCGTGGAGGAATTTTGTGACAGAGTTTGGAAGAAAGAGCGCAAACAGAAGAAGGCGAAAGCTCCCAACAGCAACGGCAAACCTGACGGTGCCCCGAGCTCCGCGGCGCGACCCAAAGCTGCGGCCCCCACCGCTCAGAAACAGCAGGCCAGTCCGCCAAACAGCAGGCCGTGGCTTCAAGCTGGAGATCCGGTGGGGGAGGGGCCAACTCGGAGCCAGAGCAACCAGAAAGGTCAACCGAATCTGAGCGCGGCCCCTAAAAGTGGCCCGAAGACGCAGAACGGAGCAAAGGCGCAGGGCGGGTCGCAGGTCGCGGGGGGCGTTCGGGTCAGCAGCCAGCACACGGCAAAATGGAGACGGATGCAGGAAAACAAGAAGGGACGCAACAGGAGGACCCATGAGCTCCAGAGACCCCCACGTAGCGTTTGAGAAAAGGAGCTGGGATGCACACCTTCAAGCAAATCTACACAAGCACAAAGCCATGCATCCGCATCAGCTCATACTATGGGTTGTGAATCCAGTATAATATAAAAAAAAACAAAAACAAACAAAAAACATCCAGCACATTTTCTGACATAACATACATGAACTACATCCTTGTAACAAAAGCAAGACGACTGGACAGAACTTGTGAAAAGGACGAGCAGAGGATTGAAAACCGGGAATGCGTTCGACAAAGTTGCAAGAACACGCCTGTTTGCCTGGGAATACATTCTGGCAGACGCCCTTTCAAACCTCCTGTACATAAGCTAGAAATATAAGACTGGGACTGAAAAAAAAAAAAAAGTTAAGTCACGGATTTGTCTGACTTCTAACGCTGACGGGACAGCCGCAGAGACGTTCATACATTTGCAGACATTTTGCGCAAAGCAGAAACGAATGATCCGCTGCGACCTGCTTCCACGTGTGAACTTGATACACTAGGAAAGTGGTTGGAAAAGTCGTATTCTGAAGAACTTTGTAAGGAGAAGAGCAGAGCAGCAACAGCGCCCTCAAAGCGGGAAAGAGAAGGGTTCACCTCGACGTGTGCACGGCTTGCACCAGTAGTCTTCAAACGAAGAAGAAAAAAAAACAAAAAAACAAAGGAAACATGCAAAGTTATACCACTGTGCAGACCAAGTTCTTCATCATAACCAATTCCTCTGAGGCTGGGAAGGCATTGTGCATGTTGTTGTCAATCAATATTTTAATAAGCTATTTTCTTTACTCCTTACCTTACGAGAGTCTGAGTTTCCTGTTACGTTTGCTTTCTTTTTCGCAATCTGCCCTCGATCGAGGTGCACAGATCCTCTAAAAAAAGAAAAGACAGTTCCTTGCAAAAGTACTCGCATCAGTTAAGCCTTTCGCAGCAAACTATTTCAAATACTCGTGTATTTTCAAGATTTTATGACATAGCCCAGCATAAAGTTGCACATTACTGTGAGGTGGAAAGAAATGGACACGTGGCTTTTGATTTTTTTCTATTAGTAATTTTCTAGTCATTAATTGGCCCCTAATTAATCCGCTCCAACTAATTTGGGACAGATTTCAGGAGTGTGTGACTTGATAGTTTCCCAACAGACAGCATCTGAGATGTTGATGTTTCCGCGATCTCCACCTTTGGATGCTTTTTTGATTGTGCTCTTCCTCACCAGCCTGTCAAGTTAAGCTAGTCTTAGGGGTTTGCAGCTGCCGTGTACCTCCTTTGATTTTCAGGTATCAGATGAAGCATCACTCTGTATTTGGCCATAGCTTGGGATGTAGTTTCATAGCGTAACTTTACTTTAAACTTCTCCACAACTTCTTCAACCTGTCTGCCAAGTTCCTTGGTCTTCATGATGCTGTTTGTTCAATATTGTCCATTAGGAAGCCTGTGAGGCCTCCACAGTTTAGCTGTATTTACATTGATAATAACGTACACAGAGGTGCACACTGTTAATTAGGTAACTTCTAAAGGCTGTTTGTTGTTTTGCTTCTTTTTTTTTCTTTTTTTTTTATATTTACGGGTATCAACATTAAAGGGTGCTGAATAAAAATGCATGCCACACTTTTCAGATTTGTCCTTGTGAAAAGTTTGGAGAAGCTTGCATCCTATTCTTTCCATTTCACGACTGTGTCCACCACTTTGTCGTAGCGGACGAAAGCGTGTCGAGGTTTGTCGTCGCGACGAGACAAAAACGCGACAAAGTTTAGGAATACTATTGTAAGGCACTGCCCTGTTCTTTATGTGCATAATCCCATCTGCCCCCTGAATTTCCTGAGTAACTTATGATGTTAATACTTTTTTTTTTTTAATGAATAAAAACTGGGACAAAAATCCCAGTTCACAGCTATGCTGAAAACCCAGTCTGAATTGCTTTGTGTACATATATACATCAACCTTAACTATCTGTGTATATACAGTAAAATTACAGTACAAGAGCACCATTTAATTATTATTTATTGTTCTTTTTTTTTCGTGAAAGGGTTGGATTTATTTTTGATATATTTTTGCTCATCAGTGCATTTGCAAAAACGATGGCATCAGCAACAAAGTCTAATTACCGGACCAACTGGCTAAAGTTTTATTGAAGAGCGTAACCCCTTTTGTAGGAGGTGGGGGGAAGGATAAAAGTGTCAACTTTTTTGTGGCTTCACTAATCTCATTTTTGACAACGATAAGCACAATTTTGATCTCTCTTGCCTTTCGTCATGTCCTCTTTCTCTCTCTCTCTCTCGACCCATCCGCCACGTCCTCGTTTCACCTAGTAGCTGTTATGTGTAAGATAATTCTCCAAACTGAAAAACATTAGCTGTGAATCTCTGTAAGAAATAGTGGAGAATATTGTTAAATCTAGTCTGAGGAGAAGACTCGTTATACTGCATGTGAATGCTACCTTACAGTAAGTGCATCTTTTTCTATCGTCTTTTTACGTGTTTTGTGTGAGAGCTACAATTCCCTTGAACATTTTTTTTTCTTTTTTTGTCTTTTTGCCAAAACAGTGACATGAATGACAAACATTCTGGCCAAAGCCGTTGAGGATCTTTCCCCCCCAAAACCCCCTTAACCTTTGATTCGAAGATGGCATCTACTGTGTCCTCCCCCCTCTCCTCAACTTCATGAAAGTAAAGTGTTAATACAATAAATTAGAGCATATCTTGTTCCGCAAAAGCACTCGGAAGTTTGTTTCTCCCTGAGATTTAGAAGTATGAGAGAGCAGAGAGTTACCGCTGCTGTGACACAGTTCTTTCTGGCATGCATTCAGTTGTCTAAATAAACATCTCCGTTACAAAAAAAAACAAAAAAAGTTTCTGTGCTCTCCTTTCTTACAAAAAATTCCTACAAAGTTTAATTCAGGGAATGTTTTTGTGTGTGCGTGTGTGTGTGTGTTAGTGTAACAGGCTCATTCTAGTTCAAAGCTTTGAACTGCCAATCCCACCGTGTTGCCCGAGGCTTCCTGAACCCTCGTCAACCTGACTGAAGTCTCCTGGTAAGTTATTTAGTGTAAGAGGCTAAAAGGGCTTGACTAAGGTCAAATAGGAGCAGAGCTTTGGGACGTATCTTGTTGCGTTGGCCGCGCTGACACATGTGCATGGCTTTTGAAGTGCCTTGAGTGAAGCTAAATGTGAAATTAATTGTCAAACAATGAGTACAAACATTTCAAGCCACGAATTAACCCTCGAGTTTTGTGTTTGATGTTATATTTGACGAGGCAAGTTGGGCTTGGACGGAGCCACTACAGTAGAGGCACTCGACGTCAGTCCTCGAGTTCCAGTGTCCTTCAACTTTTAGATACGTCTCTGCTTGAGCACACTTGAGTCAAATAATCAGGGGACTCTTCGGCAGGACTCTGGAAAACTTGCGGAGGAGGAAATTCAGCCATTTGACTCGGGTCTGCTGGACCGGGAGACGTCTGAAAGTTGCAGATGCGTTTTCAACTCCTTGAGGACTGGGGTTGAAAACACC
The DNA here is from genome assembly GCF_000485575.1 of Poecilia formosa. Taxonomy (NCBI): domain Eukaryota; kingdom Metazoa; phylum Chordata; class Actinopteri; order Cyprinodontiformes; family Poeciliidae; genus Poecilia; species Poecilia formosa. The sequence continues at coordinate 602,332 of NW_006800093.1, read as the reverse complement.
TGCTCTATGGCGACACCCAGTGGTTCATTTACAATATTGCTGTTGCAGCCAACTCCAATCTTCGGAGAGCAAGCGCCCTGCTCACTTTTTTATATCTTAAAATAGGAAGTAATACAATTGTTTATATTTAATTTGGATCAGTGGTGAAATTCACTTAAAAGAAGTAAACATGTCCGTGTAGAACAATGTGCTATAGGACGATTTTAACTTCTGAAAACATCCTGAGTTCAAGTCCAGTAGACCTAGTGATCTGTATATGCGTCACTTCTAAAGTAGAATAAATAAAATAGCAATTTCTATAGCGCTGTGGAAAAGGATGTGTCACCTTACAGATTATGTTTTTGCTAGTTTGTCATACATCCATGCGCCAGACCATGAAGCCTTTTTTTTTTCATGGTCTGGAATTATTTATTTATTGTTTTTTGTCAGATGAAGATAACCCGTGTAAGTAATGAGGAAAATATACCAAGAATAATCTTTCAAGACGGTTAAAAACATTAGAACTGATTTGTAAACAAATGCCTCCTCTTGCATTAGTGTGATGGATGTTGGCAGAAGGCTGCAGACAGGCCGACTGGTAATGTATGCAAGTGGGAAATCTACTGCCTAGAGAGAAATGTGAGCACAGGAAGGTTTTTCTTCTGATTTCAACTAAATCTGATCATTTGGCCTCGTTCACTGAAGAATTCAAAGAACAAAACGTGTCTCGACTTCAATGTGAAGCCGATTATCTTCCGTCGGTTGAGGCTGAAAAAGCACGACGTTCTGAATCGCTGCACATTTGCTGAAGAAGCACTGTGGGAGCGGAGCCAACATTTTTCATAATATGTTGCTCTTGAAACATATGCATTTAGCATGCTTTGTTAAATGCATGAAACATGCATTTAACAAAGCTCTGTTTGATCTACTTGAAGGGATGAAAATATTATTGCCACAAGATCACTGGACTTGTAATTCGCATTCCAAAAATAGCTTGATTCAATTGCATTTGAAGTATATTCTGAAAAAGCTAAATCTTGCAAGGTATCTGACTTTCCAGCGCTTAAGATGCAATATTTTGAAAGTTTAATTAACTTAAGTGCATAAAAAAATGCTCATTTTTATTTTTAATTCTTTGATAATAGAGAAGGATTTAAGAAAAAAAATATTTATATCATTTCTTTAGCTTTATTTTATGGTATTTTGAAAATATATATTCTGAAAAGTCTTATTTATTTCCAAATGACTGAACTAAATGCTGCGTTAAACCTGTCTTTAAAGAAAATAAAATTTTTGAAACTAAAAAATTAAAGAGCAACATTGAATAGATTTTTTTCTCTAAACACGTTCAGTAATTTTGTTTTCGTTTTTTTTTTTTTTTTTTTTTTTTTTTTTTTACAAAAAGCTGTGAAACAAATAGCTGGGGGCGGAAGGATTAAAAAAAAAAGTAATTATCCAAAGAAACCACCAGGGGGCTCCGTTTAACACCCCCAATGGTTCCTTCCTATTATACATATCATTGCTCATTCATCTTTTTTTTTTTGTTTTTTGTTGCTTTTTTATAATTTTGTGCTGCATTACCCTGACCTATTCTAAAAGTGAAACATGAAATCAAGAACACAATAAGGTCATGGGCAAAAACGGAGCAGCACATGTGTGTGTTTGCTGGTGTCAGCTGCAGTGATTAGAGTGCTGCAATCATGTTTCTGTCCTCAGGGTTCATGAATTTGCCGGTTACCATAACAACTGTCCTTGCATGTGCTGAGTGTTTGTCTTAGTCTTTACAAGAGTCATTTTCAGCTGCACAGAGCGAAAGTCTGTGCCTGTATTCAGCAGATTTTTTTTTATTAGCGTCTCTTTTTGTATCGCGCGTGCTCTGCACACACTCCAAGCTGCTTTCTTCTTACACCAGCATTTCTCGTCAAGTATATTCAGGACTTTACCCATTTAACATAATTGAATACTTTGGAAGATTTCTGATTGGTAGAATTTCGAAACCAATTTATCAGACCAGCGGGCATGAGATAACGACCAATCTGTTACATCTTACAACACCCTACGGAGAGCCGAGTATCTCTGGATGCTTATGTAAACTAATTTCTATGGGCTCTAGACATATTACTTTAACAAAGTATTGTGTTGTGTGTGTGTGTGTGTGTGTGTGTGTGTGTGTGTGCGTGCGTGTGTGTGTGTGTGCGCCTTCACAACCAGAACTGCTCATAAGTCTTGAAAGTGGGTTTTATTAAGAAGCTCTCTTTCTTGCCCTGGAGTCATTTGAGGGATTGTGGGAAATAAAGGCTATGGGCAAACAGTGAGGAGGAGATTTAGCTCGACACTAAAGGAGAAGATAGCAGCAGGCTCATGAACTCATTTAGGAACTAAATAAATTAAAATGCATAACTCGAAGTTGTATCTCTTCATTTTTGCTCTCTTGTTTTTTTTCCTCACTCTTGCCAGCTAACACTGATCACATCTGGCCGACGGCAAAGCATCTGTAAATATGTTTCACCCTTAATCACTTACTCTGTCTTTGCAGTAAACTGACATTTTACATGTCTGCAGATATTTGCGTGCTGCACTCCACCCCCCCCGACCCCCTCCGGGGCTGCGGCATGCATTATTGTAATCTTTAAGGCATCCTGTAATTAGCAACCCTGCAGGTGAGTGGCAGCTGTGGAAAGAATCTAAGGCAACCAAAGCAGGACCCTTAGAAAGAGCAGCTCTCCCTGATGACAGGTGACATTTTCCATCCAGACTGAACCCTGCTGTGTTCTCCAGGGGCTCCGTTTTTCTGAGCTTCATGTTGATTGCAGCAGCCTGTGTTGAGGCATGATTTGGAGAAGTATGTAAGCAGGAGGGGGGGAGGGGGAAAGAAGAAGAAAAAAACGTTAAACAGGGGCTGATTTGTGATGTTTCAACTTTTGCGCAGCGTAGAAACATCACCATCTTGGTGAGTATGGTGTTTTCAAAATGATAGACACTTTTTACCCACAAAAATCTCTCATGTGCAGTTTCTCTTAAAGAGCTTATGATTGTTTAGCACTTTTTGTTGTGTGTAAATTAAGTCCACTTTTTAGGCAAGAAACCTAATTTTACTCCATTCTTTCATGTTGAGTGTTGCTGTCTTGCTGGGAGGTGAACTTCAAGCCTCTTTCCTTCTAGCATCGCCACGTATTTAGTGTCCCAACAGGATGATACTTCTCTGAGGATCCTCTGTCTGTCTCAAAACAGCTGTATTTATATTGAGAACCAATGATAAGACGTAAAAAGTCCCTGACAAACACTGAGCCTGCACCTCATCCATGCTTCACAGCGGAACATTGTCTTAGATTCATGGCGATCGATGCTCTAGTCCCTCTGTATTCTGGAGGGGATACTGATTCAGGCGTACCGCCGCTGTTGACGCCCAGGGCTTCCAGAGATCCTTTGCTAGGATTGCCAAAGCTCATCGGCCCAATTGTCATTTTAGATTTTATTGAAGCTGCATCAGGACAGTTATCTCTGGGCTCCATGGAGACGGCTGGCGTGGAAGTATTTTACGTAACCCCCCCCCACCTCATTACCTTCGTAATGTGCCGGGTTTGTTTGCACATGCACGCTTGATTTTGTCGTCACTGTGACTCATCTGTGTTTAGTCCACCCACACTCAAGGGACTTGCCCCCCTCGTTGCAGAAAAAAAGTGGCGACGCTTCGGTCTGTGACGCACTGTGTTGGCAACAGGTGTGAGCTGTTCTGAATTCACAAACACTGAGGGAGAATTTAAGGCTTAATTGGCCATGAAAGCAGCATCGCTTTAACGTTTTGTCTCACTCCTCTCTTTCTGAAATAGGACCTTTCTCCCTTGGGCACTGCTTCTCTTCTAATGATGAATCAGCATTTGGATACTGAATGAGCATCAGCTGATGTCAGCGAGACGCCATGAATGGAGCAAACACACGGAGGAAAACGCTTTCTGTGTCACTGGAGAGCCACGGTTTTAGAACACTTCCGCTTGTACAGGAGATACGAAGAAGTCATGGAAGAAATGGCACAAAGGACACTTGATTGTGACTCAACACAAATGACAAATCAAGAGTGGCCGAGAACATTGTCACGAAATGCATGCATGATAAATAAGAGTGTTAATTTTAACCCTTTCATGCGTGGATGTTTATGTTATAAATGCACACAGAAGTGGACACTAATGCATCATAAAAATACACTATCAACTACTGGCCATCAGCTGCAAATGCAAGAAATTAGTTTTGTTAAATCCAATATGGCCGACAGACAACAAAAAACACGCCAACCGACCCTGTCCCTCCTTCTATTGTAGACGACTCTTGCAGGTAAAAAAAAATATATTGTGACATCAGATAGCCCCTAAAGAACAATACTACTGATGTATTTTTCAAATAACAACTTTGTGTTTGGAGAAAATTACAATTGATTGTCTCAAAAAAAAAAATAAAGAAAATATATTTTTTACAAAAATTTTTCCTACCTTAAGAAAATAAAAAAAATTGGGAAAAAAAAAATCCTGACACGAAGAATCATAATTCATGCATGAAAGAGGTAATGTAATATTTGTCTTTTGTGCACTTATACTATTGTACTTGTTGAAATTCAGTTACCGATAACTTTCCACACTTTGCCAAGGTACATATGGAATGCTCTGGAAACATTTTTGTACCCTTCTCCTGACTGTTACTTTACAACAATGAGCTCTTATTGATCTTTGAGAACCTCTCTGTTAAATATCCTTTTGAATGATGCTGAGCTTTATTCCAAGTTAATCAGGTTCGCTGTAACAGGTGGCAGGGGGCAAGTTAAGAATTAAAACATTAAATTAGCTTTTAGCAAAGCGTTAGTTTCAGCGTGCCTACAGTTAGGCAACCAGGTTATTGCGCCTTTTTTATTTTCACGTTTTCCTCTGAGAGGAAGAAGTTGTACTCATTTATCCTTAAGGTGATTTTTGTTTTATTTTGCATTTGAAAACGTGTTCCTATTCTGGAAAAGACTGCTTTCTCTACTGGTCCCAGAGAATCTTATTTTCTTTGGCATCTCCTTAGAGCAAAACACACAAATTAAAGGTAAATTCACAGATTTTCCTTTTTCTGACTGACAACACTGAGTCAGTGAAAGGAGGTGCACAAAGGACAAGCATGCACTTCAGTACAAACTAGGCACCAAGGAAATACTGTGATTATTGAATAGTGCCAGGTGTTGCCTCGTCACCATAGCCGCTTTAAATGTATGCACCAAGCAGCCCGTCCTGTTGCTACATCAATCACAAAGCTGCACTCTTGGCTTTGGAGATTTGGCCTCCAGACAACAACCAGCAAATCCTATTAAGAGTCCTTCTACACCACAAAGTACCCTTCCCCTTGTCCTTCAGCTGAGAATCATAACGTTGTCTTTAAATAATTCCTGCACACACTAGCTCGCAAACGTAGAAAAGCATCTCAGCGTCTGAGTGATGACTCGGGTTAAATATTTAAGTGTGTTTTGTGCTTTCGTTGTGAGTTTTCATCAAGCGCATTTTCGGCCATGAACGTCTCATCTCGAGCCTTCCAGCGGCTCGGTGCCGTTTCTCTGCGCTTCTGCAGCTTTGAGCTTGTTTGAAACAAAGGGACTTATGTAAGTCCTTCACCGTTTGGAGAGTCGCTATCAGATGTGTCTGTGCGTCCTCGGGGAGCGAGGAATGTTATTCACGCAGTTTGTTTTGTGGCAAGAAACCGGCTGCTCTTGCACAGAAAAAGAAAAGAAAAAAAAAGACGTTTGTCCCACTTTAAACATGCAAAGTGTTAATGTTCTCTCTACAGCTGTGTGACTACCACATGCCATTAGCTTCTGCTTTTTGTTTCTGTTGTTTTTTGCTGCTTTCAGTGGGATCAACAGATGGTGGTACAATGTTTGCTCTGGTCGCCCGAGAAGAATTTTAGTCTCTGCGAGAATTTCTCTCCTTTGTTTTGCCATTTGATTCTCAGTCTGACCCTTTTCTGTGACTGCGAGCTCGGGCTGGACAACTCGCACATTGCACTGTGTGAAAACAGCTTACAGGGCAAAGCAAAGTGACTGATTGGCCTATCTCTCAGAAGAAAAGAGGATTAGAGAGGCGGTTTTAAGTCTGCGCATGGGTGCACCCTCATTGGACTAAGTGTGTGTGTGTGTGGGTGACTAAGTGTGTGTGTGTGTGTGCTCGCAGCAGGTGCACCCAGGTACATCTACCGAGAGCATATGCGGATAGAGAGGCAAAGTGAGGGAAGCGAGAGGAACCTCAGTGACTTTAAAAGAACTCTTTATCCCCAGTGACTCAACAGACAGAAGGAAACTTCCCCTTTGGACGACATTAGCCGGGATGCTAATAAGGATAAGTGAGGCTCAGCCCTAATGTAAGAGAAATTAAACATCACTTGCAAGAATATTGCCGCCTGGGAACCGCCTCCCTTCGTTATCACTCTTTGAATTAAAGGATACAAACATGGACACACTCCACACAGCAGGTATGCGACTTTCTCTTTTTTTTGTTGAATTGGAAAGAGGGCTGGATTAGGATGCTAAAGCTCTCAGGGGAAGAGTCAAGAAGATTGTTTAGACAACCATATCACGAGGGGCAAATGACTCTTGTAGCACCTGCAGGTGGATTCTCCAGAGTACCAGTAAAGGGTCTGTTGAGGTGTGTTTTTGAAGCTTGGTTAGTTTTCTACTTTTATTTGGCCCATTTTCTAGAGAAAAAAAACAACAACAAAAAAACAAGAGCCTGCTTTTGTTAGTCTCTTGCCTCATGCTCTAAATGAGTATTCATATTTAATGGGCCCAGTCTGTGTTATCTGGTTACCAGACTCAAGTTACATCAGTGAGCTCCTCAAGCACACAAAAACACTGGAGAATCCAGGAATATGGCTCATCATAATACACAATTCAGAAGTCGATCATGTATTCCTTAACATGTCAAGTTTCAAGATGTATTTTCGCTGAACTTGACTTAGACGTACATCATCAAATAGATATAGGAATGAATAATTTAACCTCCCAAAAAGTGCTACTAGAATCATATCTAAATCGCTTTCTAACTATGCTAATATAATTTTGAACATGTATTTGGCCCCTTTATTAGCTTTTCTGTAGCTTCTTTAAGTCTATGGCCACACAAAAGATTTCAATATCAGAAAAAGGTATAAGTAAATACAAAATGTAGCTTTGTACATTTGAGGAAAACTTCTCCAAACCAGTCTTTTTGATGATTTACATAAATGATTTATAACCCTCACTGAGCGCAGATGTCAGTGACTTTTTTTTTTTTTTTTGTAGAAGTGTGTCGACCTCCCAGTGCATGAGCACATCCCCAACCGTGTCAAAACATCAAAGTTAGAATATGAAGCCTTGCTACAACATACCTTTCCATTGGTCAGTTTACTGCATAAGAATATGGAATTAAGTCCCTCACAACCACATCCTCCCAGCATTAGTCTTTGTCTTCATGTGTTATAATCAATTAACATCAAGCACTCATCAAAAATGATCGAGCAACATGCTTTGTCTTCACTCGTACAAAGCACTACAATGACACCCCAATATCAAAACTATACAGAAGATAACAATCCGAGCCTGTAGGGCGGACAATCATGATTTACCAGCTGATTTTAAATTGAGCATTGAAGCTGCTTTTAATACTTTTGGCCACAAGATGTCACTACAGAGGACTGCGTTGAAAACCTTCAAGAAATGAACCCTTTCCCCCAGCCCTAATTTAAGCTTCAACGCTTCAGAACACATAATTAGGACATAAAATATCGGTTTAGGTTTCCGTATTACTCTTGAGGTTTTTGATCGAGTTCTTGTGTTGGAACACTCCGTCTTCTTTTATGTAGTAACCGGTGATTTTCCCCTCGGCTCTTGTGTTCAGACCCTGCCCCAGCTGCTCTGCTTCTGTTGATTAGTCTCACCTGTCCCTTGTTTTGCTAATGGCCTCTTAAAGAAGTCAGTCCTCCTCCTGAGATTCATCCATTACCTCCTACATGGCTTTCTGAAAACTTTGCTGTAGCTTGGTGACTCCTATAATCTCTCGATTCTCAGAAATATTTGAGTTAAAGGTAATAATTTCACACAACTATGCACCACTACAATACATTACAGCTTGTAGTCATAATGTGACATGAATACAGTACTCTCAGTAAAACCTGACTACATGTGATGAGCTGATAAAGGTAAACACTTTTTCAACATTCTATTGAAAAAAGTTGTTAGTTTAATGCAAAGAAAATAGCAGTCTAACCATAACACTGATTTAGGTAAAAATATATCTATATATATATTTAGCTTTACATGAGAATGTTGCATAACTCTGAACTTGCAGTAATCACATTGCTCTGTTTGAACACACTTCTATTTATGTTTTGTCTTTGGAAGGGGGTTCTTGCTTTTTATGAGTGAATGTCTGTGTCGTGTGAACGTGGGGGCGTACTGGTTGTTCCTACATGTGTACACGAGAAGAGCATCCATACATAGGCTGCTTGTCCGCCCTCACAGAACAGAATATTAGAAAACGCTCTTCCCAGCAAGTAGGCAAAAAAAAAAAGAAAAAGAGATCATTACGCTACCATCATTTATCACTGAAGACCGTCACGAAAATGCGTGCCTACACATGCAGATACACTGTGGGGTATAGAAGGAAAAATACAAAGGAGATGACTGTAAAAAAAAAAAAAAATGAGTCATGCCTTTGCATGGGAAGGTCAAGGAGATGGAGGTGGGATGAGAAAATTTTAATTGTTAAAAAAAAAAAGAAAATGGCAAAAGAATGAAATAAAAGTAGTAAGGATTCTGGAAAGCTTAAAAATGTTAGGGTCATCATTATATCTATCTATCCCGTGTTATGGCAATTTGTAGAATAGCCCAAGAACTGAAGTCGGAGAACATATAATTGCATATGGATACAGATTGGTAGAGTTAAATAACATTCCCTTGGATCTGAAAAGACAAAAAACATGGCTACCTATATTCAGGGCCTGGTTGTGATCTAAATACACAGTCAGTCTCCAAACGACCTCCGGCGCTGCATCAGAAGCGCCACAACAAAATAATTCACAAGGACGCCGTGGTTATTACAAGCTAGAGATACGATGCAGTGATTGCGAGATATCCGGCATCACACTTTTGGTTCCTGTCATCGCATCTAAAATTGAGTTCAAATGATCTATACTGTCGCACGCTCGTACTCCGGAGCTTCCTGTCCAGGTGCCTTGGGGGGGTGGGGTGGGGGGGGGGGTACTGTGAGTTTGTTCCAATGAGGACACATCTGCCCAACAGCTCCTACGGAGCAACACAGCAAATGAGCACTTGCTGTCGTATTGCTGCACTTCCTGTTGATGTAGAGCACAGCCGACAGGTTTTAATATCCTCGATGCTGTGTCTGCTTCCTGCTTGTGCATATTCCCACAGCAGTAGACCTAAATAAATATGCTGTAGGTCTGATTTGTGCCACGCGGGATGATGACTGGTTACGAGTTCACATCGGCGTCTAAACTGGGTTGTCTTTTTGAAGATGGGATGTTCTGGAGCCTATTTTGAGACCGGTTGATCCTTTGCGGCGCTCCTTCACATAACCCGAGCTATCACATCTTCATGAAAGACAGAAGAGGAGATAAAGAGACCCTTGTTGCGTGAAAACTGATTTCCTCACAGATTTCTGCCAATATAAAACAGCATATTTATTTATCTAACAGAAAGGCTATGGAGATGATAGCTGGGTACTGAAAATGGATTATTCAACCTATGAGTCATCTGTAGGCCTTTGCAGATGTCTTATCTGTGTTTCTGAATATTTCATGATGGCATACTCCACTAAAATTAGATTTGCATGTTTTGAAATCATGATGCCTGACATAGTTGTTTTTCTTTTCTTTTTCTTTTTTTTTTTTAAATGTGCAATCACACAACTATGATCATCTTAGGCTCTCCCAGAGGCCCTGGTTTCTTGACCCCAAACTAATATTTGCATTTGCTCTCTGCCGACTGAACATGACACAGATTTTGTATTTTGAGGATTGTGACTTTTTGTTTTTGTTTTAATTCTCTCTCTGGATTTCACAGTCAACCTAAATGTAGCAGTGATGGTCGCCTTTAAGCACATTTTCCTTCACTGATGTCTTAGGATCACTTGCGAGGTGGAGCATGCGTGGTTGGTCAGGAGACGTTTGGAGAACCTGCGTTAAGTTAACTGGAGTTCTTCAGAGAAGAGCGGAAGTTGTTTTTTTTTTGTTTTTCAACTTAAAGCACGTAATGTTGACTAATAAAATACATTTCCACTGTGGATAAATATAAAAGCACTCCAAAAAAAAAAAAAAAAATCTATAATTTATGTAACACCTCGTTTGTCTAATAACAATAATAATAATAATAATTAATAATATTTTGTGTTGGTAATATTATTAGAAAACAGAAGTTAAAACGGTATGTAATTCAATTAGGATTTAATAAAATAAAACATGAAACAGTTAAATATTACTGAAAATTTCAGGCATAAAAAATGTAGGATTTTTTTTATTTCAAAGCATTTGGATTGAAAAGTTCAAATTTTTGTTGGTCAAGGCTGGTGTGAATTTATTAATAACGATAATGACGAAAACAATGCTAGGAAAAAATAAAATAAAATAAGTATTTTATTTTGTAATCGTGTTCCGGAAGTCGCTCATTGGTTACGAGCAGTAGTAAAACGAAGACCCCCCTCACGGAAAACTGTGGCAACTGTGGTTTGAAGCTGGAGAGATGCGAGCTACAGAAAAACAACGAGAAACGTAGGAAATGGAGAAGCGCGACTGGACAGGGAAATAACTGCAGAAATCTAAACAATCCGTCATGCTTCGGTACTCGAAGGATCACCGTCTTCGAAGATAATTAATTTAAAAAAAAGGAAAAAAAAAAAGACGGGTGTCGGATTGATCTGAGAACTGGGGGGGACGGGAGGGGTCGATCATGGGGAACGAAGCGAGCCTGGAAGGAGGCGAAGGGCCGCCGTCTGGTCTGCCGGAGGGGCTGGCACCTGACGGAAAGGGCGGCTTCGTCCGGATCTCCGATGGCACTCCGGTCAACCTGAGCGAACTAAGCGAGGACGAGAGGAGGCAACTGGCCGCGGCGATGTCAAGGGCGCAGGGCAGACAAGCTGGAGCTCCGGCAGCTGCACGAAGGCAGGGATTTCAAACGGCATCATTCAATGCACTCCAAATGTCTAAACGGACCAAGCGTTTTGTGTGCGAGAGGCCTGAGCGAATGTCTCTCTCTCTCTCTGTGTGAGTGTGTGTGTGTGTGTGGTTGTTAAGAAATATGCAATAAGGAGGCGGAGAGTCCCATTTACACCCATTTCAATGCCGCAAATCGCGCAAGAAACCCCAGTTTGTTCCTAGAGTTCATTGTGAGGAGGAGTGATGGGAGTCTCCGATTAAAATGTTTTTGGGTTTTTTTAATGGCTGAATCCACAAAATTGGCTGTAAAGTGGGCAAAGTTGCAGCTCGTGGCGGTGTAAACGAAAACACTCGAGTCACCAGAATGGTCCGATTCGATCGGTCGTTCTGTGTGAAATCAGTGAGGAGACACACCTCCAGTAGCCTATTTGTGAGAAATAGTCGAAATGCCTGCTGGGTAAGGAAATTTGTCGTGCCTAATGTTTTCTTCTTCTTCTTCTTCATTTGCATTTTGAACATCTTAACAATTAACTACATATATATACAGCCATAAAAAAACAAGACCCTGCAAAATTTTGTTAGTGGTATTTACAATGGGATGAAGTAATGGGCCTCTGTGCTAACTGTCTCCAACTGGGGGCCGGGGGGAATGTTATTTATATCCGAGCTAGAGATTGGGGGGAGGGGTGCATCAATATTAATATGACTATAAATAGAACAGGGACATTAACTTATTTTTATTTTGATTGTGTTTCCCCAAACGAATTCTGTCTTGGTTTTTTCATTCGTACTGAATCTCTGCTACATCTCGTGCCGAGTAGGAAACAGGCTTGGCGCTGTCCGTGGTGCTGAAAATACTCACTGCGGCGCTTTTTACGCCAAATATTGTTTTGTCGACAGAGCCTGCCCAAGGTTTTATGAGGCCCCAAGCAGAATTTCATTGCGGGGCCACCACATAACATTTGAGCCCATTTGTATTGTCCATTTTTGTTGTCTGTTGTTATTATTATTATTATTTTGTAATTCTGCTGTTTTGTATTTTTGCCTTCTGAACCCTAAAGTGAGGGGTAGGAGGTGATATGAATAATGCTGCATCTACATGCCAAACATAGAAATACATCTGATTACATCAAATTAGGCATAAGGCAATTGATTTGAATTATTTTTAAGAATTGGTAATTAGTAAAGTTGCCTCTTTTTTTTTTTTTTTGCCAAAATACATTTCTTGACTGAAAAAGAAAACACTTAGTAGCATGTTTGTCTTACACATGATTTCAGACTTGGCTTAGACTTGCACTTTAAAGACCTCATGGCAATCCAGACTCAAGTCTTGTGAAGAAAATTCAGCTTATTTAATCAGTGGTGAACATAATCTGTTAAGTGTAGACCATTTGAGTTAATGATCTACGTTGCTCCTAAGCCTGCGCACACTTGTGTGTATTTGTGAAAAGGACTACTTGTCATGGTAATGTTACACAAAGTACATTTTAATTCTGTGCAATGATTCTCAAGACAACCTGCAAGTAAAAGCTTCCTGATTCGTTGATTTTCATTAAGTGCCTGTGTGCGTCTAGCAAACATTTTAAATTAAGTTGGCAAACGACAGTCGCTCTGACTCGCATCCAGATAGTCGTCTTGTACATATTTTCAAAAACTGGACAAAGCTGAAGTATTAAACGAGTCTTACATTTTGGAACAAGATGAACTTAATTTACCCACAGATCATCTTCTTATAGTCATTGCACAGACACGTCATAGTCATCAAATTAAAAACATTTCTGGGTAATTCTCTCAAAATTCAGTGTTCCTTTTCGTTCACTCAGTAGATTGTACAGTGTTCTTTACTTAGTAATTTACTACTTGCATAGTAACCAGTGTACTGTTATACTTAACAAAGCCTTTAAATACTGTTTTAATTCATGATCTCCATATAATATAAGAAATCCTGACACTATGGTTATCTGTGCAGGGTTGCATATTAAATGTATATTCAATGGATATTTAATTAAACTATTAGTATGATTAATATATTTCCTAAATATTTCACTGAATTTAAGTGTTTCATGTTGAATTGAATGTTCCAGGGACGTTGAATGTGTGCAAGTATTAAACTTGGCCTAAGGATAATGATCTGTGTAGATAACCTGCAACTGGTCATTCATTCGGTCAGTAGACTCTCAGAGCCCCCACGCTAGGAGGGACCCTGAACACGCCCAAAGTTCACTCACCATTCTGACCAGCCCTCCTTTGTTCGGCTGCTACCCTTTACAGTACCATATTACTCAGGCGTGCTATGAAAACAATCAGATATTATATTCATTGCAACATTAAACTTTTACTGCCAGAGAACATTATTTAATTACACCACAGCATCCAAGGATCTTCTCTGCAGCAGCAACCAATGCAAGTGTGTGTCATAAACATGCACCGTCATGCTTTAATCAATGGCAGCCAATTGGTCCATTAGCTTCCACTGATGCACTTCTCTAAAGTTCCACTTCCACTTGGCATGCGCTGCATTCTGTGTTCAGGTTGGGTTTACGGGCCCCGTCGCTTTGTCCTAACATTCAGGCTACAACCAACCGCTTCTCAGTCTCTGTCTACTGTCCACACTCCGTCGTTCGCCAGTATTTGTGTTTCCGTCAGCTGTTTGTTCTCTACAACCTTTTTCGAGGTCGTACAAGAAAAAGTGGATTTATATTTGTAGCCGAGTGATTTTTGGATGCAAAAATCACTCAGCTGTTTTTTTTTTTTTTCCTTTGGAATGTTTTAATGATTAACCCTTTTCATTTTATTGCACTACATTGTGTTGTGAATCCTAGTGAGTTTAAAGTTGGAGGTTGGAACAAGACTAAATGTAAAAAAAATAAAATAAAATTCAAGGGCTTTGGATACTTCTGCAAGGCGCTGTACAAAAGGTCATGTCTCTGATAATCAAATAAGAAATTGTTGTATTTTCTGTTTGTTGGTTTAATGTTTGGTGTAGTTTTAGAGGATGGGACTTGTTGTCATGGCGAGTGTGAATGAGTCAGCAGAAACAGACATGGCTAGCAAATTGCTGTTCCTTTTAATGAAGTTTAAATGTTAAATGTTGTAAAGTCGGATATAAAATTTAACCAGCAGCACTATCAACCTGTTTTAGTTTTGTGTTGCTTGCATTTCTTTTATTGGGTTCTTTTACTTGTAAATATAACAAGGATTGCTTTGTTTCTGTTTTTTTTATTCAGACCTTCAGAATCTGATGCTCACCAGCAGGTAGGAGCCTCCAGGGGCCCTGCAGGTCTAAGTAAGAGTCGAACCGTAGACGCCTTCAACCAGGGTCCGCCTGGCAGGCCCACACCAGGCCGCAGCCCCTCGTCCTTAAGCCTCTTTGAATCCAGATTCCGGCAGGAGCCAAAAGGCCCGGAGACTAAATCGTCTGGCATGTTTGGCTCCAGCTTCCTCAGCGGGGCCAATCCCCTCAGCGCCGTGTCGTCAATGACGTCCTCCATCTCATCTATGGGCGACGCCGTCAACATTCCCAAGTTTGGACTGTTCGGGGACGAGGAGGAGGGTGATGCGACGGCAAAAGTGGAAAACAAGCAGGGGGGGAAGCCACTGGGGAAGGGCCCCCAGCAGGGTCAGGGACCAAAGGGACCACAGCAGGCAGGACCCCCAAAGCCAGGTCAAGGCCCCCCTGGACAGGCACCGAGGCAAGGTCAGGGTGCACCCGGTCAGGGACCGAAATCAGGTCCTCCAGGTCAAGGCCCACCTGGTCAGGGGCCGAGGCAAGGTCAGGGTGCACCCGGTCAGGGACCNGGGACCGAAATCAGGTCCTCCAGGTCAAGGCCCACCTGGTCAGGGGCCGAGGCAAGGTCAGGGTGCACCCGGTCAGGGACCAAAATCAGGTCTTCCAGGTCAAGGCCCACCTGGTCAGGGGCCGAGGCAAGGTCAGGGTGCACCCGGTCAGGGACCAAAATCAGGTCCTCCAGGGCAAGGACCACCTGGTCAGGGGCCGAAATCTGGTCAAGGTCCTCCTGGCCCAGGACCAAGGCAAAGTCAGGGGGCCAAATCAGATCAAGGACCACCTGGTCAGGCCCCCAGACAAGGGCAAGGGCAAGGTGGCCCACCACAACAAGGACCTGGAAAACCTGGACCAAAAGCTCAAGGGCAGCCGGGCCCCATGCCAGCAAAGGGTTCAGTGGCCCCCAGGCAGCAGGCAGCTGGAAAGCCTGCAGATGGACTCTGTCCGCTGTGTAAAACCACCCAGCTCAACACCGGATCTAAGGAGCCACCTAATTACAACACCTGCACTGAGTGCAAGAACCAGGTCTGCAGCCTGTGTGGCTTCAGCCCACCAGACTCGGCGGTAAGACCCTGACAGCTTTTCTTTCTTTTACTGTAGTTGTATTTTTCTTAAAATTAAAAAATAGATAAATAATTCAAATGATAAATAATGTCCTGGCCGATGAGCTAAAGTGAGATAACTTTGTGATTTTTGTCTACATGTACAGCCGGGAGCTTTCCAGTTCTCAAAAGGTCACAGATAATACCGCCACAGATTTCATAATGGATTATACACAGGTGTGAGCGATGCCATGCATGTAGAAAAGGCAATGATTTTATTCTGGCATTTCTCGTTGAAAAAACAAAAACCATTAATCATGCACTGGCATTGCTGTTTGCATTACATGCTAAACGGCAAGAATAAGACCTCCAAAAAGTGCAAAATGTATCAGTTTGATTCAAGTTTATCAGTTTATGAATCATATTTATTTGCCAATATTGAGCGAACTCAAACAAAACTTTGAGGAAAGATAATGAATATAAAGGAACAATATGTACACATATCTGCAGTCATTTTTTATTATAGTCATCATTGTTAGAAAATACCTAGTTAGAAATTATGTAAAAAGAAAAAGATTTTAAAAATGTATTAAGGATACACACACACACACAAGAAAAACACTGACCAGGAACTGGAATTTGAATACTTTTTCTTAATTATCTCTGCTTCAAATGTTAAACACCTGAAAGTGTGTGTAGTTCGGCTCTTTTGAGTTTTCTGAAAGGTTAGAAATATTTTTTACACATGAAGGGCAATAATCTTTAATTTATGTTTTATTTCAAAATTGAAATCTCAGTTGTGGAACTAGTGACATATTTTTTTTTTCTTTATTTTGTTTTAAGTGTTAGAGGGGGAGAAAAAAAATCAGATTCAGTCAGACCTTGAATTCAGTAAGAGCAAGAAAGAAAAAAAAAAACAGCCAGACTAGTGCATATCTAATAAATGTTGCAAATTGTACAAACGGATCATTCAAATAAAAACTGGTTATGATGCTCAATTTGAAGCTACAGCAGAGTCCAGTATGTCGGTCCTCCCTGATCCAAAAGAGGACATGTCGCTTTCAAGAGCAACACACATGATCTGGGAAGCAGAGTGGCCATATGGACTTGGGGAATGTTGATCAAGGTGACTCATATCATGGCCACAGGAAGGAACTCTGCCAGCGAGTGACGACATTCACTCACACATGAACTGTAAATGCTGGTTGGTCAGGAGTTAAACCTGCTTTTGTAGAACTATTCTTTAAGACATTCTTCTGTGTGGATCAACAAGGACATTCTTTTCTTTTTTTTTTCTTCTTTTTTTTTGCCTTTTAAGATGTCAAACACACCAACATACGAGTAGCAAATGGGTATGCACACATTGTTCTTTTTCTAGATGGTGATCAAACCGTCAACAGCTGGCTCTTTCAACACTGTGCTTGCCACGCTGTGGAAACCAAAAGAGATGGCCAAACACTAAACAAAAGGCTCTGGCCTCCATTCTTTTTTCTTTTTCCGAGACAGGTGTTTGGTTCTGTAACGGTAGACACCATGAAAGCCAACCACTTTAGCGCTAATATTTACTAGAACGCAACCAACTGCTTGCTGTTCTGATTAATTATGGAACTGTTGCGAATTTTGGATTGTTTTTTCAAGATGGAAATCGGTTACCCAGCAACGGAATCAAGCATAATTGGAAACACCGATTTCATAAGTGAGCTGTGTTCATAAAGCACTTTTCACCGGATGGAATGTCACATAAAGATTTAGAGTGAAAACGAAACACAGAAAAATAAACAAAACAGATGGAAAGCAATAAAAATCTAAAAGTCAGTAAACATAGTAATTGGGAGTTTATAACTGACTATCTAAATGGCTGCTTAAAAATATATCTTCAACTGAGATTAATCAGGGTAAGGAGAATATTAGGGAATTTCACAATTTATAGACGTTACGAGTTCAAATGAGCAATCACCTCGTATCCTAAAATGAGTTTTTGGGACCACAAGTGGTAACTTTCTGGCTGACCTTCGAAACCTGTTGTTCAAGGAATTTTATGACCACAAACATCAGTGTGACAAGCCTGTAGACATTTAAGTTATGTTGTGGTTCGTTTCTTGGGGACCGGGATGACGATGGAGGGAACCTCACACAGCTCCAGAGACTTGTTAAATCTGAGGATGCGGGCGAGTTGGTCAGCACCGGCTTTCAGGCAGAATCAGGAAAGCTTTACTGGTCTTGTAACGCCGAAAAAACCTGTTTACACCTTTCTCAGTGCAGACAGGAAGTCATGGGGGAGCGGAGCGAGTTGTGGAGTTGTTGGTATAAGGGTCCATGTAATCGTTTTTTGTGTGAGAGTGGGTTGCGGGTAAGTGGGTTAGAGGTGCCAATGATTGGATTTAAAACTTGCAGAAGAAGCTGTCGAGGTCTTCAGCCCATCGTGGAGCGAGATTGTCACAGCGTGTAGTGATGGGTCCCTATAGGTAGCGATGTTGATCAAGCTCCTCCAAACTGCAGCAGGGTCGATAGCTGAGAAGCTGTTCTTTAGAAAAGATATATGAATAGGTTTGCAAGGCACTGTGTAAGCATGAACACACCACTTCCTCTCACAGCAGTTTTTAAAAATGTGATTCAATTATATCTAACTCGTCATGGTTACATGTTGTACACCAGGCCTTCTGTATATGAGGGTTATGGTGCTTGATGCAGCTGTCCCAGGTTTTGATTCCTGATTTTGTGCAATTGGTTTTTCTCTCTTCCTGCCCATTGTCTTGTCAAGCTACTAATGAACAAAGGTCACAAAAACCACAACATCTGACTTGTCTTCCTTTCATTTGCAGGGTAAAGAGTGGCTTTGCCTGAACTGTCAGATGCAGCGAGCAATGGGAGGCATGGATCCTCCTGGCATGTCAAAGCCCATGCAAGGCTCTGGCCCACCCTCGCCTCAGCGAGGCGGCAAGCCCGGAAAGCTGCTGATAAAACAGCAGAGCACCTCCGACCAAGGGCTGACACCGCCAACGACACCAAGGCAGAAATCCCCATGTTCCTCATCTCCTGGACCCCTTTCTCCAGGCTCCTCATTGGCAGGGTCGCCCAAGATTGACCCCAAAACAGGGCGTCCCATTCAGCAGAGGTCCAGCCCTCAGCAGTCCCCAGCTAAAGCCAAACAAGAATCGAGTTTCTTTGGGGGTTTGGGCGGCATCAGCTTAGGAGGGCTAACGGATTCAGCTAAACCCCCCGCAGTGGCCGCGCAAGCGTCGGAGTCGGTTACGGGGAAACTATTCAGTGGATTTGGTGGGCTGATGGAGTCATCGAAGCCTCCCACACAGGCTGCGCCAAAACAAGAAGAATCCGTGGCTGGAAAGCTGTTTGGGGGTCTGGGAGGGCTGACGGAGTCAGCGAAACCTCCTGCCGCTGCATCTCAAATGTTCAGCTTCGGCTCATCGCTTCTGAGCTCAGCCACCACTCTTGTCTCTGGAGAGGAAACCAAAGCACCCGAGTCTCCGCCTGGGTCACCCGACTCCGGACCAGGTTCTCCTCCTGACTCTCCTTTCTCTGCACCCGGATCTCCACCGGACTCCGACTCTGCTCCGGACACCCCGCCTGCCTGGTCCAGAGAGCCCCCCAGGCGCGCAGCCACAGAGCAGGAAGAGAAGTCCACAGCGGCTGAGTCTGCTCAGTCTGAAACTTCAGTTGCCAAGGGAAACTGCCCTCTCTGTAACTTGGAGCTCAACGTTGGCTCATCAGACGCCCCCAACTACAGTGTGTGCAACGAGTGCAAGAAGAACGTGTGCAATCTGTGCGGATTTAATCCTAATCCTCATATAGACGAGGTAGGAAAGCTATTACTGAAGTACTTTCCATCTTAACTACGCCTTTTGCTTTTTAAACAAAGTACATATTCTTGTTGTTTTTCTATGTTGTTCCTTCTAGACATGTCAAACCTTTGGGTGTTTCATGAAAATTACCCACTACAGAGATGGAATTAGAAGTTTTCAGGGTTTCATTTTCCACATGAGCATCTTCCAAAACACCTTTAATCAGGATATTGTGATTACCTAACTACATTGTTATTCCTCAACACTTGCATATCTATTCAATAGTTTAATGCACTGCATCTACACCTTATTAGTTTTGGGCTTTTGATAATCGATTTGAATTTCTTTTTATAGGATAGAATGATTATTCAACTAAAAACGTAAACATTTTCAAAACTAAAACTGAATTTACTCCAAGATTATGCACACAGGCTCAGAAATATATACTCCAGGTTTAATTTTATAACATGTACATGTGTGTTGACGGGGAGTGATCACAGTTAATCATTTGAGTTTGGTAAACTGGCAGGATGTGGTTGCTGCTAGCTTCGATTTATTTTTGTCTTTATGTAATCTGCTGCATATTTATAGCTCTCCTAGAATTCTTCCGTAACGGGAAGTAGAACTAAAATGGAATTAAAACCGTTACTATTTCCATCCAGCATTTGTTTTTTCTTACCTTTTAAAATTGGGTTGTTTAGCATGTCTTTGTCAAACCAACCTGGTACTTGAAAATATCACGCATATTTATTTTAAACTGACATAAAAACCTTTAATTTGTTAGGTATTCTGCCATTGATGCTTAAATTTTTTTTCAGGCATTTTTAAAAAAATTCTTCAGTATGGAAAATTTTGAAATGCGTCTAGTTTGAATTCTTCACACTGAAAAATTCAGAAACTTCAAAAATAATCACAGGCTATAATCTTTCCATTGTAAGACTTATTTTCGTCAAATACCTGACACATTTATTGACACTCAAACTGTTTTTCACTTCATTTGCTTCATTAGTTTCTGCAAATGTTTAATACCTGCAGTGCAACTTTCCGGTTTGCTGGACAATAAAGGCCTATTATGCCAGCTCACTGTTGCAGAACCAAATCAAACAGTGGACAACAAAGACTCTAAGACAATCTTTAGATTCTCGTTTCATTGCCAGCACATGACCTGAGTGACAGAAAGTATGTTTTCTGTTCAAGAATCACAAGTGTGACATTTCCTAAACTCTGCTGCCATGTACAGTAGGGAGTTTTGGGGAAAACCGAAGACCTAGACTGGAAATTTCACAAAGGGTGTGAGCAGCACATACATTAGTTTAACTGACAGCAGTAATGCTCTGATTTGATTTTTATTTTTATTTTTTTTTACCCCAAGAATGATCTGTCTGATATTATACTGTCAGGACAAAGTTGGAATTTTAACAAAATAAGATTAAGATTGGGCATTTTGATAACAAACATGGTGTAAAAACAATGTACCATCAGTGGAAAACATTCTGATGCCTGCTGTTAAGCATGGCAGGGTATCTGTGATGCTAAGGGCCAGTTTCTGTTCCAAAGACCCGGGGGCCTCCAAAAAGGTCCAGCACTTTATTTAGGTGTACTTCAGAGTGGAATATTTAAGACTAGTTTTTAAAAATACATATATACTTATATCTACTTAAACGTAGACAGTTCATCTTATTGAACCCTTACCCGTACCGTGTCATTTTCACTTTGAGCTCAGAGGATATTTTGCTTTGCCACCACTTAACTCCAGATGGGCATCCAGACTTCATAAAGCTTTTCAGTATTGCCACCTAGTTTCCGTTCACCTATGACACAGCTGAACCTCTAGGTGCATTTTTAAATCCAACTTGTGGGGGGGGGAGAGGCGGAACAAATGAACAGCATACAGAATGTTCTGCACACAAGACTTTCGTTGAGCCATCTAACCCCCCACGCAGTGTGTGTCACCTCTGTGTCACTCGCTGTCGTCACGTCAGCTGCCAGCAAAGGTTGACTCGCTGACGCACGTGAGGGCGTGGCTGTGGGTACATGGAATAGGAGCCAGGATATTTAACTGCAGGTGTTTTTTTGTTTTGTTTTTTGTAAGCGGAACTGTGGAACACTGAATGGACGCGTGACTGGTGACGCCTCACCTGTTGTAGGTGTGATGTTGTAAGTGGCTACGTTGTCAGCACGCCTCGGGTATTTATGCTTCATGTTGTCTTTTTGTCGAGATAAATTACGGTGAGTGCGCGTGCATATCGCCACGTGCGTTGCGGAGGCAGGGGGGGGTGGGGGTATGTGGATTTCCTTAAAAGATTTAAAGGGCAGCAGGATGTTTGTCATCTCCTCTCAGGCTTCATTGTCTTCTTGTCTAAATTCCCAACAATGCAACTCGAACAGGCCAACAACACATCTGATTTTGATTCTGTGATATTTTTGTCATTTCACACTGTTATATCCTTTTTTTTGTTGTTTATCTGTGAGCTATCATTTCAGTTATTTCTGTGCTTCTTACTGCCATCTATTTTTGTCCTGCTCTTCTTCCCCCCGCCGTCTCCCCTTTTTTTGTTTTTGATGTAAGGGGATCTCTGTAAAAGTATGCCTGGCGCTGAGCAACAATGTTCCTCCAGATCAGACTTCATGTCATGTTGGCCTTTTCAGTAACGAGAGCGCGTGTCGGAAGAGCCTTGCGTAAGACGGGAGTGGCACGACTTTGCTAACGAGCACGAATCAAAGAGTTGGAGTGTTTCATCTCGTCTCACCATCGGCGAGAAAATCTACAGCTATGCTTCAGTTTTTATCAGACGGCGGTCTCACTGCCATGGCCTTTAAAACGTCGGGTTTTAAAGGCGGGACAGGGATGTTTGGTTGGACATTAATAATTGACCAACTCTACTGCAGGTATTACATATGGATTTCAAAATGCCGTTCATCATGATGTGCACTCTTGGGGAGGAGGGGAAGAATAAATGATGGCAATGAACTTCCCATCATTGCTACTCGAGTTTTGCCCCGAAGATTTGGAAATATTGAAAGTATGAACTTATTAGTACATTTCTGCAGCTGAAATTTACTCACAGAAATAATGGTTACATTTTTTTGTCTAATTGCCAATATCACAACTGACACCCCTAAAATATGTGTTTAATTTGATTATCGAGGAAGTTTAATGGGGTGAAAATGTGGGAAAAGTTGGACACCTATGTCGTATTCCTTTCTTCAAAGGAAAGGAAACAAAAGTAAGCTTATCTTTAAAAAAATCAGGGAATTTCTAGAACAAAAAAAATGCTGCTCACCTAAACCTTCCCATGTGGAGACTCGGAGAGAAAAAAATAAATAAATAAATAAATTTGGACAAAAAAGGCCATGTTTCTATCCATTTTACGGAAAGATCTAAAAAGGTAAAAAGTTCATATGAATGCTTTTGAGAATTATGCAGTTTGACTAAATATCAATAAATGCCTCGCCCATCGTTGGTGTCATTGCTAAAATTCAGTTATTCGTACATCTTTTTACTCTATTTCTCCCACATTACTTTGTTTTCCTCCTTATCGTTATTCTGCGATCACGTCCCACATTTTTCTCCCGTTCTGAACTCCCCATGATCTGCTCAGGCAGATAAAGACCAACGATGCACACGCCGGCCTTTTATCACCAACCTGCCATTCATTAGTATTCTAATCGTTAATACGTCCGCTTCTTTTTGAGTATCACATAACAGGACGGTCTTTAGGTAGATCTGTTGCTGTTTATGTTTTTTTTTTTGTTTTTTTTAATCTTTATTCACTCCATGCAGTGTTCACAGCTCTCACCATCACTTGGCCTAAAGCCTGATGTGTGCAAAAATAGTAACAGCCACAAAAGAGATCCACTAAAGCAGGAGAGGGGAGAACACGAGGGCTGCCCCCTCCCACTATCTTCTTTCTTATCACAGTGTCATTCTGTGGGAACCATAATTTTATTATTTAAAATGGGGAACATTTTAGTCTTTGTGGGATTCTTTTAGTTGAATTAATTAACTCATTTGGAAGGTGCAGTGCAAGCAAAAAAAAAAAAAGCCTCTTGCAAAAGTGTTCATACCTCTTAAGGTGGGATTGTTTTGTAATGTTAACACTACAAATTTCAATATATTTTAATGTCACAGAAACAGAAAGTACTACATGGCTCTAAAGCTGAAGGAAAATTATGCATTTTTTTTTTAAATTATTTGTAAAATAAATCTGAAAAGTGCACTGTGCCTTTGTGTTCCACTCATCCGAGCAAACACTTTGGAAAAACACTGGATGTTTCCATTTTAATTACAAGTCGTATGAGGTATGCCTCTATCATTTTTGCAACGTTTACCCAGGGATCTTCGAAAAACGGCAAAAACGCACTCGGACTGGATGCGCACGGCGAATGTTAAAATTAATGGGAAGTTTTGTTTTTGTCTAATATTCCAAAGGCAATACATTTTACATTCTGCACCCTCTTAATGTATTCGGCCTTTTTAGATGGACTTTTACCTGATTTGAAATGTAATAGTCACAGAAACGGATGGGAACGGGAATGAAAGATTGCTTTTTGCAACTGATGGTCATCGCGGTATTCAACAACAATATCACAGTTGTGTGTAAGCTTTCTTTTAGTATGCATAACATATTCTGAAAATACCTAAAAGGTGTACATTTTAAACGGGATATGAATACTTTTGCAATGCACCGCATCTTTTTTCGGGTTTAGCAAGTGGCAATTTGGACAGTTAGCCCTCCACAAGGATTTTCCCTCATCCCCTTTTCTAATTTACTAATTTCTGCATGCTTTGGACCAGAGCCATATTTTAGCTACTGAGCATTTTGTGCCAAGGAATGGTTGGAGGGGTGAGGTGGTGGTGGTGGCATCCAGCGTGCCAGCACTGAGCCTTCATCAGAGACTGGAGGACAGGCAGGCAGAACCTCACTGAGACTTAAAAACCCACACATTCTGGCACCAGCCTCATCTTGTTAGTACAGGCTGTTACATCCTGACTGCCGCTGCTCTCTCTTTCACTCCAACCCCCCACCCACCTATTCACATACTGGCTCTTTTTTTTTTTTTTTTAAATGCATCCGGATGATATATGGAGAAACCAACAAAACTGCTTGGAACAAGCAAAAGGTCTAAACTGCAAATAACTCTTTATGCACAAAACATAAAATGAAAGTCCAGTATATTTTTGGAGCGCTATAAGATGTGATCTTTTATATTTAGTGGATTCGTTGAAACACTTGCATACCAGTGGAATTTTGTTGTGCAGTGGCATGAGGAGTACAAACAAAATAACGTCTCGACGTAGAAATCATAAGAACAGGCCAGAGGAGAGGAGAGACAATAAGCTACTGTGACAAAAAAAAAAAAAAAAGGAGCCCGAGTGAACGAAGGGGGGAGTGGGAAGGCGGCGTCATAAAAGATACGGGTATCACCCGCTGCAGCTGTAAGGAGTACAGAGCCTGACAACCTGACTGTTGTAATTTGTCTGAGCGCTCGTGACTCATATCTGTGAGTCACTTCCACTGCATTTATTGGTTAAAATTTACTGTCTGGCAAAAATCATTTCGTGAACATGAACCGTAAGATTGTTGAAGAAAAAAAAAATACGATGAAGGTGTGCAAGGCAGCTTCTTGGCGCTTGGAATCACCTTTTGATCAGAGACGGAGATGTCACTTCTTCAATAAAGCTTGAACAATATCTGATATATTGAAATGTTGCCTAGTTACTGGTGTGGGAAGCCAGAGCCAGTGCTGCGTTGCGCCGAGACGTTTCTTTGGCTTTTTGTCTGCAGTTTGATTTCTAAGATTTAAATGAGCTTCGTTTTTGTCTCTTATTTGTTTAGGATGAAATGTATTCTACTCCTTATTTAGTTTCGTTTTTCAAATAAGAAATACTTGGTGTATATTGGTAAAAGAGGACCCATTTGATCTCAGCTCACCGAACCAGATAGTGTCAACTACATCAATAGGCAAAGATCTTTTTTGGCTCGCAAAGGAGCTGAGGCTGTAATGTTCCACCAGCAGCTTGATGCATTATAATTAAGATGGAAACTCATCAGTGAGAGGAAGGGCAACAACATTCAGACTTTAATTTTATCGAAAGCTTTAGAGTTTAAAAGTGAATGAAATCACGTTGGATAAAATTCTTCTTTCTAACATTGTTCTTTTCTTTTAAAAAAAAAGGAGAAAAAAAAGAAAACATACTTATTGCTGGATCTGACAGAGTTTCACAATACAATGTGCATCTCAGTTTTTATCACAATCTGCAGTATTTTGAGTTTCATTTTTCCCCCAAACTTGCATTTCTGTCCTGTTTGGTTGACGTGATTGTTTTCTGTGTTCCCTAATTTACTCAGCACCTTCCACTAGTGCCTCAGCTTCCTGCGTTACCCAGTTGTTTCTCATCTGCTAATTAACTCACCTTTTTTAGAATTCCAGGAATCAATCTCCCTGTCAAAAGGAGTTCTTTGGTTTTCTCATTCAGTCCAAGATCCTCTTTTATTGTCGCCAGCCTGTTTTGTTGCTTTCATGAGTTCAGTTACAATTAAATTTTGTTCTCATCATGTGCCTCGAGCCTTCATTTTGCTGTTGTGGCCTCAAAATAAAATTAGCAAAAGTCATAACAGTGCGAAAACTCCTGTCCTGTTCTTAATAAGAACAGAAACATGGCCATTCCGCCATGGAATGGCGGAATCCCATTTCCGCCATGAAAGAAAAAATAAAAGACCAACAGGAAGTCATAATTTCGACTTTCGAAGTCATAATTATGAGATTCAAAGTCATAATTTCGACTTTCAAAGTCATAATTATGACTTTGAATCTCATAATTATGACTTCCTGTTGGCCTTTTATTTTTTTCTTTCATGGCAGAAATGGGCTTCCATAGAAATGGGCTGCCACACCTGGACTACATTTATTGGAGAAATAAAAACTAACATGGATCCAAAGAAATGCAAAGGTTGTCATTGGCCTTAAAAAAGTACTTGACCCAATCTATCACAACATACTGTTTCATAAATTAGAACAGTACGCAATCAGATGATTGGTGCTTAGAAACAAGCAGTTATTTGTGCAAGTGGGTGTGTATCAATCTCATTGTTGGGACTTTTCTTGTGGGGCTCTTTAGGGGACATATTTTGATCTGAAACTAGTTATTCTGTATATAAATATGGATTTTGTATAGCCTTTGCTGATGGTTACAGACTGATTAAATGGATTAGTAAGAAGCAAATTATCACAAATTGTCAAAAAAAATTATTGACTCATGGAGTAATGTCCATTCTTCTGAGTAAGTTATGAAATCTCCATCGATTTTGTGTGTGTTGCTTTTATACATGTTCAGTTTTATTTTTTTAAATGTATTTTTTAATAGCCTTGCCTTTTCTTTGGCGAAAAGTTGAAAGGAATCTATTTCTGTGTGGAGGCTGCAGTTGGCTCAGTTCCCCTCAGTAGCTCTAAGAGAGACAGTGACCAAGGGGAACGGGTAGTGAGACGTTCCCGTTGAAATTTCTCGATAACGTCGGTGATGACAGGCTCTGAGGAGGCTGGAGCTCACCAACAGCCTGAGTGAGTGTTTCTATCTGCAGCCATATCTCTCTCTACCTTTCAGTGCCTGCTCTTTCTAGTCATTTCGCCGAAAACCCCCCGCATCGTGGTTCTGTGTCAGGAAGCAGTGCATCTCTATACTTTGTCCATCAACATTTTGGTTGCCTTCCCATGCTCTTATTAGAGAAATCCACATGCAGGTGTGTTAATCATTCCAAGGCATAGGCAACAACATGGCGGTTCATGCCTTATTTAATCAAGCTGAGCTGCTGCTAAATTCCCCCCTCTGTCATCGTCTTCCACCTCCCTCCTGTCTTGCTGTTTCTCCAGCTCTCCACGCCCAGAGATGGACTGCGTGACTCTGAAATTCATTTTTAGCACTAAAATCCTGTCGGGGTAGGTTATAGAAGGATGTTAGCACACTTGTCAAACTGTGAACCGAGGTATTTGTTTGCGCCTCGCGTCTACTCAAGAATATGTCGAGAGTGTGCGAGTCTGCGCTATTTTTTGATCTCCAGTCTCACCGTATCGATTGCTTATCATTTTTCCGCCTTAGCAAAGCAGCATGGGACATTGCATACCAACAATAGATCCACATCTTGAATAGAAGCACACAGGAGGGCGTTCAGTTTACGTAAAGCATCTTCCGCTAGAGTACTGTTTTACAGCAAACACGTGGGGATAGATGACACTAATGGAACAGTTGCAGCATGACAACACAGCTATAAAGACACTTAGCACCAGGTGATTTCGAAGAGGGTTTTGTAGCCACCTATTGTACTTTGCATAAACAGCAAAATGTGTATTATTAGAACAAGACTCAGGGCTTTGAATGGATAATGTGCAGTTCTCCTGCCACCTTAAAGCTTAAAGTTTATACATGCGTACATATACATGTATATTTTGTATGTTGTGTTTTTCCGATGAAATGTGTTGATGCTGAGTGTATTGTTGCATATGTTTACATTTACAAATATTTACATGTTTCTAATTAGTTTTTTCCTAGTGAGGCTATTAGCATAAAATCCACATAAAATGTTGGACACAAATCCCCAAAATATGACAAAAAAAAAAAAAAAAAGCCCATCAATTGTTATCAGGAACTCTGATGAAATAAGTGGGCAAAAATTATTGAACACATTTACAAAAATTTATGAAATACTTAACAAAAAAAGCATTTTTTTTTTGTTAATGATAACTTTGAACACCTCATGAGAAACTTGTGTCATTGTTAAGCAGATCTGGAGGCTTTGGATTTACTGAACACTTGTCATCGTGTTTGTCTTGCAGAAGGAATGGCTTTGCCTGAACTGTCAGACTCAAAAAGCAATGTCAGGCCAGCTGGGAGACGTCCCTCCACCATCCACGGCGTCCACAAAGAAGCAAGAACCCGCTTCGCCCCCCGACCCCTCCACCACACCACTTCCTGCTGCTGTAGATAGCAAACCTGTAGCTGAACCAATAGATCCAACCCCACCTGCTACCGAGATCAAGGTAGCAAATGCACCCACACCAGTTTCACCTGAACACACACACACTCCTGTAGAGGCCGTCCCTCAGGAAACGCCTGATTCAGAAGAACTGATAACGCTCTCATTAACAGATGAATCGCCCTCTGATCAGCAGCTTTTAAATTCAGAGAGTTTAGCTGAGAAAAACTCAGACATCCCACCTGTTGAGGACAAACCGCTCAGTTCTGAGAACATAGCAGAGGACAGTCCTCCTCCTGACACAGAGCTACCTGACACTAACCAACAAACACAGAGCGCAACTGTCAGTCAAATTCTAGCAGCTGAGGAACAACAGAGTAGCTGTGAGAAAGCGGCAGAGAATCATCCCCAGTCTGACACACAGGTTCTTAATGTTGAAGCGCAAACACAGTGTGGACCTGCCAGTCAAGTCCCAGCAGTCGAGCAACAAGGTAGCATTGACATTAGGGCAGAGGGTCTGTCTGAAACTGTTGAAGATGAAACACAAAGCCAATCGACAAATGCTGTTTTAGACACCACAGCTGACTCTGTTAAGGTAGAAACTGATTCAGACGCCGAGACTGCTCAAAGCGAGGGTGCCGCTCCCGCAGAAGATCATAAAGCCGTCGAGTCGACACCTGAGACGCTTCCAGAAGCGACAGTTGAGCCAGCTGCTTCGGTGATCCATGACACAGTCACTGAGGAGGCTTCACCTCCGGTAAAGCCAGATTCGACTGCGACCGACGAAAACGAAAAGAAAATATGTGGAGTTTCGACTGACGAACCCCAAAATATGCCAGCAGAGGTAACTCTAACAGACGCAAAGTTAGAGATCGACAAACGAGACATCATTGAAGAATCAGGGGCAGACACTGTTGCAGCACTTGTTTGTAATGATGTTACTTCAGATAATATGTCAGCATCAGAGTTGATAACCTCTGGAAACCCTGCTGCCAAAGTCGATGCACATGACAACACAGGGCAAGCATTACAAGCAACACCAGCAAACGATACAGAATTAGAGATTTCTTCGGTCATTGAAGATAAAAATTCTCCTGAAGTGTTAGAGGAAGCTGGTCCGGAAGCTGAAACAAAAAAACAGACTACAGACAAAGAAGAGGTTCCAGATGTGGTAGATGTCTCTCCTGTTGCAGCTCCATTAGAGAAAGAAACTAATGTTCAAGAGACAGCAAAAATAGAGAGCGCCGATGAAACCAAAGACTCTGAGAAAATTATTGATGACAAGAAAATTGCTCTGGATAAAACACCTGAGAAAGATAATGAACTAGTGGGAGTTGACGCTGAAGTAAAAGTAGGCACAGCAGAACCAGCAGAGGTGAAATCGGAGGAGGGGGAATCATTAAAAGAGGAGGGAATTACAAAAGAAACAGTTGATGACCAAAAAGTTCTCAGAAAACATGATGATGAAGCGTGCTTAATTGGAGCAGTCAGCAATGATGCTGAAAATATTCTAATGGAGGTAGAAAAGGAGGTAGAAAAGGAAAGTGCTGCAGCAGTAACTGTCCCAGAGGAGATGCCGAAAGAGGATGCTCACATAAATAAAGATATACAGCAAGAAACCAAGTCTGAGGTTGTTGAAGGAAGCCCTGTTGAGACGACGACGGCGTCGTTACAGAAATCCGAAGGAAAAGAAGACTCTCCTGCTGTAGCAGAGGCTGTACCACAGACAAGAAAACAAAGCCTGGCGGATAGCACTTCAGAGATGGATGAACAGTCTGACAAAGCAGCGGTTATCTCTGATCTACCATCTGTCGAATCAAGACGGCAAGAAGCGAATGCTGCTGAGGTGCCAGTTAAAAGTGTACAACCTGTGCTAACCTCAGCCGATACCATCGAAACAACAAAACCCAGTGATGAAACCTGTGAGGAGGAAGACTGTGAGGGTGAGGCAGAAGCTGGGTTGAGTGCCACAAAATATCAAAATGACTCTGAGGAAGTTGTTGAGCCATCAGTCAAGGATAGGGAGGCAGAAACTGACAAGAAAGAGGATGAGTCACAGGCTGTCGTTGGCAGCCTGAAGGAAGCTATTTCAGTATCTGAAGCAAGTGCAGTGTGTGACAAAGATTGCAATACAGTGTTTGATGCAGAAGTGAGCTCCACTTCAGAGAAGCGTGAAGCTTCAGACCATGTGCCTGCTGTAGTACCTTCAATCCCATTAGCAGAATCTGAAATCCAGTCTGTAGTTAGTGAGAACGATGCCGGTTTGAAGGAGGAAGGCACGGAGGAGCAAATGGATGCAAAAACTAAGCCTGTGGAAAAGCATGGCGATGACGATGCAGTTACTGAGGTGACCATAATGTCTAGCGAGTGTAGCGTTAGATTCTTAAACCCTTGTGTATTTCTGTTATATTTTCTAAATTGGGTGTAGAAACTAATAGCATATAGGAGATGGAAATAGTTATCAGTGTTGAATTTTAGTTGAAAATAGCTAAAGTCTTTCAAACATAGTCGAATGTATTTGTAATATGTTTTAGAACATGTGCTTTAATATAGTCAACCAAATGGTTTTTTGTAGATTAAAATTTCTTTTGCAACTTTTCATTACAGTATGTAAGAAAAAAGCCATCCCCGTACAAGAATACTGAAAAAAATTTTTTTGAAAAAGATTGTTTACTGCCAAAAGTAACAATGAATTTCTTTCTATTTACCAGATCAAACAAGAGGAGACCTTGAAACAGCCTGAGTTGAAAGAAGCTAAAGAAGACAATCTCACAAGCCCATCAGACCTGGCAAAACTAGAAAGCTCTGTGCTTCCCATTCTAGAGGCCCAGGTAGACACAGAGCAGGAGGAGAAACAGACCAATACTTTAAAGACCAGACGCAAATTGGAGGTTCTTCCTCTCTCACCCGATTCGCCCAGTTCAGAAGAGGATAAAAACCTTTCAGAGAAGAATGCCAAAAGTACTGGAAAGAAAAAGCTTCTTGTGCCAATTGATGTCAAGGCAGATTCCCTGGACGACAGCAGCGAAAGTTTTGGAAAAGAAAGCCCGATGTCCGGAGATGACGAGGAGTTCATCAGGAAACAGATCATAGAAATGAGTGAGAATGAGGACGCCTCTCCATCGGACGAAGAAAGCTTAGTCAGGCGAAAGATTAGAGGTGATGAGAAGAAGCCAAATGAGGAGAAGAAAGAAGAGAAAAGCATATCAGGAAAAACAAGACGGCTAACTAAGAAAACTACTATTAGTCCCGATGATGATGATGATGTTCAGGAATTCACAGTGTCAGCCGACAAATCTGATATTATCAAAGAGGATGAGAAAGAACAAAAAGAAGAGGAAGATCAAAGAATTTCTGCACCCCGCAAGTTACAAACTTTTGAGCTGAATGTAACCAGCAGCCCTATATGTATACCTAGTGCAGATGGAGAGCCTGAAATAGAAAGTCTAACAGACTCTCCAGATGATCGGTCTCGGGGTGAAGGGTCATCTAGTCTACATGCATCTAGCTTCACTCCTGGAACATCGCCGACGTCTCTTTCATCCATGGATGAGGATAGCGACAGCAGCCCAAGTCATGTTCGTACCGGTGAGGGTAAACAGCACAGAAAAGCCAAGCACCGACAAACTGGGCAAATGCTACCAACTATTGAAGACTCATCAGAGGAGGAAGAGTTAAGGGAGGAGGAGGAACTTCTCAGGGAGCAAGAAAAGCAAAAGGGCTCAGGAAAAAAGTCCAAGAAAGACAAGGATGAGATTCGGGCCCAAAGAAGGCGAGAGCATACAAAGACACCTCCGAGTAACCTTTCTCCAATTGAAGATGCCTCACCAACTGAAGAACAGAGACAGGAAGCCGAAATGGAGGAGATCAGACGGTCGTCCTGCTCCGATTTTTCCCCCAGTATTGAATCAGATCCTGAAGGATTTGAGATCCATGCCGCAAAAATTGCAGAAGTGCAAAAAACATATCGGCTGCCTATATCTGTATCTCTTCACTCCCCAACAGATGATCAAAACACTGATAAATCTCAGAAGAAAGCTCTCAAATCTGCTGATGAGGCCTATGAAGAAATCATGCTAAAGGCTAAATCCCCAACAGTCGACACAGGTGAAATTCAAGCAGAAAAGGAAACGGTATATGGTGGCATGCTTATCGAAGACTATATTTATCCATCTCTTCTTGACAATTCTTTTGATCGGGAAGAGACGGAGAAAATGTCTGTTCCTGTTGAACCCAAAAAACTGAGATCGCCCGATGAAGTTTATGAGGACATGATCAAGAAGAGAAAGGAATTCATGCAGCTAGAACAGGAATATGAAAATATAAAGCCAAAAAATGAAGCTCCTAATACAAAAATTGTGTTTCAACCAGCTGAAAGCACCTTCCTACAAAGCGGCACGGTGACATTAGGCAAAGACGGGAAGCCACTGTTGGATGCCGAAGCAGCCTACGAGGAGTTGATGAAAAGAGTTCTAACTCCAGGAACAAGCCCAACTCAGCCTGAGCCAGAAATTGAAAGTACTTCATCAAAAAAGGTTCTTCACCCTATTCCAGACTTAAAGGTAACACAATGCTCTTCTGGAGAGTTATCCTCTGATGATGAAACTACAGTTAAAAAGGAACAGGTGGTGACGGGAACATCAGATATAACATCAGAAAAGCAATCTCAACATGTAAAAGAAGCATCTGAGATGTCCCCTTCAACCACAACAGAACAGACAGAACAGCAGCCCGACAATGAAACCTCTACTTCTCAGGTTGAACTTGTGGACCTTTCTAGTACTGTTCCGAGATCATCAGCTTCTGTTATTGCTAATGTGTCACCGCTACCAACAGTCCCCCAATACACACCTAGTATATCTAGTGTAGTGTCAACAGCTCCCCCTGTGCCCCCTAAGCCAAATATTTTGCGCCGGGCTAATTCTCAGGAAAAAGGAGAAGAACCTGTTGCGCCACCCCAGCCTCCTCCCACTCCACCAAAACCCACAGTTTTTCCCAGGAAAGCCCCAGTTCCACTTCCACCTCAGGCTTCAGCACCTGTGAAAAAATCTGAGCCGGTGACTATGACGTCACCCCAAGGATCGCCTGTTCGACAAGTTGTTACTCCAACGTACAAACCTCATATTCCACCTCCTGTTCCTCCAAAGCCAGCTATTCATGGGATTGTGGACAGTCACAGACCAGCTCATGGTGTCAAACCACCAATTGCACCAAAGCCTGGTTCACAGCCACCTTCACCTGCTCATGCCCCTCTTCCAACAAGACCTACGGTACTTCCCACTGGTCCAAATGACTCAGTCCTTAATTTGAGCCCCTCTACAGAGGGCAAGACATTTCAACCTTCACCAAAGTCTCCTTCTTCCCCAAGATATGCCAGCAATCTTCGTGACACGTATGTAGTCATCACACTGCCATCCCAGCCTAGCTCTCCAGTTGACAATGTCACAACTCAAGCCCCCTCTGGTCCTGGACCGGCGTCTCCCTCAAAGCAGGGTCAGCATGAGGGTTATTATCAACCACAGCCTCAACACCCATATCCAAAGCAAAATCAACAGCAACCAACCCCTTCTCCTCAGACAACCAGAGTGCCTCTGGCGTATACACGTGTCACAGAGTCTATTGAAAAACAAGAGATTTGCAGCCCAGAGAAACATGTTTCTAGTTCTTGTCACATAATTGAGGCCATATCTGCTTCAGCACAGCCATCTGTTATGCCTAACCTCATATCACAAGTGGTTACTACAGAAGTTCAAAGAACCACTGTCTCCGTTGTTCATGAAAGAACACCACCGCCATTACCAGCTCCAAGAGCAACTGGTGTCCCAATGTCAATGGAGAAACCTAAGCCTCAAATACTAGCACAGACTGAAACGGCCTCTCTTCCCTCTGAGGTGGTAGATCTTAGAACTGTTAAGGTTGATTCAGATTCAAACATGAATGGCGTTGATCTGTCCACCGCTCCAGATTCAAGACGCCAGTCTTTTGTGAGTGATGTCAGTCGCCACACCAGTGCAGTGCAATCACCTGTGGTCAACCTCAGCACTGAATCCTCCACTGTTTCAATAGTGACTGACAGCATCACTATTGTGACCTGTTCTGCCACAATTCAGCAATGTGACAACATAGAAGTTTCTCAAGTTTCGTCCGTGCCCCTTCAGTTGACAAAAAATAAGGCTTTTGAACCCGTTTCTCAAATTGTATATCGACCTGTTGAGTCTCAGCCCTCCACTCTTGCAACAGCAGAAATCCCAATTAACCTTTCGGTTGGATCGAATACAGGTGCAGTAGGTTTCCAAGCTATGCCAGTCACTGCTTCAGTCCCTCCTGTGGCAACCTGTGTTGCCAACGGATTAACTACAGGAAGAACCACAGTGGCAGGAGCTGTTGATCTTAGTACCTCAAAACCTTTCAATACTTTGGTATCGGTTGACGTGACATCTGCAGACGTGTTTACAACCGTAATCGCAGATGACGGCAAACCAGTGGATCTAACAGCAGGGAAGAGAGCTGTGTGCTGCGATGTTGTGTACAAGCTGCCATTTGCAGGAAGTTGTGCAACTCAGCAGCCCACCACGCCTCTGCCTGAGGATCGTTTTGGATATCGTGATGACCATTATCAATTTGACCGAACACCTTATGGCATGAGAGGGTTTGGTGGAATTAAGCCCTCCATGTCAGACACCAATCTTGCAGAAGCTGGGTTATTCATGTACAAGAGTAAGAACAGTTATAATTTCAGTGTCACAACAGAGGGAGCAGTAGATCTGACCTCAGCGAAGATATCAGATGCAGGTCAGTGCAGTGACATTGCGGATCTGTCACTTAAATGTCACTTTGAACTGCCTCCACTTATTCATGGCTAATGTGGACTTTTCATTTCTTTTGCTTTATTTTGCATGGATTTTATTGTTTTTCATTCAACTTTTTTTTTGCATGTGCCTGTTTTGCTTCTTCCACCTCTATTGTTTTTTTTTTTTTGTTGGTTTTTTGTTTTTTATCTTGGCAGCATTTTTTTTATTTGCTGAAGGCATGGCTTGATTCTGAATGAATTGTCTAAAAAACATGGACTAAAAATATATTTTTGACTTTTGACAGGTGAAGCTGTTGACTACTCCAAGAAAGGCAGTTATGCAGGAATGACAATCCCCCCATATTCCCATTCAAGTGCCACAAGCGCTGTCAGTTCACTCTTTGGGACAAGTAGTGTTTTAAGGTCATCAAATGGAGTGGTCTACTCATCTGTTGCAGCGCCAGTCCCATCAACATATGCAATTACTACTCAACCAGGATCCATATTTAGTACAGCTTATAATACCTTTTCAGGTATGCACACAAGTGATACCATGCCTTCTTTGTCCAATCTCCAGAATTTACCACTTACAAGATCCCACAGTTTTCTCTCTACCATTTCCACAACAGAAGAACAAGGAGATGCTCCTCTTAACCTGGAGATCTCAAAGGGAGGTGTTGCTACTGTCAATGGTACAGCTACAGCAGCTGCATCTTTATCCCTTGACACATATACAGATGCATCCCTGGAGGCAATAGCTGCTTCACTGGAAGCTCTCTCGTCCCCCATGGTTCCTGGAGATGGCCAGTATCAGGCAGAGCGAGAGAGGCTAGAAATGGAAAAGCTGAAGCAGCAGCGCTTAGCTGAGGAATTGGAATGGGAGCGGCAGAATATCCAGCGCTTCCGTGAGCAAGAACAACTCCTAGTACAGAAGGAATTAGAAGAGTTGCAAGCCATGAAGCAGCAGATCCTGGCTCAACAGGAGCAGGAAAGACAGGCTCATCTGATGATGCAAAAGGAAACATATGCTCAACAACAGCAGCAACTTGAGCAAATACAAAGACTCCAAGAACAACTGCGGCTACAGTTGGAAGAGCAAAAGCTTCGTCAGATGTACCCAGGTGCAGACATCCCAGGTCATGGCGTACAGGAGGCCATTGTCCTAGGACCTGATGGAACAGTGCTTTCTCGAAAAATCACAGATAGCGGATGTCAGACAGATGAAGAGGACGAAGCACTAAGCAAAGCTTACACAGCAGGAAGAAAAAAAAAAAGTGTTAAAAAGAGTGTTGATAGCTGCGTCCAGACTGATGATGAGGATCAAGAGGAATGGGAGGCCCAGAGAAGTCGACAAAGCCGTCCCCGTACTGCTAGAGGTGATAGAGGTGGGGGATCAGAAATGTCTCTTCAAGCCCACACTGAAATTTCTATACAAACTGACACGGATGGGAATATTCGAATGGACACTAGAATGGAGGTGTCAGATTCAGAAAGGACCTCACCAAAGAAACGCCCTACTCCCTTAGAAATAGCCCAGTCTGCAAACCTAAAACCAGAATTTTCTTCCCTTCAAGGGCATCCTAAATCGCCTAAAGTACTCTATTCTCCTGTATCACCATGTATATCACCTAGCAAATCCCTTGAATTTGTGTCCTATGATAAGTCCCTAGGCGATACCAGCCCACAAAAGCTAAGGGAAAGCATAGACCCATCAAAATCCTCTCCAGCAAGTCCTCGGGGACACAAAACCATGCAGCGATCGATGTCTGACCCAAAGCCCATGAGTCCAACAGGAGAAGAAAGGGCAACATCTGGTACGCAGTGTGGTGATGGCCATCCGGTGAGTATCACATTCTCCTACACCACTGTGACAAATGTCAGACACTTGCACAAAGGTAAAGAAATGTATTTTGTCAATTGTCAGAAAATGAGCAGGATGTTGCTGGTGTTAAGTTTTTTTTCCTCCATTTGCTTTGTAATGAGTAAAATGGATTTAAGTATATTTAAGGAAAACATTTTTCTGTCGCAGCAAATTTCATGAAAAGATATGAAAAAAATTCTCCCTAAGCAAGTTACCAGTGAGAATTCCATACCTTCATTAATTGTTGTTTAAAATAAGCTGAACATGCAGAAAGAAATGTTGACTCTCAAGTTTTAAGAAAGACAAATAACTACTTTGTTGGACTGTAGAGTACACATCAACGTTTTGTGACTTTTATGGGAATAAATGCAGAAACAGAAAAAAAATGGTGATACACAAGTACCTACCATCACTTACCCAAGAAAGCAATACTGGCCAAAGATAGCTCCGCCTTTACAGACCAGACACTATAAATGTTATCAGATATTCAAACATGTTTGGGTGTTAAGGTTCTATGTTACCATTTTATTTGCTATAGGGGAAAGGATCAGGCGGCACACCCACCGAGACGCAAAAGAAGGTGAAAAGGACTCTTCCCAATCCCCCCTCTGAAGAAGAGTCAACAACAAGTGGACAGACGGCATACACCACGAACTCAGCTCGCCGAAGAATGTGCCGAAATTCAAACATGGCACGTGCCAAGATCTTACAAGACATTGATCGGGAGCTGGATCTGGTTGAGCGAGAGTCTTCCAAGCTCCGCAAAAGACAGGCAGAACTCGACGAAGAGGAGAAAGAGATTGATGCTAAGCTGAGGTATTTGGAGATGGGGATCAATCGCAGAAAAGATGCACTTTTAAAGGAAAGGGAGAAAAGAGAAAGGGCCTACTTACAGAGTGTCGCAGAGGATAGAGATTACATGTCAGACAGTGAGGTTAGTAACATCCGAGAGACCAGGAGTGTCCAAGATGGTGGTGAAGATGAGGACATAGAGGACCACCTTCTTGAGCGCCCCAGAACAGCTCCTCACTCAGAACTTGATGATTTTGCTCCTCCCCAAACCAAGCATGAGTATGGAAAATACTCTCAGTACCAATATCCTCAAAGCCAATACCAGCAGTCAATCTATCAGACTCCACAGTCGTACCAATCTCACTCCATCTACTCCTCTGTTCCTTCACTTACCACTGCCCAGCAGCAGAGTTACCAGCAGATGCTTTTATTGCAGCAGAAAGCGGCAAGGCAAGCGGCTCTCCTGTCAGAGCTCGATGCGACTAAATACGATGTCATTAGCCGTCAGCCTGATCCCACGTCGTCAGCTTATCTTGGTGTCAAATATGACAAATACGGTAACCATCTAGACCTCAGAGCCCTGGAGGTGGGAAGCATAGCAGGTAGCCCAATGTCAGCCGTTTCTGATTCCTACTACACAGAGGTGGAACACCACACACCTCGGAGCTACATGCTGCTGGAAGACGCTGCAGAGTTAGCTAAGACCTCCACAGGTCTGTCTTCGTCTTACAGTCTAGCCGAGCGGGAACTGGCTAAGGCAGAGAAGCTTTTGCGTAGAAGTGCTGCAGATCTTGGGTCTACTGACTATCTGGGCTCCACCTCTAGGCTCCATGCTTTTGGAAAGACTCCTGATGAAGAGGATACAATGGAGGAACCCTATGAATTAAAACTCCTGAAGCAGCAGCTCAAGCAGGAGTTTAGACGAAGTACAGGTGGCACAGAAAGCTTAGAACAACTGACGGGTCTCTCCCAAAACTACTATACTCCAAGCACTGGTGTCTCTAGTTATTCCCAAAGACACTATCCAAAGTCAGACAAATACAGCATCAGTCGACTTACTCTTGAGAAGCAGGCAGCAAAACAACTCCCAGCATCAGTTTTGTACCAAAAGCACAAAACTCCAATACTAGATCCTAAAATCTCCTCCAAGTATTCCTCTATAACAGACAACAGGGGTTTGGAAACTGATTATAACTATTTGGGCTCTACCAGTGCATCGCCCAGATCCAGCAGGCTGCTGCAGGATGAAATTACATTCGGCCTTCGAAAGAATATTGCAGAGCAACAAAAGTATCTTGGGTCTACCTTGGGAGCCAATTTAGCTGGATCCCTGAATTTGGGCCAGAGCTTGGGCTTGGACTCTGCTTATCCTAGTGGTAGCCGGTCAAGACCCTCATCCAGACCTACTTCGTGCTACGGCCTGGACTTGTCAATCAAAAGGGACCTTTCGAGTTCTTCACTGAGGCTTAAAGGAGACGGAGAGTCATCTGGAGACGGTCCAAGTTATCAAACCCCCTCTGGTCGCACCAAGCCCACCAGCCTTCCAATTGTGCAAAGCAGTCGTGGACGAATTCCTATCGTGGCACAGAACTCAGAGGAAGAGAGTCCGTTAAGCCCTGTTGGTCAA
Source organism: Poecilia formosa (assembly GCF_000485575.1). Taxonomy (NCBI): domain Eukaryota; kingdom Metazoa; phylum Chordata; class Actinopteri; order Cyprinodontiformes; family Poeciliidae; genus Poecilia; species Poecilia formosa. The sequence continues at coordinate 563,022 of NW_006800093.1, read as the reverse complement.
CCAATGGGCATGGCTCGTGCGTCAGCTGGTCCCCTGCCTCCTATTTCAGCTGACTCGAGGGACCAATTTGGTTCCTGCATGTCCCTGCAAGATTCCCAGCAGCAGCAACATATACGAGAAGAGCCAACAAGGGGTAGGAGTTATGTGCTGCTGGATGATCTTCAGGGCACAATGTCAGATAGTGAAGGTAAAAAACAAACTTGTAAAACTGCATCTCTTTCCGTTTTAAGTGTCTTGTGAATAATAGTTTGTGGGTGAAATCTGCATTGAATACTAGCATGCATGACATCAATATTTAGCTTGTGGTTAGTATTTTAAAATGTGCATGTTTCTTTATTTTTGTTCTTCTACTCAACATTTACTTTGTTGTGCATCTTGTTTTCAGTACCTGTCCATAACTGTTGTCTGTAGGTTCAGATCTAAGGTGTATGCATGTCTTTGTCTGTCATACTGACTTTGTTTGCGTATATATTGTAGCATTTCTCTTTACATTCACTGTATAGTCTCATCTTTTTCTGTTTGCATGACAATCTAATTTGTAGGGATTCCTCCCATCAAATATAATGTAACAGTTTCTAAATTTATCTGTGACGTTTTATGGTCGAGGGCACTCTAACACGGCACAACAAAAAACCACAAGATCCTGGTATCACAGAATGAAATGCATTACATTTGATGGAAAACATTTATTTCTGCATAATAAATTCAAGTCTTTAACTTGCATGTCTTTTATGCTTGTCTTTTGAAATGTGTGTATTGCATGTCATTTATCATTTTGTCTTTTGTGGGTTATACTTGTATTTCTCATCGAGATTTACATGTGTACACATACTTTAAGTTCAACACTTTAAGTCAAATGGAGAAAAAAACCCAGCTAAAAACAACCTTTGCTTTTATTTCTAAGAGGTCATTACTTAAAAGCAAAATAAAAAACTGAGACCAAGTCCTTTTGAATACTTTTGAAGTAAAAACAACCCAATCTGAGTGGTTTTGGAAACACACTCTTTTGTCAAATAGGACATTTACGTCTGAGTATATTTAAAACTACAGGACTGGGTAATGGATTCAACCAAATATGCAATGAGTTTTTAGCTAAAAAAGAAAAAAAAATTGTTGCCAGGGCTAATTGTTGTCATTTAGGCTACAAAAGAATTACTTAAAAAATAACCTGTCACCCGGATTACTGGACAACTAGAATTTGGATACAAATAATAGTTGCCTTACTCTTGATGTGTTTTTTTGTTTGTTTGTTTTTTTTTTCCATTTTAATGCGCCATCTTCTGCTAGGAGAGAGCTAAGGTGTCAGCAGAAAAAAAGAAATTGTCAGTTCTCCTTGTTCAAGGACCTAGTAAGATTGTCTATCTTTCAAGCAAAATGTGTGCTTTCCTAGTTTGATGCATTAGAGAAAATGGCAGATATCTAGCAGACGGCCGTTTATCATTAATCAGAACCAGAGTCCAGGCATAACATTGTGTTATTTATGGATCCACCTGGCCATGCTCCATTTCCTCATCAGCTTTTAACTTGGGATATTTTATTGTTTCTGTTTGTTGTTTTGCTGACAACAAACAAACTTGATGCACCTCTCCCACTAAAATGTCAATACCCCCCATTTTCTGTTTTGACTTAAACATATAGGCCTTTATTTTTACATTACTTGCCTAAAAAATAAGCAAAAGGAAAAAGTCAGTTTAAAGTTCTGGACAATCGTTTTCATTCTGTCTGGTAAATATAGCAATTGCCAAGATTTTGCGATGTAAACCAATTTGCCTTAATTGCAGCCCCATGTGATTCCATGATGGCATTGAACAGAGACGATGCAACTGATGGTAGAGTATTAGTTCAGTTCTACAGTTATCCACGAGCTAACACACTAACCTGAACCACAAGTACAGTGCGTCTCTCGACGGCATTATGACTAAATGTTGGGGGAAATGAGTGCAGAATCTGCTTAAAAACAGTTTGAAGCAGATTTCGTTGCAAATGTAATATAATATGTTTTGAATAAAAACCGCCTGCTTTCAATTGAGGAAAATTGATATTCATGTATACAACACCCAACATTTACATTCCTGGAGGATTTTATTGCCCTTTACTATTCGATCATACACACTTCAGTAACCCTGTCTAAGTCATCCACGAACTGCGTTACTTTTCTGCTTATTTCACATCAATGTTCCTTTTGCCATTCAGTTTGTACTTCACCAATATGTTTTCATCTTTCATAATTAGCTGTGTCCTTATGAGCATGAAATCACATTTGGATACACTTGAGCCCATCCTGTTTTGTAAGATGCAAACGGTCTGACTCCGAATGAGTTTGAATTCTGTCCCTAAAGCCTATCACCTCAGGCGAGACGAGACTGACTGGTTTGACAAGCCGAGGGATGGACGGCCAGAGAACGGGCAAGAAAAGAGACAGGTGAAATATGAAAATATCAATGCAAGCCAATAAATTGGAATATGACTGAAAAGTAATTCGGTAGAGACTCCGACATGTTACAATTGATAATTTCCCTGAATTTCAATGATCGTGACTTACAGCTAATAAAAAATTAAAATTCAGCCTTCAGAAAATTAGAATAATACATTAGACCAAAAAGAAGATCTCTGTGTCCTGTGCAGTATGTGTGCTCAGTACTTATCTAGAAATCCTCTTTAGTGTTGGGGAGCCTCAGGTTGGTTTAATAACAGACTTTGCTTGTCTGCATGTCTCATGTCTCTCTTCAAAATGCCCCAAAGATTATCTCTGGCATTTAGGTTAGGAAAGTTTCCTGACCGATCAAGCAGATCGATGCCGTGGTCATTGTACTTTTGTCAGTGCGGGCAGGTATCGTATCTTGCTGGAAACAGAAATCAGCATCTCGGCGAAGCTCGTCCACTTCACTGTGATGCGGACAAGGCTCTAAAGTTTCCTTATAGACAACTGTGTGACTTTAGAGCTCACAAAACTCAGTGGACCAAGACCAGAGGACATGGCTCCCCGAATTCTTTACTGGACTGCCAGCATTTTTTTTAATTTATGTGGCTGACTTGTGAATGTAATGACCTGAAATCATTTCAGGCATTTACTTTTGTCCAAGAATTAAGTGTAATCTTACATTTAGACCTAAACTTTAAAACAAATTCTGCACTGAGACTGTCTTTTATTGGTTTTATGTAATATTTAAGCTTTCTCTGAAACAGAATTTGGGTTTTTCTTTGTAAGTTTCCCCATCGCATTTTGACTTAAATTCTGTTCAGTCAACAATAGCTCTGTGCTATCTGTCTTTTGAACTCATCAAGCTTAGAAATATATTTATAATTATTAATAAATTATTTTAAGAACTAACTAGAACAAAATGATTTTGCTTTTCTTGTGTTTACTGTATAAAAGAATGACGGTGGGTGTAGTCCTACTTGTTTACTGAAATGACCGTGAAGTGGCATAAAATGCTGAAATATTTGATGAACAAAGACGCCGTAATAACTGAATGCAGTAACTCGCGTCCAGTGACACAAACACCTTACATGCAATGTGAGTGCAGAATATTAGTTACATATTTTCCTTTTGTATGCACAACAGGGAAAAGGTCCATACTATCCGTTCCCTCACCTCAGGGTCAAACTGCAGAGGGATCTCAAAGACCGCAGTGTCACAGGTAAAGTAACACAGGTTTAATAATCTAGGTGAATGACATATTTCTATTCACAATGTATTGTAAGCTAATCGCGTATCAACCATGCAGATATTGCACTGCGTTTAGCTTTCTGTGTTGGTTTTATTTAAAATCTTCATGTTAATATGATGATTTAAAGAGCATGACTGATGAGTGTCATGCATTTTATTTACCCTATACTGAAATCCCATCACGCAACTCCTTCAGGCTCAAAGATGGCAGACGTGTTTTTGATCTTGCTCAAAAATAAATAAAAATAAATGGCAAACAGCCCACAAGGAATTAATTTATTTAAAAAGAGTGATCAGGATTATTTTTTGCCTCAATCATTTTGTTCTGCCTTCAATTACCATTTCAAATTGTTTGACAATATTAAATGACTGTGGTTCTGATTCTGTATTGAAGGGAAGGTATGACTGATAGTATTTGTGTGCTGAATGTGGAACCATTGAGCAAAGGAGGAAATCAGTAACTTAATGTGATGAAATCCACATAGCGAATCTGGTTCTAAGCAAAGGATTGGAAATGTTCACAGTTACTCTGAAATACAATTTTAGCACTTCCTGTAAATGGGAAGGAGACATATTGTTCTGCCCTAAGCGATCTTTTATGACAGTTGTAGTTAGGTGGAGTTTTTTTTTTTTAAACCCCATCACTTTCGAATAGCGCCATCGTGCTTCTTTCACACTAGTAACATAAAATACAGCAGATCCCAAAAGTGCACGCACGTTTGATAAAACAGCAAGCTTCTGCGATGTAAAATAACTAGGCTATGATGGATCATTTCCTTAGTCAAGGAAATATTTTCGCTTTCAAATTCAACTGAAAAGAAAAATGACCTGAGTAAGAACGCACATCATTACAACTAATACTTTGGTAAAGTACGTTTTGATTTGCTTTTTTTTCTTTCTTTTTTTTGCTTTCAGGACACCACACTTTTATTTGGAAATAATTGCTTTCTCTGCATTGCAAAGGTTTTCCCAAATTTATCAGACTGTAGGAATAATCTTACACAAAAGCTCCTCAGGTGACATCATAGCATTCATTCATTTATTTATTTATTTTTGATTTAGGTCAGGACTCCAGTTATGCCATTTCACAAGTTGTTGTTTTTGTGTGTGTGTGTGTGTGTGTGTGTGTGTGTTTCTGGAAAACCCTTTTTTTTTCTCATTATTTTAATGCATACTGTGATTCCAAGACAAAAATTAGCTTTTTATTGATTTTCATGCATTTCTTTCCTGTTAAAAATCACACAAATATGTTCATAATATCAATAATTATGTTTTTTTTTGTTTTTTTTACCTAAACAGGAAATGGTTTGGGTATCCGTATAGTTGGAGGAAAAGAGGTTCCAGGTGGGAACGGAGACATTGGTGCATATGTTGCCAAAGTCCTACCTGGTGGCGCTGCAGAACAAACAGGAAAAATTCTTGAAGGTAAAACCTTCCCCTGACTTCCTTTTTCTTTTAGATCGGTATTAAATAAAATAAATAGCTAAACAGGTTTTCTAACGTTGAGGCTTTTTGAAAATGCATTTCTGATTACAAGTCTTGTTCTGCTTGTTTTGGAAGAAATGATGAGTCTCTCAATCTGCTAAAACACACACAGTGTTGTTCAGAACTGCAAATACTGTACGACATAAAAGTCAGCAAATCTGCTACACTCATTTACTACCCATCACAATTCCCATTAAATATGTGTTACTCAAGCATTAGGGATGAGAAAAGACTTGAACCATCTCAAGAGACAATATTTGATTTTATCAAGTATTGCGCAATAAAAGTCAGCCCTCGTTTAAAAAAAAAAACAAAAAAAAAACACTGTGTAATGACAAATAGGCATGAGAATAAGATGGTTTAATAAGTGGGGAGACTTGCACGTCATGATGAAATAAGGATATGCAAGGGCGTTGCAGCTGACCAGAAATCTCCCCTCTGCTCGGGATGACGCTCTGCCAGTACAAATCAGGCAAAGTCTCCCCGAGACGTGCCTCATCACTGCATTAGACGGCGGATGTCTCCTGAGTTGTGTGCTGCTCGGTCAAGATGAGCCCTGAGTGAAGGCTTGTGTCTCAAAGTGTCTGAATCAAACCCAGCAATATCCCGACTCACATTGAAAATATGTAATAAAGAAAAAAAAAATGTTGTTAGAGTCATTATCCAATCATTCCTTTTGAAGTCCATGTGAATCCGGTGGAGTTTGCTGGCCAGACAGCCTGTCAGATGTTTGAAACCTTTTATTTCACATACATAGGAGCACACTTAATTTAAAGAGTGTGTTTGAGCTTTCCTCTGAGAATTCAAGTTAATATTTTCTTACCTAAGGCGGAAGCTCATCTATTACAGTCGTAGTCATGGTCATTCCCACGTTTTCTTTGCAGCAGGTAGGAAGGGATGAGTGAAATCACACAGAACATGAAAAGGTCCAAAGCAAATGTGTGCAACCTGAAGACTGCGAGCTGTATCAGAAAAATGTTGGAATCCTGAACATCAGTATGGCACTGTGCCCTTTGGACAGTTTCCATATTTCTATGCGATTTTTAGAGATTATATTGATGCACAAAACGCATTTAAGGGTTAAATTACCTGCGTAGAGCCGATCAATTCTACATAAAACATTACATTGCTCTCCAGTCATTGCAATAGCAGACACTAAATAAAAATAGATTTTTCTAAAAGTGATCAGATCGTTCTTAGCGCTGGGCATAATGGTTGCGAAGCATTTGGTTCCGACTCACTGGTGCCGGTTTGGTGCATGGACAAACGCTGGGATTTTTCAGAAGCCCGGCGTCACGGAGAAGTGTGAGTGTTTGCACGTATGACTCTGTGTTGTCTGATCAGCTCGGCTGGTCGCTGAGATCTGACATCTTTAAAACGTGACAATTAGAAACTACAGTGTAGCTCCCCTGTCGCTCCCGCTCACTCAGGCCGCGAGTATCGTCGCAAACCCAAGACGCTACTGATGAGCTGCTTCAATCCATGTGAGTCGTGTCCGTGTGAGTGTGCAGGACGGGAGTTTGCTGTGGCTTTGCTGTGTTGACTAACATCTGAGGACATAATGTCTGAAGACTGTCTCCGGATTATGACTTTCTACTTCCGTACTTTAAATATCCTACTGTAAGATCATAAATGAAAAAATAAAATAAAATCTGGGTTCTATCAGTTACATAGACCCATCGTGGGTTTAATTAACTTTGTTGTGGTTTGAAGTGGCCTGCTTTAATCTTGACCATATTAAAAAAAAAAAAAAAGTAAAAACATTGTAAATAGAGCGTTGTTGATGTTGTGCTCGTGCCCTTTCTATTCGCAGGAATGCAAGTGTTAGAGTGGAACGGTGTTCAACTGACGGGAAAAACGTACGAGGAAGTGCAAGGATTGGTTGGACAGCTGTGTAACGAAGCAGAACTGTGTGTCAGACTGTAAGTATCACATCTTCTACCCTTTTCACTGACGTTTGTTTGATTTTTTTATATATCTTAATTTTCTTTTGGACTGTTTTTTCCCTTTTTGTCCATCTAGTTATGTGTTTTATTGCCACAAACAACTTAGTGATTCCATATTTGTTAACTAGAGGTTATTGAGTCCTTTTTTAAAACTTAGTGTATCTCTTATCTTGTAGTTGATGTTTTTTTTTACTTTGTCTCTCATCATATATGATCTTCAAAGCTAAAATGAAGTCTCTTCTTCTCAGTGATCTTAACATGTTGGCTGAGTCTGAAGATTCCCAGCATCTTGAATTGCAGGAGCCCAGCAAAGGTGACGCTTTGTGTTTTCTTCATTTTGATCCTCATTTGAGGTTTCTCTTCAATGCAGTCGCTTTGACAGTTTCATCAAATGTTCATATTTAGGAAAACAAAATACAGGGGCCAAACTTTAATACACACTGAAATGGACAATTACACACACATCTTCTATGTTGCTCTCATAGGTTCTTAGAGAGTACATTTATGATCTCATCAATATCGCTCCTACAAGCCAGGACGCCAAGTTACGTTCTGATTGTGTTTGTTTTTCTGACTTGTAGGGGAGAAACCTCCCCGATCTCCAGGCGTTGATCCCAAGCAGCTAGCTGCCGAGCTGCAGAAAGTGTCACAGCAGCAGGCTCCCATGTCCGCATCGTCCTCGAGCCTGGCCGCTCCGACGTCTGCGACGTCCAGTCCCGGTCAGCCTGGATCCCCCTCCGTCAGCAAGAAGCGCCACGCCAGCAAGGCGAGTCGAAGGGAAGGGATTTCAGACATGTTCTGTCTGAATCTGAGGTTTCATACGCAGGCCTCGGAAAGAGTCATGTTCGAAAGTGGACCAACATAATTGGGCTTTCAAAAATTTGCACAAAACTACACATTTTTCCAGACATTTACGTCTAGAGGCAGAAATTGCTGCACAACTTTGTCTTATTCTGTCACAAAATCTTCCTGAGAAAATGCTACATTTGTGGCTGTAATGTGACGAAATGGGAAAAATGTTCAAAACGAAGGAATAATCTAGTCAATCAAAATTGTAATCTGAAACAAGGAATTTGACTTCGACTTTTTAAATGCTCACACTGTAAAGACATGAAGTATGCATAGATAAACTTTAAAGGAAATAAAATGAATAAAGGAATCATATGTACATTTATTTACTACCCATTTTACACATAAGCTGAAAAAAACGTATTGTTGTGAAGTATGTGCACATTGCCTAAAAGACAGCAAAATGAACAGACATAAACTTAAAGCCCTTGTAGCAAATAATCTCCCAGTTGTGCCTCCAAGCATTGCAACAAATACAGCAGAGTTCTGTATTTTATGTTCCTCAGGACCACCCACCAGTAAACTCCCCACCTACACACTTGCATCTATCACAGTCTTAGCATCTTATTCTCTTCCTCTGTAGACCACAGAAGGATCCAAGACCCACTCCCACCCCATCTCTGGAGAGATACAGGTCTGTAAAACAAGTCTCTGCTATTCACAAAACGTGTTTCTGACTTTTGGTGCCCGTGAATTATTCCAAATCTAAGTCGACATGAAGGTAATTCATGCCATTCGTGGGACGTTGTCTTTTCTTTTCAACCACCTTTTCCTCTTACAGCTTCAAATCCACTACGACAAGCAGCTTGGCAACTTGATAGTTCATGTCCTGCAGGCCAGAAACCTCGCACCGCGCGACAACAACGGCTACTCGGATCCATTTGTAAAAGTGTATCTCCTACCAGGGAGAGGGTGAGTCAGGGGAGTGCAAATTTTTGAGGCACGCCGTAACTGGTTCTGAAATGGAGCAAAGTTGGTTGTGGCCGCGAGTTATCATCGAAGAACATTGTTGGTGTAAAAATGTTAGAAAAAAAAAAAAAAAATCACATTTTATTCAGAATTAGAGTCAGACTGAAATGATGTCTTGTTCCATCTGCTATTTTCCCATCAGTGCTGCACACACAGCCACTTTGTTGAAAACAAAACTGAATTTTCATTCATTTAAAATCGATTTAAGATTGATTTATTTTTTTTATTTTTTTTTTTTTGTCCTACCATTGCATCTTTCGATGTGCAGCACATGGTCTTTATTTGATATCAGCTTCACATCACTATGACACTTTGAGCCAACTAGCTTTTAGGTAAACTAGGCTTCCTTCTGCTTTTTTTTTTTTTTTTAACAGAGATTATTAGCTTCTAATCACTCCTATACAAACATTACGTGAATCATGCGAGGCTCAACTCTGACATGTGTTCAAGCTGTTGATGGATGTGATAGTGCAGGTATAAATGCAGACAAAATCAATAGTGCTCATATTTGCCTGCAACCTGATCCACACTCCCTCAATAAGTCCAGGGCTCCCCTCTCACTGTGATAGCATTATAATGCAATTTACTCTTCCACCTTCTCTTCTGCCTGAGATGAGACCTTCTGTAGAATTCAGTTTTGTTTTGTTTTTTGTTGTTGTTTTTTTCATTGATCATTTATGATAAACATAATAATGTACGGCTCCATGCATTTGGCCAAGATCTTCAGCTTCATATATGTCCAGATAATTGTAGAGGGCGCCGGGGTAAGGATGTTGAAGTTGGTAGTGCTGCGGCAAACTGTTAAGGCTGAGACATAAACCCTCGTGCGCATTCTCATGTATGTGCTTTGGAGCTATACATGACTTTCCACAGCTACTGGCACAAACTGTAATCCCCACACAGACTCTCTGGTTCCATCACAGATCTCCTGACAACCAAATTGAGGTTGTTGAGAACAATCGCTTAAGGCACAGCAACCAGGAAAAAAAAAAAGAGGAAAAACACATCTTGTTTGATTTGGTGAAAGTTGGTACTAAATTTCTTTTCTTTGGGGTGTCGACCTGCAGCTTTTTGAGGGGGTTGAAAATATGCGGGCCCCTTCAAAAACATATTTTATGGGAAAACCAATCTGCCGTAAGGTCATGACCATTGAGTTGTTAGAAAGTAAATAGCTAATACTACCAGATGTCCTTTACACTCTGAGCACTAAATGGCTGCAGAATATCAATACAGTCCTAGGTATGTGTGAAATATGCATCAACAAGCATCCTGGCTGCATAAGGACCAAAAGCAGTTTTAAGTGATTTCGCAACATAAGTTAAAAGATGTAAAATTAATAGTTTTGATTTTTTTTTATTTACGTAAAGTTCTATGATGTTATTAACTGTAATAAACCTCTTAGTTGTGCAGCAGGTATGTCACGTTGCAGTGAGTTTCTACACTGTTGATGAAATCATTAAGATGACAGAAAACTAACAGCTAATCCACATGGTTGACTCGGTTTTAGCCAATTTTAGTTATTTAAACAACTGAATGTTCATATCTGCGAAGTGGCTGGCTATTATCAATCCACCTGTCCAGCTGCAGTGCATCAGTTCGCTAAAAGTTTAGTAAAGCATTAGTTTTTGTGGCAGTAGTTTTTGGGGGGTTTTTCCAGCGACATTTAAAGATGATACATTCCGGTGGGTTTTTCAGCTTTGATAGTTGTTTGGAAATTATCCCACCTGGACAAGGTGGAGTGATACAGCAGGTAGCCTCATCAACCATAGCTCTGTGTAGCAACAAAGATGAGAAAATAGTTCTAAACCTAACAAAATCACTTTTCATCTATATGACTGTCATGTTAACTCAGTTAAGTTTTCCAAGAAGTTGGAGTTTGATTCGTCACTACACAGTTTTCAAATTAGAACATGGAGTCTGCTGCTCAACACTAAACCTACTATCAGTGAAACAATATAACAACAAATAATTATTTTTTTTGCACATTTACTATCTTTTTTTTTTTTTTTTTACTTTTAAAACACAAATAAACCACAAAGTAAAATCTATCCCAAATCTATTCTAAGCTCCTCTTCCCTGAAGCCCTCACAGTCCACTGAGACGCTCCGAACCTTCACCCTCCCTCTGACTATTCTTTCTGTATGTTGTTTTCTACATTTAATGCATGCTGGACCCCTCAGTCAGGTCATGGTTGTCCAGAATGCCAGGTATGTGACTTGCCCACTCTAGTTGTGTTTTAGTAAAGAAAAAAAAACAAAAACTGGTTGTCAGTTTGGCAGCCAACTTAGTGAGATCGTGGTTGATCAGTCCAGTGTCTAGTAACTCCTTTCATTCTTTCCTTCATTTTATGTTTTTTGGTATTGTTAACTTTACTAATATTTTGACATCTTGGCAATAAAATTACCATCCTTAACCTCCTAGCCCAACTTACCAAATAGCTCCGAGTGCCTTTGGCTTCTGCTGATAGATTGCTTGTTGTATTTGCCCATTAAAATGTGAAATTCCAGGTTTTTGCTCTAACCGTTTTAGTTTACCCCATGTAGGGCTTTAAAAATCTGCTCCCACATTAATCTTCAGTCCCATGCTGCACCCTTTAACGCCCTGTCACATTAGCTACACACTTGTGACTTTGCATAGAGTGAATTGTTCTTGTCTTTTTCCAAACCTACTAAAATCCCATACCCAACAATCCTAAATCAAACCCTCTTCTCTGCAAAAAACATCCATGTGAAAAAAGTCATTTATTCAGTTTGTGTTCTCTTCCGTAAGGGGTTAAATATTTGTTCCCTCTCAGAGTCATGTGTTTGACCTCCTCCATGACTTTCGGGTTTTCTGCAAATACTAAATCGACGTCTTTGAAGATGTTTTCCAAATGACCCACCCAAGCAAACGGTAGGATGTCAAAAATTCTGCGAGACTAAATGACTTCATGGAGCACAAAATGGACTTTTTTGCAGCACACCCTGACATCAGTCCTTTCTTTCCATGCACGTAGGTCTTTGCATTATTAACCATCCAAAACAGTGTTCATCACTTTCATTGCCTTCCTTCTATAGTTTCACATTGTGCCCTCTTTTAACCCAACTACTTGCCCTTGTCACAGTGTGGTGGTTCGTGTACTTGAGTGTTTGCCTAAGCGATAACAAAGTGCACATTCTTTTTGTGACGTTTTCCCACAGTGCCGAAAACAAGAGAAAATCCAAACATGCAGGCAAGAGCCTCAATCCTGAGTGGAACCAGACCGTCATCTATAAAAACATCCACCTGGAGCAGGTACTGAAGTATTTCTGGAATGCATGAAACCCTTCAAGTCTTTTGCATCTCATTGTGGACTTGGGTCAGGACGCAGCAGTGTGCTCACCACCGGTAGCTCTTACTCTGATCCACATTCACATTTTATACTACATTATCAACGGTAAGTTTTGTACATCTTTTGATTATTTCAGATTTAACCTCACATGCCCCACACCAGTGCTCTCACAAGCTTCAGGGGTCAAATTGCATCCACAATTGTTTGGCAAAGCTTTGGCTCTATGCATCTTTCCGTCAACTCAAATAGCACTCTGTAACACCGAGCTGAAAGTAAAAGTTTAAACAGTTTGGATGGGGTCTGCAAAAAAGGGGAAAAAAGCGTTAACTGCTTTTTTCCCCTGTCCCTAGACCTGCATGAGGTTTGTAGTGTGTTCAAGTTTTCACTTCTGATTTCCTCTGCCAGGTTCACTGACTGTAGAACAACAGAGCTTGTCATAATTTGAACTGTATGTGTTTCAGCTGAGGAAGAAGACTCTGGAAGTGAGTGTTTGGGACTATGACAAAGGTTCCTCTAATGATTTCTTAGGAGAGGTAAATGTTTTTAATGAAAATACAAATAACTTACCCAACCTGTGAGCGTTTGCTAGCGTGGTTTGGTTGTCCCCAGGTTCTGATCGACCTGTCCAACACAGCCCAGCTGGACAACATTCCCCGATGGCTCCCCCTTAAGGAGCAAAGCGAAGGCGACCCCCACAGACGTTCCCACTCAGGCCAGGGTCGTCATGGTTCCTCCAAGCCCTCCTCGCAGCACTCGTCCCCTAAAGTCTCCGGCCCCGCTCACGACAGTCAGGATTCCCCCAAATCATCTGTCACCAAGAGTCGAAGCCATGGGATCTTTCCAGATCCAGCCAAGGGTAGGACATGATGAATTTCCTCAACAGCTGTCCGTACCCCGCTGGTCCCCTGCTGCTCCTGCTCCCCTCCTCTCTGTACTGGGTATTCCTTTTCCCTTTGATTCCTTTTCCTGTCTCCTCTCTCTTTTTGCCATGTTTCTCTCCTACGGTGCCAACCTCTGTCCTTGTTTATCACTACCTGTATTCTCTGCTGCTCATTATGCACTCACTTGTAGCTTCAGCTTCATGCTTCTTTTTTTTTTTTTACTTTGCCATGGTCTGTTTTCTTGGTTGCCATAATGTCACCCAGCTCAGAGGCCTAGCCTTAGCTTCCCGCTATCTTTCCTCTGCCACAGAGAGCAACATGGCTGTGGAAGGCTTTGAAAGCCTCTCTACTTTTGCAAAAAAAATAAAATAACAACAAAGTGGCACTAAGAATGCTCCAGACGGTCCTAGGCTCGGCGCAGGTGCTATTGAGCAGGCCACAGCCTCTTCAGTTCTGTCAAGCAAAGAGTAGCTTTTTCAGTAATTTGGTGAATCTGGTTGTTTTAGACACACAGGTGACCACTATCGAGAAATCCAACAGTAGTCCTGGCACATCGAAGCCTTCCTCGTCCGAGGGCCAGAGCCAAAGCCCCAGCCACGGACACAGCCAGCACTCTCGCTCACATGGCGCTTCACGCTCCAGCAAAAGCGCTGCGAGGCAGCACCATCAGGACGGCACCACTGGAGGCAGCGGATCTGCTGTGATAGCGCGGGGCGAAGCCCAACAGCAGTTACAGCAGCAGCCGCCGCCACAACGCCTTCCACCAAGTAAACCAAGACGCAAATAGAGCCCACGCAGCATGGCCTCCTCACACTCATCTCTTCCTCCTTTTATTCATTTGACCTTTCTTTTCCCGTTCCTTTACTTTCCTTCTTTTTTTTTTTTTTTTTATCTTACTCTTAGTCCTCCTGAGATTTTAGCCATTCTGGTCCTCTTCTGTTGTTTCCGGTGCGCCATCCCATCTCCTGTGTGTGTTTTCGTGTGTTTAGAATGAGCCCCCCACCCTTCACGCTGGAACGTTTTCTCTAACAGGGTCGAAGCGCCTTTCAGTAAAACCAAAAAGAAAGACGTGAGACGAGGCCAGGGATTTTAAAAAAAACTTTTAAAAAATGACTTTGTCTTCATTCAAAATAAATTGATGAAGAACTAGTAAAAGTTCAACTGTGATAAAGCTGCATAACCCTTTATCATTGATCATGACTATTTAATATTTATCCAACTTTTATTAAAGAAAAATCCCAGATTATATATTTTGGCATTTGATTTTTTTTTCCCTCTCTTTTTCTTTTTTAATATTTTTTTAATTACTTTCTTTAAAATCTAACAACCAGCTTTTTTTTTTTTTTTTTAAAAAAAAAAAAAAAAAAAAAAAAAAAAAAAGCTCCTTCACTGAGTTGGTTGTGCATGCTTGTGCGCCACCCCCTTTCTGGACCCACAATGCACTCCGGGCTGACGCTGCGCACCCCTCTCGTTCGAGACACGCGCGGCGAAGGGTGACTGTGCACTGCGCACTGTGGCTGCATGCGATTCTCACTCGAGCCGGTTGCCGTGGTGAAGATGAACTGCGCTCTGAATCTCCATCTTGCTCCTCCCTTCTCACACCTTGAACTGCGATGCCGTGACCTTTTTGTTTCCTGCTGTTGACCCTGCAAAACACAAACGCATCCAGGCCAAAGGAGCCAGCTCTCGCTAAGGCACCAGAGACACAGCGTAGTTGGTGTGCTCACCATTCAGAGACCCCAGTCTGACTGGCTGCCTGCCCTGCCATCGACCCTGTCGGCCAAAGGGAGCAGAGCAGACGGCAGACTCCTGAGCCTCAGGAAAGCTGTGTCAGAGGAGAGGCCGCAGAGCATCGGAGGTGAGAGTTTTGCCCCCAAGAGTCTCCCCACCTCTGTCGTGTGACTGAAGCAATGACGGGAGCGAGGAGAGAAAGAGAGAGTGAAAGAAAGAGAGGATGCAGTACTACTAACGCACACCTGCAGAAAGAAAGAGGGGAGGGGGGGGAGTCTTACGAGGTAGAGCGAGACAGGAAAGGCGGAAAGAAAGTTGCACTCAGCCACATCACCAGATTCATGCAGCAAGACACGCTTCCATCTTGGTCACCCACAATTTTCACTCACTTAAGAAAAAAAAAAAAAGGTCTCAAATTGTGAAGCAACGTGGTGTTTATTGAAGCCTGCAATCAGTCAGTGATAATGCATCGAGTGGCTTGAAAGAAAGCAGCGCTGACACGGATCCGTTTTCTGCGCCACTTCCGCGTCGTTACCGATACCGCCTGTTTGAGAACAAGAGTCTAAGACGTAAAACCATAAAACAGTGAGCATGTAAACCGTATTAATCAAAAGGGTGCATTTAAAAGCACTGTAAACCATGCCACGTCACGTCCAAAAGTAAAAATTTGCAGTGCTGAACAAAAGTATTCCCCCACCCCCATAGATTTTTTTTTTTCTCTTTTGGTTTTTCGCACAGATATTTTAAGTAAACGCAAAAAAACAAAAAACTGTTTTGAAACGATCATTTCACTTCTTGAGAAGGAAAAAGAAAGGAAACATCTAATGTAAGCTGACCGTATGTGAAAAGTATCTGCACCTTAATCTAATAACTGGCTGTACTAAGTACAAACTGATGGCTCGATATTCTTCATCAGGATTTTTTTTTTTTTTTTTTTTCATGGTTCCGTCATTTACAGCAAGCCGTATGGTTCCTAAAACAGCAAAGCAGCCCCAGGCCACAAAACTACCACCACCTCTGGGTCATTGTAGTACTCAGATCTGGTTGTGTCTAATTAAATCAAACCAAAAAAAAACGTAAACTTGTGCCTTAACAGGCCTGGTATTACTTTTATACATGCAGCTAGGTTGAATTGGACAGCTTTTTAACTCTTAATAAGTTAAATCATAATTGCTTCTTGTGTTTACTCTGGATATCTTTGTTTTATGTTTGAGTTTGTTTGATAATCTGGATTAATTTTGAGACAGAAAATGAAGAACAGAAAAATCTATAAAGGGGGAGAAGGAATTGTTTCCCACTGCGCTGTACGCCAGTAATATCTCCCATGGTCAGGTTCTGCACACATTCAGGATTTCATACAGACGATTAACAATGAAAGTAGTACCTTTGTGCCTCTTGTGTGGTCTGCATTATCTTATATGTGGTGTGTTGTTGTTTTTTCTTCTGTTTAAGCTATCGCTGTTTTGTGTTTTTTGCTGAGAGAGACTTTAAATAAATGTGTGTCCACATGCTTCCTGCTCCTCCTGAACGTTTGCGTGCAGTTCACTACTGTCTGCTCTCGTATTCCTTAAACGCACTTCCTTTTTGTCCGCAGCGTAACAGATTGTTGTTCATTTTGACAGATTTTGCAGTGCCGCAGACGTCAATCGATGCTTCTTGGCTCTGACATCTTGGACAGAGCCAAGATGCGGTGTTTGTCTTTCTTTCTTTCTGTG
This sequence comes from Poecilia formosa, assembly GCF_000485575.1. Taxonomy (NCBI): domain Eukaryota; kingdom Metazoa; phylum Chordata; class Actinopteri; order Cyprinodontiformes; family Poeciliidae; genus Poecilia; species Poecilia formosa. Next base: position 546,466 of record NW_006800093.1, on the reverse strand, counting down.
GTGACGGCTGTGCTTGTGTCTATGCGCAGCTCGGTCGAGCTACAGATCAAGCGACGCTCCAGTTACTGCGGCCTCGTTGGACAGTGGCCTGAGCGGTAGTGCTTATAGCCTTTTGGATGAAGAAGGAGAGACAAATGAAGTGGACAGTGCAATCTTCCAGGTCCCTCGATTGTAAGTAGGCTCAGTCTCTTTATACATTTCAACTAAAATGGGCTCCTACTGGGCATCAAACGATTAGTGGTATCAAAGTACGCCAAGATGTTAACTAACTAAGTTGACCTCTTCACTATTGAACCAACTAATTTTACTTTCTCAGACTCAATCAAAATAAGTAACTAATGGTAGAGATTTATGATTATAACTGTGCATATATTCAATTATTTGAGCTTGACTTTTAGTAACTCTTCTGTTTTAAATGTAAATGCATGTCACAAAAATGTCAATATCAACAAACTAAAACACTACTAGACAAACTAATACCGACATCTGGAGTTTTAAAAAGCAACACGAACCATTTTAAATCCAGTTTGTTCTAAAGGTGAAGTTTCTGTCGCCACAGTTTTGGCCTCGTTTAAAATTGCCTGGGAAATGATGTCTTTGCGACATGTAGTCAATGAATTCAGAAAGACGCACGTCAAATGTCGGGACCTTTGTCATTAATCTTGATCTCTACTGAAAGTAGGTCACAAATCAAGAGGCAACAATAAACACACATTCATTTCTACACGAGAATGCCTAGGGTGGAAAGAAAAGGCCAAGTCGAAACCTTGACCTTTGTCTGATTGAAATGCGCAACTGTCTTGTTTGAGGTTTTGATTATAACAGGCTGCTTTTCAAACCATTAATAAACATAAATGCACAAATGAATCATTTGCTTTCCTTTTCTTCTTTTCTGGTTTTCAGTGGGAAGATCCCGAATGGCACAGATGTGACGAAATCTTCAATGGGACACGGTGATGGTGAAGGTTGTACAAGGCTATGTGTTGCTTTATTAGCAGCAAATGTACTAAATACAACGCACTGCATCTCGCAGTTTCTACAATAGCAGTTAACTGAAATCTTCTTTTCGTTGACCTTTTTAAAGAAAGCGATGGCAAATTTGCGATCCTTCTTAACCGTCTACGTTTTGTTTTTCACAGAGGACACATGCTCATTTACATAACATCTCATTAGCAAATATGGGCTCTTTGGTCACACTTACCTGCTGCTTAGAGGCTAATCTAGTTTATTACACTAAAACTTGCATTGCTGTCAAAAAGTGTTTTCCTTATAAATGTATTTTTAGTTTTGCTTTTAGGCGCACACAAATGTTTCAGATCAAAAAAAAATGTTTGTACTGGATAAAGATAACCTGAGTAAAATACAAAAGACAGTTTTCAAATGATAATTTCATTTATTAAAGTAAAAAAACAAGTGTTGTTTTTTAAAAAAAAAATCATATTCCATGTAAATTAGTTCAGTTATTAAGGAGACAAAGTAGGCAGACAACATTTGCTATTTGCCTGTGTGACACAAAGATGTTTTTTTTTCTGTACACACTTACCGCTATTAATATTTAATTCCACAAGAGGGCGGCAGAGGAACGCAGAGAAAACATCAGGCTGCGTCGTGTGTCAGCCAAGAACCCCCACTTTGTGCACCATCACTTTGTTTGTATGTTTTCAGGAAAGACTCAGGTGATGGGGGAGATCAAGATCGCTCTGAAGAGAGAGATGAGGACAGAGGGGGAGCATCTGGTCCTGGAGATTCTTCAGTGTCGCAACATCACCTACAAGTTTAAGACTCCGGACCACTTGCCTGGTAATCGAAACCGTCTGAGCGGCGTCTCGCGGCCGTGCAGGTCTTCAAGCGTACCTGACAGTCAGAAAACCCACGCAAACATCTGCTTGGCCTCTTAAATCCTTTTCCTATTTTACTGAGGCACAGCAGCTGTTGTTGCGATATTCCTGTCAGCCTACAGTCATGTTTAGTGTGCCTTTACTTTAGATAATTGCTCGCATAAAACCAACCACGAAACAAATTGGCTCCCCTACAGGCTTCACACATCATCCTCTTATAAGAAAAGCACATATTAGATGTGGAATGTGTATTTCTGCCTCATTATCACTTCTGACATCACTCAAAATTCATCTAAATACGTTAAAATTATATATTAAAGAGACTTGGAACACACTGAAAGCAATACAGTAAAAATTTTTAAAAAGATGTTTTATATGTTTTAAACACAATACAGTTTATTTTTATTATTACGCATAGTAAATGTTACATGCGACGCTATAGTGACAGTCTGACATTTACAAACAGAGGACAAAACGCTTCTAGATGGCACGTTTTGATTTTTCTCGGCTTCTTTGCACAGATTGTCGCTCGCAGTGGCTTAATTTTGCCATATTGGCCGTGGGTTCTGACGCTCAAGCTGGTTGTCGTTTCTTCAATTTGCATTTGCTTCCAGATGGGATCTGCAGATTGGCAGCCCTCCTTCCTTTAAGAGCATAGGTGAACTGGTACAAACAGTCGCTTGGTGACTCACACCATCACCTCCTTATTGCGGCGACAGCTAAGCGTAGAGATATCTGTTGCCAATTAAGTTAGTCCTTTGAGCCTTTTGAGAAGAGCGAGACCGTTGGAGTTGTGGTTTTCACGACGATGTCTGTCTTGTCGGTCTCTGCAGACCTTTATGTGAAGCTCTACGTGGTGAACATCGCCACCCAGAAAAGGATCATCAAGAAGAAGACCAGGGTGTGTCGTCATGACCGCGAGCCGTCCTTCAACGAAACTTTCCGCTTCTGCATGAACCCGACGGGACACTCGCTGCAGGTAGCTCACTTGGATGCTTACATGAACCAACACCAATCGAGTCTCTGATTTAAGAATATTGACAATCTGCTGATAAATGTTCAGATTTTTTGTGAGCAATATGCCTTGCAAGGGTATCCAGGACTTTGTTTGTTCTGAATACTGAATAGTTAATCATTGTGAAAGCAAACTGCATGTGAAGTTGTGTCCGTTTCGCAGCTTTTTACAAACCGCAGCCTGGACTTCTTGTCCTTTCTCCTCCAATTCACAGAAATTTGCTACTTCTTTGATGGTCTGTCACACACACACACACACACACACACAAAAAAGAATCAAATACACTGAAGTTCCAGGTTTTTATGTGGAAAAATGGGGAAATGGAGAAAGGGCATTACAAGAGTCTAAAAATAAACTCTTGCAGAGCTAGTGAAGCACATGTGTTTCTTCAAAAAAGTGAGACGTATTAATGTCCTTCTTCTTTCACAAGCTCTTCCTTGTGTCCAATGGAGGCAAGTTCATAAAGAAGACGCTCATCGGAGAGGCTTACGTGTGGCTGGACAAAATGGACTTGCGCAAACGAGTTGTGGGCTGGCACAAGCTTCTCGCTAGCACGGCCCAGATCCACTCGTAGGGAGCCACCGAAGACTTTAAAGCAAAAAAAAAAAAAAAAGAAAAGATGATGGGTTTGTTGTGAAATCAGAGGGAACTTAGCTGAGCATCTACGAGACTGGTCCCGTTTGGATGAATGGAACAAAAGGAGACCAAATCACTCCACCTCGGTTTGGGGCTTGTTTCGGATGACGCTCTCGGCACAGGGACCTTGGATTCACGTTTACATGAAAACGAACACGTTTACAGGGGGCGCGGGACACACCGTCGTTTTTCCAAAGGGAAGAGACGAGAAACGGCAGGTGATGTGGCTCAGCAGAGGTCGAGATCAACCAGGTATTACACATACTAATCCACAAACACACACACGCACACACACAATTGCTTTGCACAAAGTCATTTCCACCCAGCAGAGGACCATTAGCTCTAAAGATACAGGGGGAAACCAGGGAATCGACACACTTGTAGATTTGAATTTATTCAGACGCTTTATCCAGTGATGAGTCTTTTCATCAGCACTTATTTGTTTTTTGTTTTTTTCCAGAATTGTATTGAATTTCAAAGCCTTTTAGAAATGAGACATAGAAGGTTCTGCCACAGAAAAATGCTATTTATTTTTTTATTATATTAGCGTAAAATTCTATTCTTTCTCTCAGTTATTTATCAGATGTTTTAAAAAAAAATTCCATGCTTGGACGGAGGCATATTTTCCAAAACACACTACCTACCTAGCATTCCAGATCAAGGAAGAAGAAAACCAAGCATGTCTTAGATTTTTTTTTTTTTTTAGGTTTAATGAACAACTGTACTTTTCCTCCTTTGTTTTATCATCTAGCTGAATTTGTTTGGTAAAGAATTAATATAAATATATACCAGATTGGATACTATATAGTATATTGTGAGCATGAGTCTATTTGGCATGCAGCACCACATGCTTTGCCACTAAAAAAAGAAGGAAAAAAAAAAGCAACACCTTTAAGACTCACTCTGTAAATAGTGAAGTGTCATAGTTGGAGATGAAAACATTTCAATAAATAGATATCTTTATCACAGACAATCATGTCTTGACGATTGTGACATAGAGGTTTTATTTATCCGCGATGCCCCCGTAGAACGTCAGACGTCGACCGTAGACTTCCTGTTTTGCTTTGTGAGATCCAAGTGGCTGCGAAAGAGGATTTGTTGTTCACACCATTCTTCTGTTTTTGTCAGACTTGAACGTTCCGAGACTTCGAGCTGTTTTGAAATCAGACAAATATAACGTCATGAAATAAAAATTATTATTTTTTTTTTTTTTTAATTCACAAATGATGATTTCATTTTTTTGAGGGAAAAATGGTTTCATAACCAACCTGCCGCTGCATGAAAATGAAACTGTTAAGACAAGTTCTATCAAGGTTTTTTAGTACGGAGCAGAATTATAGGTTAAACCAAAAACAAGTCAAACAAAGCAGCCCCAGACATTGACCCTACCATCAGTATGTATGAAAAGCAGTATGACGCTCTCTTTCTTAAATGCTGTCATTTTACACCCAGTTTCAGTTTAGTCTTGTCACTTTACAGAATAATTTTTCTAACAGTCTTGGAGACCATTAAGAATGTTTTGGGGGGTTTTTTGGAAAATGTTAGCAGGGCCTCCATAGTATTGTTGGTCACCAGTGGGTTTTTGGTCTCTGAATTCTTCCATGAATACCATTTTTGCCATTTTATTATTGTTGGATCATGAACACACGAGGCCTGCAGTGCTGTAAGATGCTGTCTTGGATAAGTCATTGGAATAAATTTAGAATGGCCATTAGAAAAGTTCACCCCTGTTTTCCTCCAGTTGTGGATAATGGCTCTCACTGGGGTGCCAATGGGTTACAAATGGCTTTGTAACCCTTTCCAAATAAATAAACGCAAGTGATTTTTTTTTTTCATCTGTTATTGAGTTTCATTACATTGTGACTTAAGTTTGTGCCCCCCCCCATTATGATCTTTTGGCCTGTTTCATGTTGCTGGACCGGTTCGGCTTAAAGCACTTTGCGAATCTACAAGTATGACAGTAATCAGTAAATGAAATCAGCATTTGAAAATTGCAATTTGTATATAATCATTTTACCTTCATGCAATATTTAAACATGTTTCATCATCCGAAACATCCAAGAGTAACAAAGAAACAAGAACAGGAGAATTCTGTGGAGCAGCAGACGCTGTTTCTGCGTCACTGTCATCAGTCTTGCTTCAGTTTGTATGGGCGGCACTCTTAACAACACACGCTTACTGTGGTATTTTGCACTTTTTTCCCCCTGCTTAGAATGTAAAAAAAAACAACAAAAAAAAAACTGGCATCCTGCTAAATTTTCTTTACTGTGACAAAATCAAAGAAGTGGTAAGATGAGACGACAACAACAGATGTGGGGTACAATAATACATATAAATGCACTACTGCCATCTTCACTGCTATAACGCTGTGCTGTTTGTCTAGCTTTCTTTCTTTCTTTCTTTCTTTCTTTCTGTTTTTTTAGTTAAAAGCAAAAATATTATTTATAATGTCCTCTATGTTTGAGAAGTGGAGGTTAAGAGGTAGAGCTACTGGTTCATCCAATATCATAAGCTAAAACAAGTAGTAAAACTAACACCTGAGTGATTTCTATGCAACATCCACTGTAAAAAACAAAAAAACAACAAAAACAAAAAAAAAAACAAGGGAAGGAACTGCATCTTAACTCGCCAGAAGTAAGTCACTGATTTCCTAATTTGCACTGCTGCATCCTCCACAACTGGTTACTCGCTTTAATTTGGTTCCATTTTCTTTTGAACTTGTGATTTTTGTAATGCTGTACAGATGTTTACCTATTTATTGCCTGCAAGACGGTGTGTCATGTTGAGTTGCGTTGCGTTTGCTTACGGTACATATCAAGTGTACAGAAAACAATTTTTTTACACAATGTAGAGCTTGTTTACAACGTCAGGAGGACCTGAAACTCAGAGATATATTATGTTACATCAAGAAATTCCTCGAAGCTAAAGGAAAAAAATAATAATTAAAAATCGACATGTAAAAAAAAAAAGAACTTGCCTAAAGAACTTGCCTAATGTCTGTACCTACCTTTTAGTTAGTTTCATTTACAGTCAGCATATCAAAAATTAGCAAAAGAAAAGACTGTAAAAGATTGTAATTAATGGACATTATACATGAAATGATAGTTGTTTTAAGGTCTCTGTGTAAGTTTCTGTATTTTTTTTTTTTTGTTGATATTTATGTGCCTGTGTGCAGCGAACCATGTGGTCTCATCCTCATCCATGTCTTTTCTTTTCTGCGTTTCCACTCAAACACACTGCTATAACTCACAACCGATTCCACATGTTCACACACAGAGTCAAACAAAGATGCCATCTCCCTGTTTTTAGCATTTGTAAATATATAGTTTAGTTTTTTTATACATACATATAAATATATCTATGACGGGGGATCGGGGAGTACAGGATGTCTTAGTGGGCATAATAAAGGGAAATGTATTTTCTCTTAAACAGCGTGCAGTGGATAGGCTGTAAAACGAAAAAGAAAAAGAAAAAAAAAAGATGTTTTGTCTGCATATAGGGACCCAGATTAACCAAACCCTTTACACAGAACACCACAAGGTTGACACAGTCTTAACACACAAGTCTTGTTGTGACAACTCGAGTTAGCCGCAGGAGAATTTAAATGTGCTCACTGGATGTTGCATGTTCTGTTGGTGGTTCATACTATTTTTGTGTCCAGATATTATTACAGAAAAACTTAAATGAGAAAGAAGGTATAGAAAGATATAAAGCAAAAATGTCATAGAGGGGTTTGGGGGGGGAGGGAGGGGGGAGAGAATAATGAAGAAAAGCTTGAATTAATGACGATGTATGCTGACTGTACAAAGATTTTGCTTGTAAAACCTGTCTGGTTTTTCACTTGTAAGTAAACAGAAAAAAAACAAAAACTAAATAAATCTACTGTGATGGTTTTGTGATTGTATACAGGAGGTATTGATAAATTATGCAAAATGTGCTGTAAAAATGGCTATTGCCCCATGTCTAAATATTAAATATCAGTACAAAAATTATTTTCTATTGTGCATTCATTTATAACCCGATTTTTGTTTGTTGGTTTGTGTCTGTTCTTTTTTTTTTCTTTTTTTTTTTGCCTCATAGTTGTCCAAAGTGCACTGATGCAATTTGTTGAAATAACATCAGTGAGGTGCTTTTTATTGCCATTTATTAATCTTGACCTGTTTGAGATAAGTTTCTCTAGCTCCCCACCTAAGATATTTTCAATTTCTCTGTATTTTTTTTTTTTTAATGTAAAAGGACTATTGTCCTTGAATTGGGACACATAGGCTTTCACTTCTATGTGCACTGCGTAACAAATGTATTGAAAATATCACATTACGGTACAGTTTTGATGTAGTAACAACATGCTTCCAGAAGGTGGCATCGTGCTGCTTTTTTATCGTTGAGAAGTTCCTCCCAGGCGCCCTGAAGAAGCGCAGGTGTTCGGCTGATTGCGGCTGATCAGTCTAATGCTCAGGAACGCGTGGGCGTCAACAGATGGGGTTTGTTACCAGCACCTGCTGTAGCATCACTTATTCAAGCTTCAGATGTTGTTTCAGCATCAGGTACGTGTGTAGTTATGGGCTTATTGAAATATCATTGGGAAGTATGAATGGATCTTTTTTTTTTAAGTTATTTTAGTTGGTTCTCCCCCAACCCCAGTTCTTTTAAATCTTTTGCAGGTTTTACAGCAAAAATAATTTATGTCTCAATATATTAATTGAGCACAAATGAAAAGCTTAAGCTGTTCATTTTTCTTTTGTGTAATTCATATAAATCACCGCAACTGATTAATTTGATTCAGTTGCGTTGGAACAGGGATATATTAAAAAAATATTCAGCATCATAAGCATAAGTATCCAAGCTCTCCTTGGATACCTCTCAACAATTTCTTTCCACACATTACTGTGGAAAGGATTTTTGTTATTGTATATGTATAAAAAATAAAAATAATCTGTGGTTGCAGTTTATTATAGAAATTGGTACTGGAATATAAACTTAATTCTAAAAATGTGAGATTAGAATTTTAAGTGTCAAAATTGGACATTTCCTTAACTTTTCCTTTCAAGAATATTAGAATTTCTGATGGTCTGTGCAGCTTCTGTTTGAAGCTAGCATCTCATTTTGGTTGTCTGATTCATTTTGTGTGCAACTTCGTATATTATTTGTGTGTCGTTATGACAACAAGAGCACCACCATTTCCATGGAGCAACACCCCAGTCACCATAGATTGAAAACCATAGGCTCTCTATACTCAAGGCTTTTCTATACTTTATGGAAGTAAGCATTTATGTGATCCTTAGAGAACGTAAGTCTTTATACCACTGATTAAGAAGAATGTATTTGAAACAAGATGGGGGGAAATGGAGTAAGCTTGATCATATAAAAAAAAAATCTACTTGGTTACAGTGACAGTCCATATCAAGACAGCAAGAGGAGCAACTTTTTCTTTTTCTAAGATTTTATAGCTGTTAGAATCTGTGCAAGTACATTTATGGTCAAATTATCCAGTCTGTAACTGCTTTCATGTGTTTTGGATTAACTTCTTGAATGTGTCTTTTTGTCACAGGTGAGGACTTTATCAAAGCCTGAGTGTCCCTCTCTGTTAGATTGATTCTCTTTTCTCCGCCCTCCCTGTTGTCCTTCATATTTGTCATCACAGTATCTTGCTCTCCAAAATTCCGCATCTGTGTCCTCCCTTTTTGTTTGTGAAAGGTCTCTCAGATTCTTAAGTTGTAAAGATGTGCATGTGCTCTTCTTCTGCCTTCAAAGATGTAGTTTGCGTCAGGCAGAGGCATTAAAATGTCTGGCTGTCATTCTGCTTCAGCAACTCACTGAGAGACGAGGATGATCAAAACGACAGAAATCTGGAGGGGCCACATCAGACAATGTCGCCGGCTGCATCATCTCATCTGCGGTTGAACGGAGGTTAGATCTCTTTGCAGCGCCCAAAGAGAAGGTTTGTTTCGTCTTTTTTTTTTCTTTTTTTGAGAGAGCTTACTTTGACACATTTATTTCCTATGTGCCACAGTTTACAGGATAGATGTTAATTTGTACATTTGGTCCAGGCCAAATGAAAGATGCCAACACACTGGCCTTATTTTTTTAATTTTTTAAATTTTTTTGTAAAACATGGGAATAACTGAAGTTAAATGTTAATGCCAGGACAAAATTTTAAGTTTGTATTTATTTGTAACGATATCCAAACTGAAGATGACATAGTGTGCCTTAACTTTATCTTAAAGTGACTCTCGTGAGATAGGCCAAATTGTTGTCATCATATATGCTCAAAATATTGAACTTTTATTTAACAATTTCAGAAAAATGTGGTATACTTAACTTCGTTTATGTAGATCTGCTGTTTTGCAGAAGGATGAACCGCCATCACAATTTCAAATTTATTTATTTATTTTTTTCAGGATTTTAATTCCATCCAACACCCAGTCAACTTGACCAGATTTTTCTGTCCATGCTGAAGAACAAACATGCCCACGTAATGGCCTGTCTTGGTGAGAACAGTGAGGCATTGTTCATTGTTAGTTTCCCCCATCATGACAACACCTAATCACTAAATGTTTCTTTAAAAAACTAAAATAAAAGCATTTGAAACATTCACAGATCAGCTGGATTAAATCAGACACAAGTAAACCAGATAAGTTAATTTCTGAAAGTAATTTGTTGTGCTGGATTTTATTTATAGTTATAATCCCATGAGGCCAATATGTTTAGCTTCCCAATCCACACTCCATTCCAGCAGATGGCGGTAATGCGCATCTGAGCGTTGCTTCCCAACCGCCATAAAAAAGAAGATATGTCGCCGGCTCTGCCATATGCGGAAGTGGAGCACCTCCGACAAATGAACTGTTACACTGTTACATAGTTCATTTCAGGTAGTGGACTCAATGCATTACTAAAGACATTTGTTTTTTTTTTTGTTTGTTTGTTTTTTTTTAGCTATTTTTGCCTTAGTCAACACTAACGTAAAAACGACAGGGAAGAAAACTCTGTCATATCAGGCCTGTAAGGCTATTTGCGGGAAACAACTGAGAAAGCAGTGCTAAAGCCCAAGTCTTTCGCAACCAGAAGAAGAATGAAAGCAACAATTCTCATTGGAGGCGAGCGTGAAAGTTTGTGTCGGACACATTTTGCATACAAAACGGGTGAGTAAAGACTTGATACTTGCTTGTGAAAATTTGCCTTCAGAAAAATGCTTAAAAATAAACATTACTTAAAAAGGTGCTTAAATGTAAATGTCACAGTTACTGCAACACATGGTTTCATGCTGATGTAGAGCTATGATTGGAATTTTCACACAAAATCATGCATTACTACCTTCACTTATTGATCTTTGATTTGAATATCGCTAAGTTTCATGACAAAAAAATGGGATGATTAGTATCAGTTACTTTGTGGAGACAAACGCATGATATTTTCTGCCCATCACGGTTGCATTTCACAGACATGAGGTCACCTGCAGGCCTTGACCCATTTTGTGCATTAGTAAAGACTCTTTTTGGATTTTAGAAATGCAATAAATTGTGTTTCGCTCTCTAAACACTCTGGGTAATGGCTGTTGGGATTGCATGTTCCCCACAGGCAACGTTTGACCATGATTTCCTATTATTTTCCTTGAAATCTCCATATGACCGAAGCGTGTTGGCGATGATGAATCCTGACAATGTTGATGGAGGTTTCTCCAGTTAAGAGGTATGTACTACGACCGATTGGTCAGTTGCTGACAAACCCCAAAGAATGAGTTTTAAAAGTATTTATTCCAACCCCCCCAGAATCATTGACAGGTGGAGTCAAGGCAATTGAGTAATCTAGATCAAAACATGCTAAAGGGCTAGCAAAATGACCAAATTAAGTCAAAGGTGTGCAAAGATGGTAGGAACATTCACCTGAAAGACTTGGAGCTGTAACTTCCTCAAAACACTGTCCTACAAAGTATTAGGTCTGAGTTCTGAATATACTTACATATTCACCTTTTATTGATTATTTGTATGAAAACAAGAGATATTTGAAGTAAAACATGCCAAAACAATACGTTTACAGAGAATTGATGCTAAATTGCATATTTTTAAAGTATTTCATTTTAATTCCTTTAAAGAGATAAGCAAAGTGACCATATTCTTATAATGGCGAGTGTCTAGTCTCCACTGGTCTTTGATGGACATCTTGATAATCAATTGGCATCATGACAGTCACTTCTACAACTTTTTACTGTGAATGGAACAAGTTCTCCTGTAGTTCAAGAGCGGACATTTTGAGTGGCAACCTCAATGAATATCCCAGGCAACAGAATCTTGAGGAAGAACCATAATGAAGGGATTACTTTCTGCACACTTGACACCAATTGGCTGTAGTTATAAAACCATCAACTGAAATAGGCTGATCTGATTTGGTAACACCAGAACAGGTAATGAATAAGAAGTCAAAGTCAAATATTGGGGCTCTGGAGGTGTGGTTTTAAATGTGCCAATGTTGATGTCAAATAAATCGTTAAAGAAAAACAAAATGAGCAGCTGGAATAGTTTACTGAACATTGTTATACCTACTGATAGGATCAGTCGCATAAGAAATAAAAAGTCCACTATTGTGGAAAGTTAAAAATCATGTTCTCTACTTCAAAGTGTTTATAGCCTCCCTGTAGTTCAAGGGCCGTCACCCCCAAAATTGGAAGAGTAACAGGATCTTTAAGATCCTGCAGTCTGCAACCCAAAGAACAGCTAAGGCTGCACAGAACCCTCAACCTCGCAGACCAGAGCTTGAAAGGATGCAGTACAGCTTCGGCCTATAACATCAAATCTCTTCAGATCCCCCCCCTGAGGGCAGCTCCCATCACTTGGTGCCTGTTTCACCCCGTGCCGCTTCTTCTCTGGGCCTTAACCTATCCTCCTGACAGAAAGGCTTTCACTAATAGTAATGTGATCAGTCAGTGCACAGTGTACAGAGACTGCCCTGTCCCAAGTGAGACATGTCATACATGCCCGCCATCATTTCAATTTGTTCTGAGGCAACAAGGTGTAACCGTCGCAACTATGGCCAAGAAGAAACTTGGAGCACATGCAGCGCATTTTAGATCTGTTCATAGATTGCCATTTGAAGCAGACGCGATATTAATGAAGAAACAAATGTAAACAAATATATTTGCAGTCATTCTGGAGAAAAAGAAAAAAAAAAGTTTTGTCATTTAAATTAGCCTTTCATTTACTTTAAAGAAAGCTCTATATATCTAAAATGTCAATCTTTCTCATCTTTGAAGTACAGCCAACTTCCTGATGCCTTCCAACTGACCTCACCTAATGATACGACTTCATAAGGTTGACAGATGGTGCCTTCTGTTGAAGGCTTGGTTTAAAAGAACTAAACCATGGCCATACAAATCGTTATGCTCTTCTTTCAGGTTCCAACTTTCCTCCTTCACTTTTAGAACATCTATTGAGGAAGATATCCATCCATGTCAACTCGCGTAGCGATGGAACACATGTCCTATCATCTTGCCAAGAAGACACTGTGCGGGGGTGATGGTGATTAAAGTTTAAACTTGGAAGTCATTTGTTGCCATGGTAACACGGTGGCCCAGTAGAATGTAATGAATCAATTAAGCTCGACAGCCTGTGGGGGAAGCCAAGGGTGGAGAAGATTGGTTGTGCAGTTAGTACATGTGGTGTATTCAGTAAAATTGAATTCAAGATTCTGTAGAATGCCCCCTTTTTGTTTGTTTTTTTTATATTTTTTTGTGTTTTTAGAAGGATCAGCAAGATGGAAATACCAATTTTCTGGTATTGCAGAGAATTCGATGGAATGAAATGGTAACATTTCAAGTTTCCCGAAAGGAGGATAGAGTTGACAGATCAGCTTAATCAGGCTAAATCACGTCTTGCAGCTTGAACAGCTCGTTGTATTTCAACAACCGTTTTCAGAGTGTTATGGTTGTGACTAGAAGAGCAACAAAAAGTCAAAGGTCAAAAATGAAGCCATTGGACAAAAAAATATTCCTTGTATTGTACATTTTAGCTTGACTTCTTTTGCTAAAAAAAAAATCAACAATTAATCTAGTTACGGAATAAATTCTTTGTGTTTTGCATGGAGAATTTTATTGAAATCTGTACTTTCTTCCAAACTGGTTGATTTTTATCACCAACCAATGTTCCTTCTTGCACCAGCAAAACGACATGCATGTAATGTGTGCTTAGCCCCTGGAAAGAGTTTAGTGCAGAGACGATGGCGTTTCTGAACGGCCACAATTCCCTTCGCATGTGGACGCGATCAGTGGTTGAGGACAGAAGGCCACAACCTTTCCCTCTCCTCACCCCACACTTCACCGATGTTCCTAATGCTCCAAGAAAGCAGACAGCAGTGTCGGATGTCATTACACACAAACACAAGTTGACTTTACTTCCTCTGCAGCTTCTTTATTCTGGGAACATAACCTGCGGCCAACTGGACTTTACTGGTCAACAGGTTAAACTAAGAGTATAGTGGGCCATGCTGCTGACATTCACGAAACCTCTAGAAATGTCCACTGAATATTTTTCACTACTTGCTGTTGTCCAGTCATTATGAACCAAAATATGTTAAGGTTATGATTGGAAAATAAAATAAAAGGAAACTTTTTTTTAATTTTTTTAAGGAAAATGCAACAATTCCCAAAATCCAGTAGTTTGTAGATTCAGCTTCAGGATCAATTATCTGGAATAGTTTCTTATAAGACTTTTTTTTTTGTCTCAAACATAATTAGGTCCATTATTCAAGCTACTGTTCTTTACAGCAGTACTCGGGGTACATTAAAGTTTGCCACTGTTTTTTAATGGACAGCAGTAAGGCCACACCACAGTAATCTCTCTCAGGTCTGGGCTTTGACTTGCTCAGTTACCAAACCTTTATTTATTTTTCCAAACGCTATGTTCAAAATTCTACCCTTGCATTGTAAATTCAAGACCAGTTTTCATGCAGGCAAAGCTTCTTAAAGATGGTCTTGCTGTGATGTATTACAACTTACAACCAAAAATATTTGAACTGTTGAAACCAAATTTGAATTTTCTTTGTGTAAACCATTTCTGCGACATTTGCGTATCGTCACCTTCCTAAAATAATGGACTGTCGTTTTTTGTTTTTTGTTTTTGTTTTTTTGCCAAAAGTGATTTTGACATAAAAAATAATCGCCCCCTTTCTTTCCAAAAGACGTTTTAGACAAAACACTTTTTTTCCCACTAGCTATGTTACAACATACAGATGCTGTATGCTACACATTGTAATGGCCAGCACTACTGCCTCACAGCAACAAGGACCTGGGTTTTTATCCTGATGGGGTGCGTCTGTTCAATAAAATCCTGGCAACATGTTGCATTTTTTTTTTCCATTTAATTTCTTCTGGAAAATGTAAACAATCATGACTTATTTATTGGTTAATGCTTGAATCAAAAGATTATTCTTTTGACAAATGTAAGTATTTTTTTTTTTGCACACTTAAGTATTTTTAACTTCCTTCCCCTCTGCTGTTGCTCTTTAAATGCTTTCCTCCTCCCTTAATCCCCTCCCCTTCCTGCCTAGCAAGAGATCCCAAAGGATCAGCTTTTGTCAGTTACAGTGAAACCTGAGAGGGGCAGCATGAGCTGCTATTTGCACAGTAAATCTATTTATGTGATTCAAATAACAGCGGGTGAAGAGCGTTTTGCTCCATTTGCTTGTTGTGACTCTCATTAAAATGCACCGCCAACACATTTACTTGCATACACATGCAAGTATAGATAAACGAGAGATATTTACATGCGGATCATGGAATAATACAGGAAATTGGTTTATAACAAGTGTTTGTAGAGAGACAGCATTTTAGTATTCACCTCGGTGTATTTCCCAGGAAAGGGAAATGTCACTTCATATTAAGTTTGCCACAACCCTTGAAGCAAGTGGAATTTATCACATTTCAGCATAAACAAAGGCCCTGCACTCTGAAAAATTAAATGAAGGCTTGTAGTGACGCATAGTAAAACAGTGAACCAATTTTTGGTGACAATTGTGAGACTTCCTTGAGACGCTCGACTGAATGACAAATGGACTGCTTTATGGGTCGAGGCCAGAAAGTCATGTGACCAGCAAAGCTGCCCTCGCCTGCAATGCCCACCTTGCAATGTAGTCTTGCTATCAAGGATGCAAAGAAACGAGGGTCAAGTAAAACCTATACAAAGTTTGATCTAACATTTTAATATAAGGTAGACTCTATAGTGGACAGGGGTAACTAAATGTAACTACTTACATGAGGATTATAGTAATCTGTGTAAAGAATTTAAGATTATGGTGATGGCAAGGAGCCCTTCCAACATCAAAGGCTAAGAGCTCAGAAGATAAATTGTCAAAATGCCAGTGGAAACATGGAAAAAGTTGTTCCGCAATATTAAGAACTTGATCGAAACACTTTTTACCCCATTGATTTTTTTTTTAACATGCCTAGTGATATGAATAATTTTGGACTTAGCTGTGTGGGATTTAGATTAGTTTAATTTTCCTTTCAGTGTTTACAAGTAGAAGCAAAAATGATAAATTCGTCTTTACTTTGCCAAAACGCGCAGACACCAATCAATTCTGCCATGTGGTCCCCATCTGGCAACACTGACACCCAGGAGTCACGCATAGTTTTTTTTTATTTTTATTTTTTTATTTTTTTTATTTTTTTACGTTTGCTCCAAATTCATCTCTCACACACGCACGCAAACTGTTACAATAAGCATATGCATGCTTGTTAACTTCCCACTAAACACAGCACACATGCCCTTTCGCCGTGTCAGACATCCCAGACTGGGGTATTTTTTGCAGTGTGCGACTGGGCACCGATCTCTGTTGCGCCCTCCCCCTTTTTTTTTGTTTTTTGTTTTTCTCTCTCTTTTTATTCTTTGACACAAGCACGTTGAACCGCTCTCCAATACCCTTCCACAGCAAGTGTTAGACACTTAACAGTAGGCTATCTCACGTCTGAACCTAAAAAAGCAAATCCCTCAACTCCACCGGTGGGAGGAGAAAGAGGAGGAGGAGGGGGAGTCAGATAGCGACCAGATTAGATTTGTTTCCAAACGCGCACCGATGGCGTTGTGAGGCGTTTGGATGAGGAGGACGCTGCTTTGGATTTGGTGATCAGCTCTTTTGCGCGTCTTTCCCTCTCATCTTGGGTTGAACAAAGACGCACACGCAAAAAAAAGCCATGGATTACTCTCTGTGCATGTTGGTTCTCCTGACGACTCTTTCGTCTGTTTCGCCCGGACAATTCCCAACATCCCAGATGTGAGTATCGCCTCAAAACAGCCTGTTGGCTTTCCAAACTCTCTGGTAGTAACTGTAAAGCGCGCCTGGGAAATGACGGCTTTTTTTTTTTTTTTTTTTGTCAGAGCGCTTGCTTGTGTGAAGCCTTAAGACTTTTTTTTCCCCCACTAGTCTGAGTTGAGGAAGTGAAAGTTGTTAAAAATGCATGTGTCCGATATAGGAAGCAAATTTGACGTCATGAAACATGTTTTAGTTGTCCTTGCTATAAGCTTGCAGCGGTGTGACATGTGTCATGCTGGCTGTCATACCCATCATCCTGGAAAGACAGTTCAGTGTCTAAAGTTTTCCAGTTGCACCTTTAAAGAGACTTTTGCTTTGAATTTAAGTTTCTATGAGTTTAACTACCTTTAGCATCATTTATTGGGAATATGTAGCTTTCTTGTGGTGTTGTTTCCTATTATCTGGTGGTCTCAAATAAATAAATAAATAAATGGGGGGTTAGGGGGTCTTGAGGATGCTTAAAAAAGAATCAACCAAATGTTTTATAAGCAAATATAGTTAAAAAAAAATGACAACTATACTTTTAATTGCAAATAAAATGCCAAATCATGCCATTTGTTAGTTGATGTCACAAGTTTAATTAACTCTTTGTGGTATCCAGAATATGAATAGTTTAGAAACTACAGCTGTGAAACGTGGGTTAAGAATAGAACATGTTAAGCTTTTCAAGTCGGAGTAATCTGATAGAAAACTATTATAAAATCTGAATGTTTGCTTAAACAGCATGATTGTTTTGGGGGGATTAAGATTTTTAGTTTGCTTTGGTCCCTCCCCCTGTCAGACTAGCTGCAACCTCTACAATCATCTGATCTGGTTTTATTCCAATTACAGGTACAAAGAGTTGTCTTCTGCAGGTGTGTGTATATATATATATATATATATATATATATATATTAGAATAGCATCCTTTAGTATAAAACCAGATTAATTGATCCTATAGCTGCCTCTTCTTTTTTATTTATTTTTTAATACTGAAGACTAAATGACTAGTCTAGGCAGTACCAAACCCAAACAGGCTTAAGTGGTTCATGTTTTTCTTGGTTCTGTTTTTGAAGGATGTTATGAAACTTTTAAAAGTTAAGTTACATTGGGTTGTTAGAGAAGTCAATAATTATGTCCATGGTAAAAGAAGATAGGAATTGGTTCATCATTAATGTCCTTTTTATGTAAAAAGTAAAGAGAAAAGATAAAGTTAAGAGTTTTTGGGCATGGTAACTGCTAAGGTAAATAGTTGAAAACCAATATTATTGCTGGATACATGAAGTTTTTGAGAATTGCTATACTTGTTGTTTTTTTTTGTTTTTTTTTTTCTATTGACTTGAATTGCTTCACAAGTTCCTGACTGCATGTTTGATGGAAGACGATTGGTGACGCACAATCCTCCTGCTTTCATTTCCCATCTAAATAATTTTTGGCTGCTGCATATGTAACCCTTTAGTGCATAATATAACTTTAGACAAAAAGTTAATTCAGTATTATTCAAGTTAAGAGTGTAGAAATCTGCTTTGATATTGACCCTAATATGACCAGCCATTAGCTTTAGTCACTTGGACCAATTCATCAAGATTTATTGTTAGAAATTTGGTCAAAAACATAAAATATATATATATATATATATATATATAAACTCCTCAGAACCTTTTGATGGAATCTAATTTTAGAAATGTGCAGCTGTTACTTAAACTCTTTAAATTTTGACCTTGCTTTACGGTTTTATACCTCTTTCGGTGACGTAATCCTAACCAAATGTTTATAAGCAGATCCTTGTCGGGTTGCTGAGATGTGCAGTTTGTTTTATTCATTGCTTCAGATCGCACGGGTTCGCTCCCTGTCATGAGGTGAAATGATGTAATTTGCTCTGCAGGATGTAAATTTGTGTTATGAGCTCATAGCATGAGGCGGAGATATTACGGGAGGAGGCGAGGCGTCGCTTGCCCTTGTCTAAATTTGACTTCTGACCTGGATATTTCTGGTGCTAATTCAATATTTGCAGCGCATGGCAAGAGGAAAGTAGTTCCCGAATGAAAGCTCTGTTCACTCTTCATGCTGCACTTCACCGCTAGTCAACAGGTTGACAACAATCAAGGGAGCCTGGGCAAAACAGGATTGCTCTTGAATGCAGCCCAAGTCTGGTCTCAGAGAAGTGGTGAGCTATGAGCGATGATGGCACTTAGCCTAATGGCTGGGAGCGATGATGTCACACTTTGAGTCGCCTACCCACTCCCTATATTTTATGGGCACTAAGTGGATTGATCTGTGGGCTGTGTACATGATGTCCACACAGGGAGCTGCACAACTAGATGCAAGTGATTGCTTTAAACGTGGAAAGGTCAGCTCAGGAGACAGCATTCAGAGTATAAACAAAGGCATTGTTATACGAGACCAGATTTATAGTTTAGTTGTGCTGCAGTTTGCCTTTTTTCAGAGCAGGGGGATGAGTTGGGTTTGCCTTTGGATTATCGCGTTTAGATTCACAACCTTCATCCTGATTGCTCAAGGAAGAAATCACTAAGAACATAGAACGCTAAGGACAAAGATGGAGAGATTGGATTATGTCTGTCTTCCCTTTTTGACCTTTTCTTCTTACTATCTTTCTCATCGGTTAATGTTCCCTCTTTCTGCCCGGCTTATGTATGCGACATACATACATAAGTATGCATGTCACTTATGTTTGTATTAAAGCTACTTTTGCCTGAGTGACACAAATGTTAACCTGCAGTAATTTCCTCTGGATCCCAGACACTTGATGTTAACACTGTTGTCAGTAGTCCCATCGTTAAATCCACTATAAAGTGACGCAACAAACGGAAACTCTCAATTATGCATATAATTGTGCCTTTAATCTGCCATGTAGCAACCACAGAGTGATTATGAGTCAACATTTTACAATTGGCTTGCAACAAAGAAAACTTATTAATACTTTGTATTTGCTTTATGTAACTGCTGTGCAAGAAGATTTGAACCAGAAAATGTGCCTGCGTCTCTGGAAAATCATGCTGGCTACAGTCACACGGTCCAACACATTGGTAGTTTTTTTTTTTTTTTTGCTATTTATACATATTCGCTTTGATTCTAGTCAAAATGCCTCAGGCAGGTCGTCTTGATTAAATAACATCTTGGGCTGTTGAATATTTCTGCATCTTCCCAGAGACAATGTCTCATCTAATAAAATACCCGGGAACAGAAAGTTGTATGACATAATTTTCCTTCATTTTCCGGGTCATCTTTGAAAATGGCAGCGGTAGCAGAGTGAGGTTTGGGGCGGATTATTTTAACTGTAACAAGCAACAGATGAAAAGCTCTGGTCCTGGGTTCTTTTAGCTGTGATTTGCAAGCTTTTGTGTGTCAGCTCGTTTGCTTATGCAGTGTCTTTTAGACTTTGATTTTTGTTGTTCTGTCTTCCTTCACTTCCTTTTTGCCCCATTCTTTCTAAATTTAGAAAGGCCCCACTCTTATACGGGAAAAAAAGAAGCCGAAGGTCTTGCTCAAATATTAGGGCAAAGCTAAAATGACCGTGGAGTGCAAAGCAGCAGAAAGCTTTGCAGAGATTTTGTAAATTTTGTAAACTCTGCCTATACATAGAATCCAGATTAAGTTTCCCGTCCCAAGTTTCTGAAGAGACTGGCATGTCTGTAAACAAGAAATCACGGGGAGCAACTCCAGTGCAGCTTTATTGCGTTAACAATCTTTTGCCACATGGAAATTCCCAAGAATTTTCCATTACACTGTTGCCCAGGCAACCGTGGGAATAGCTAGCAGCTGTTTGTATGGAAGCAGATGCTTGCCGAGACTAGTAGAGTGAGGGTGTTGTAAGTTAACTTGTATGCTTTTTATCACAGTTACTTTACAGAGAAAGATGTCGGTATAATCGAGCGCTAAACCCATACAGCAGTTGACTCCGTTAGATGCAGCACAGAGTCAGTGGAGTGGGCTGCCTGTGTCTGGAAGTTGGATTGGAAAATATGACTGAAAATGTTCTGTATATTTCTAGACATTAACATGATATATGATCTGTAACTGACAAATGGCCTGTCGAGGCCCGTCACTCACGTCCTTCCAGTTGCTGAATTTACAAAAGCTAGATGTGATAAACTGGCTACATATTTTTACGGAAGCGTTTAACTACCAGAGCTTGACCCTGAGTCGTATTGCAGCAACATGATGTACTTAGCCATTTATGTACGGTGAAGATGATGCAAGGAAGTTCAAAATAAAAAGTTTAAAAAGTAGGTAATGTTGCAACAAATGGAGTATGTACGAGGCTGGAATAGAACCTGATAGACTTGCAGTATGGACGTTTAAGAAAATAAATCAGTCTGTAAATAGTTAAGTAGTCATAGTATCAAATGACATTATTTCTAGATGCAGAAATCACCTCTGTTGAGAAACCACAGAACATCTGTTTCTTGAAGAAGCATAGAAAAGGTGGTTCTATGATAATGTTTGACTTGTTTTGAGCCGCTTAACGGAGTTGCGTTGAGATGCGAGAACTGTTATGGCCAGTGTTGTGACCTCACTGGACACTCTGTAGCTGGTCCTCAGTGCAACACTGACAGGAGTTCGCCTGGCTAGGCGAGTAGACTGATGCTAATTGGACATATTGGCCAGGGGGCTGCATGGGATGGGCCTGAACTGTCTATACTTACACATCCGTCAGAGATTGTCTGTCTGCTGTAAAGCTGAAGGGTGGTTTTGATGTATGGATGGATGAGTAGCGAGTTTGCTCAGGAAGTGTGAAGGTGACAGGGATGAAGAGGTTTAGTCATCAGAGCAGAGGCCATGAAGAAGGGGCAAGAGACTGTGTGAGGGGTGGGCAATGGAAAATAAACTATTTGGATACAGTTAGCAGTTAATCACTTCATAAAGGCCAGTTTCAATAAGTTTTTACCTGCGTAGTGTGACTAATAAACTGGTAAAAACATTTTCATTTTAGGCTTATTTAATGTATTTTAACATTGTTTTCTTTTTGCAAATCATTTAAACCTTTGGCTTCTCTACCACTCTCTGTGAACTCTGGTTTTAATTAATTACTATTTATTGCTGGTGATTTAGGCCAGTTAGTCTGTACAGCTGGCCAAATGTATAAGTAATATGTAGATCTTGAATATCTTACAGTTTGAAATAATTCCTCCCATGTACCACACCTAAGCAGTCTTTTGCAATTGTCATTTCACACACTGAGATTGCGGTGGAAATTTCGACTCAGTAAATTGCTGATCTCTGTCCTTATTTATGATTTGCGAGGGGTTGTTTCCTGCAACACGATTACATGATCATGGTAATCATGACTCCAAGACATGGACAGATTCTCATTCCTCCTTCGTCTGGACACATTCTTCCCCATAAATCCCTCGCCTGAAAACAGGCCATCTTATTTAAAACATTTAAAATAACAGGCTGATGCATGTGTATGTCGGACAGGAGGTTTTTCTCATTATCTTCAGAAAATCTGGCCTTGCCTTCGAGTCACAAACCCATCCCACAAATGTATTGTTTTTGTCAAAGAATGTTTGCAAGCAAACAAGAATACAATTACATTTATTGAGAAACATATTGCCCTCATGATGTTTGGTATCCTTTGGGTACTCTGACTGTCGCATATTAAAAAACAAACCCAGCCTGCTGCTGGGTTCACTTATGAAAGCGAAATATCGTGACTTCCAAAGGTGGATCAGCAAAGAGTTGAGCAACGGCCGTGAACACTTTTGTAAATGTGATCTCGTGGTTTTCAGTTTTTAATAAATCTGCGAAACACTAAAACAAATTTCCACATTGTCATAGCGGAGTATTTGTGTGTAGAATTTTGAGGAGAGAAATTAATTTTAATACAATTTTTGGAATAAGGCTGCAATGTAAAGAAAAAAATAAGTGGGAAAAGTGGAGCACTGAATAGTTTCCAGATGCACTATACACCTTTTCTGCTCCACTACAACGTCGATGCTTGCCATTTGGTTGTGAATAACAGAACTCAATTTTCTGCATGGAAGCGTACGACATACGTAGGTTTTTGTTTGTTTGTTTCAGTTTAGTATAAATGGTGATGAATTAGAACTTGAGAGTTTCATTTCATAATGAGCCTCAGAAAAATAGGAAAACTCGCGAAACACTGATATATGTAGCTGTACTTCAAGAAAATGGTAAAAAATAGATACATATTGCCCCCCTTAAACAAACTGCTGTTGGTGTGCGGTTGCCCTTGCTGTGAACCACACATACAAACCGTCCTCATCGCTGTGCAGTGGTCTCATAACATTTCAACTCGGCTCATTTACAGCGGTTGTACGGCCGGTGTAAGTGCTTTATCAAGCTCTGTGATTACTGTTGTCAAGGCTTCACCTAAACACTGCTTTTCCGCTTAAGGATGGGGAGTTGCAATAAAACGTTCTGGCTGGTTTGCTAAGAGGAAAATGAACATTAGAGGCAGAGACATCAGTGTTTGCCATAGAAAATAATGGTGCAAGAAGACACTTACAAAGCCTGCAATCACGTCTTTATTGACCTCAGTAAATGGGGAAATATCAGTAGTGTTGTTTGAACCTTGTAGAGAACAGGTGACGTATGATGGATTGAACAAAAATAATCTGAATAAGGCATCAATTGTCAACACATTAAGGACCTATTAGTGTTGTAAAAAAAAAATGTGCACAGGTTTGATTGTAACGGGAAGCAAGGTGAGATTTTCTGAAGGAATCGAGGAAAACCTTCTGTCCAACATACACCAACATGTTTTTTTTTTTTTTTAACAAGAGGACCTGGTTTCAGGTTTGGGATCTGTGGTTATAAATGTGCCCAGAAGGAGGAGGAACAAGAATGTGTCTATGTCTTGGAGACGCATTAATGCGGTCATATAATTACGTTGCAGAAATGGAACAAAGAAAACTTTCAAACCGATTTAAGGGCAGAAGGCAGGCGTTTCGTAACACAAACAGAATATTATATGAAATGAAAACAACCCCTCCAATATATCACAACTGCAAAAGAACCAGACCTCTACAGATGGATAGCGAAGCAACTATGGAAGAGTTGCTTCTTTTTATGCAGTAACTAAATCCAATGTTCGAAAAAATCTAGGAGTAGAATTCCTTACAAATATGAGGCATAATTAGAGAACTGGCATACTTTTTTTTTTTTTTTTTTTTTTTACCAGTCTGGACATATTACCAATTTCATTGTCTGTAAACTTTTAGTAAATACTCTTGTGTCACCCCGTGTTCTAGGCTCTACATCAGCTCTTGGGGGATTTTAGAATTTGTTTTGAAGATTCTGTTCTCACCCACAGGGCTCTAAAAGGCCAGGTTCCCGACTATTTGTGTCGACTTTTAACCAAACACTTCAATCTCAAGGTCGTTGTCCGTTCCTTGTACAAGGCCAAAGCCATGGGAGGATTTGCTGTTCCAGTTTGTTGCTCCCTAAACTGTATTAAAAAAAAAAATGTTCCCAGGCAACTTTGTGTTGCTGACTCTGTGGGCATTTTTAGTTGCTCCTCTAAATAATGCTGCTCGTTCCTGGCCTGTCAGGTTTAGGTGGAAACTCCTATAAAATACATATAACCTTCAGTCCTCTTTAGACTTCAGTCCCTTTTAGTCCATCTAAAAGGACTTCAGTCCCTTTTAGTCCATCTAAAAGGACTGAAATAAGGAAACAAAGTGGATGTTTGTCCTTTTCAGAACCCTGTCAAGCCCACAACTTATCTGCCGCATCACATCTCAGTCAGAGCTCTTACTTGCTATACCCTAGTGGTTCAGTTACATTCCTGCCCACATCCTCAAACATTTCCTTCTCCGTGTGTGTCGCTGCTTGAGATCATTTCAGCCTTTTTTGACCCCAAATTACAACGATTACATTTCAAAGCCAGAGCTGTGAAGCATGTCGTAAGGGGTTTCACTTTAGGGGATTATTTTGTGATGACTTCATCTTCACTAGAAGAACTAATGTAGATTAGATTCAGAGTCAAATATTAAGAAGCTGGGAAAGCAAAGGTTGTTTAATTTTGTGTTCCTGTAGCTTTGTAATTTGATATGCTGATGGTGTGTGTTTGTTTAAAAGTATTAAAAGTAGCCGCTAACCTTTTTTCAGCTGGTATAATGCACTTGTGTTTTCATTTTATTAACTGATGCAGCCAAAAGTCATCACACTCCCACCCAGTTACTTTTTGCATCTCTATTCAAAATCAGTTGTAAGGAGATGTCGTTCCTAAAACAACTCAAGAACATTAGCTTGTGGCAGTTCATAATCCTTTCCAGCAGCAAAGCCAACCCAGTACATTGACAGTCGACCTCAAAATTGTACAGTTTCATTTTTATAACCACTTTTAGTCTTAAAAAAATGAATACAACTCTCTCCTACTTTCCCACGTCTATATAGCTTTGGCTTGTGTATTTTTGACCTTCTATGCATATTTACATATTTCATATTGGCTCCACCACCTGCCATGGTTACCTCTGACCCATGGACAACCCCCTACTATTCCTTAAAACAAATTAACACTCTAGTTACTGACCTTCATACATAGAACAGCTGGTGTAACAGTTATTATAGTGAAGTGGAGGGTTTTTTAATTTTTTTTATTTTAAACTGCCTCTACGTACATCTTTATCAGCTATTGTATGTGGGGGTAAAAGTGTTGAACCTTTAGTAAGAGACGACATTTTTATTTTAGAGAGTTTAATTAGTGAGAAGGAGCTCTCATCTGAGACTGAATTGTTTGTTTTATTATGTTTTCTTGGCCAGCGTGTCATTTAATTTCATGGCATTTAACTCACTGAGACATTATATTGTACATGTCGAGAATGTGGAAAGAACATAATGACGTTTGATATTGAATTTGAGCATTCAACGTCTCTCTTCCTGTTTGTCCAAACTCCAGCCAAGTGTGTCCCTGGCTCTCTGAAGCTAATCAGCTTGAGATGATATCTGCTGTCAAACGTAACTTTTGTGAACAATAAGCAGCGATATTGCAGGCGAGTGTGTGTGTGTATGTCTTACTGCAGAATCAGATCTAAGCCCAACAGTGCTGTGACTCATTTTAGCACACCACAGGAAATCATTTAATGGTGATAACATTGAGCATTCAATTTTTTTTTTAACAGTTTTACTTAACATTTGTTTTTAATTAGTTAAATTTAAACTTGATGAAACTAAAGCATTGGATTTTTTTTTTTTTTTCGTTCCAAAACCTTTACTTTTTAGTTGCGGTATTAACTTGCATGTGGCCTCCAAGTAATGTGAGCCCACAAAAATGCTGTGCAGTTTGGCTTTGCAATTAAAACATGACATTTATGTTAATAAATGCTTATTTGGAGAAAGTTGGTTTAAAGCAATTAAAAATGAACACTTGGTGCCAATGAAAGATGGCAGCAGCAGTGGGCACAATGTGGGGGAGGGGGAAAAAGAAAAAAACATTGATATGAATAAAATATAACAGCCATCATCTTTAAAGAAAATAATTCATATGAAAAGCTGCAGTTAAGCAAACAAATGCTTAACCCACTGGTCTAATACTTTAGGCAAGTTTGTGACCCATTTAACCACAACCACACAGAAGATCCTGACTCTGCACTGCCTTTTGTACAATTTGATACTAGATATTACTTTTTCTATATTTTGGATCAGAAGGTTGCGTAAATAACCCTGAAAGGTTTCAGATGGTGGCTACAGTAGACATTTCCATCAATGATCATCATTAGATTATTTTTTTATGGAGTTCTGAGCTTAATAGATTTCTGCTTTTGCTATTAGAATAAACAGGAAATCACCCAAAAATACTTTAAAGAACAGGTGGTCCTGTTGGAAGGGCTTTTTCCTTGGGTAATGGGAGGGGAAACTCTGAGATAGATTTGGCTTTTTGACAGGTCAGCTTGGTTGCCATCAGGGGGCAGACAGGCACACGGGACTACCGGGGCTTTTCCCAGTTAGCCAATGGGTTAGTTGGCTGGTGGTTCAGCCCATGGAGAAGCTGTCTCACTCAGTCTTCTATACCTCTTTTCTGCTACATTCAAGCTCTTCGT
The DNA here is from genome assembly GCF_000485575.1 of Poecilia formosa. Classification (NCBI taxonomy): domain Eukaryota; kingdom Metazoa; phylum Chordata; class Actinopteri; order Cyprinodontiformes; family Poeciliidae; genus Poecilia; species Poecilia formosa. The sequence continues at coordinate 519,674 of NW_006800093.1, read as the reverse complement.
AGATTAACTCACTGAGCGGCAGCGGAGTGGGACCTGTAAACACATGAACAAGAGCTACAGCACCAGCTGACAAAACTCGTCCCACAAAGCCTGGGCTACAAAAACAAACAGCCTCTGCCATGCTTATTGAAAACTCAACAGCCAAGAAAAAGAGGAAAAGCCTCCTCCCTCCCTACTAGAGGCACATAAATTAGATCTCCCTGTTTGTGTCTTACATCCAGCACAGATGCACAGTGATATGGTTCTTGCTCTGTGGTATAATGGCCTTAAGCAGTACATGATTTGGTGGCTGCTCCAAAACAATCACCACCACTATCGGTGTTTAAAAGCAATCGCAGACAATTGCTTTTTTATTGCTGAGAAAATCCAAGCCGGGGCACTTTTTCTTCCCAGTCCGTCGCCTGGTTGTCATGATCATAATTGGCAGGTTCTAGTAATTAGCAAATTTCTTTGTACATTCCTACCTCCAAATGATGTGGTGACATCTGAAACCTCTTCCTTCCAAGAACAACACGATTACTCCAAAATGTGCTCCAACAACACTTGCCAAATTTGGACGCTGTTAAATTTTTAGTCCAATTTAAAAAAAAAAAAAAAAAAAGTATGATTGTGCAATTTTGTCTAATCTTTTCAGTGGTTGGACTATTTACAAGGGAAGATATGTTTTGGAAGTTCCTAGGCTGGGATAAACTCCAGCAGAAAGAGAGGAAAAATCTAAATATTAAATAACATTTGGCAAATCGGACAAAAGAAGTTGAGCAGAAAAAGGGGCTCAAACTGTCTGTCATGGGAAAAAAAAGCCTGCTTTATAAGTGGGTGATATTAATGACTCAGTGAGACAAGTGTGAGAGAACAGAGGCTTACAGTGCCAGCGGGGCTAACACTTGGCTGATTTTCACATGGTTTCTCTCATTTCCAGCCCTGAGGTCTGTAGTCGCTGCAGACAAGTCACTCTGCATTGCTCAGCCGCCATTATGGTTGTTTCCTTCTGTTGCTCGTCGTTACTCATCCCTCACCCGGCTCTTGTTTCCCAAAAGATTAAGGTAGAAAGCCCAAAGGGGCTTAGAAAAGGCAAAGACAACAGTCATACTATCAAAACTTTGCATACTAACTTCTCCAAATATTTGTTAATGCTTACTTCTTTCTTGAAAAATATTTTTGGGTCTTTCTTTGAAAACTACTTAATTTTAAGAAGCCTTCAGGCCAAGACTTGACCTTCAATTTTTTTCTGTATCACTTATAACACAACTAACTACTCTAACAAATTTGTAGAGAACTCATAAGAAGAATTATGTCTGTTTTTAAGAAGTGTTTGTATTCCTTGAATCTTTTCATTTTTTGTTTGTTTTTTTTTTAAATATAAGGTAAAAGATGCATGGTTTTCAGAATGTTTTTCAAATTAGAATCTGAAAAGGTGCTATGTGTTTATTTTTCACCACTCTACTGAACATTCCTGTATAGAATCCAGTGCAGTCACTTTCCTTCAGAGGTCACCTGAGTAGTCCATCGGTGTGTACGCTCGGTGTAAGTCCAGCTGATCTGTGATGAAGCCTCGGAGGTTGCTGGAGAACATTAGCGGTTAGCATCACGATGGACACGGTGCAACATGGTGATGGCGGCACCATGCAGTAGAAATGCTTTTGTTCAACTGTTGCAGGGAAACTAGGGGGGAAAAAAATTATGGGAAGACGGGTGGAGCTAAATGCATTTAGAAATATGACTTAACACTTGACTGAAGGTTCACTTTCCAGTAAGGCTGCAGCTTCCATTGTTGTCATGGAAATGGCTATGGAAGCTGGTCACTGAGCTGGAATTTTTAATGCAGGTCAGTTAATCGACCTAAAGAAGTTGGTATGAGAAAAAAAAACGTAAACTCGAATGTGGTAAGGATTTTAAAAGAATTTTTAATTAAGTCGACAAGTGAATACCAAACATGGTAAATAATCAGTTGCAACCCTACACATTACAGTGCCTTTCCCTTTAAACACCAGATGCCCTGTCCTCCACCAGGGCATATGGGTTACAGCTCTCTAAACTCTGAAGTAGCATTCATGCTAAAATAAACTCCAAAATATAGACCTACAGATCTTATTTGATTGGAAATATGCTAAGTTGCTTATACTTTTTTTTTTTTGTAAACCTCTGGCTATGCACCCCACTCAGTGAAACGTTGGGTGCAGAAGTTTGAAAAGGGGAATGTGCTGACGTTGTAGGTTAATTCTATATTTGCCCTGTGCCACTTGCAGCTGTCTCTTGGCAGGCTAAATATAATGTGTGGCTGCTATGCCACATATTTCCTCTGGTCATATTGCACTGTACTTTTTTCTTTTTTTTTTGGTCTGATAACATGAACAGTGGTCACATCTCAAAAATGTTACACAGTTTCATTGACAAAACATGATTTAAAATGTTGGGGAAGAAGACAACTTTTAACTGGAAGACTCACAAAGATTAGCCAGAAAACAGGAGACTGATGGATGCATTATATTAGCACCTGATTACCTGCCAAGACTGTTTCTGCAGAGAAATGTTTCAGTTTTTTATAAGATCCTAATCACCAGAAAAGTGCTTGTTAAAACAAAAATACTGAGCAGGAGCTGGTTCACCTATTTCGAAGCCCTGTTTAGCTGCACACTGGAAGTTTTTCACATCAGAAAACAAACTTGCATCACATATTTATTGAATTGAGAGGGGACCTGAAAGCACCTTTCAGAGCAGACCAGAACGGATTTGATTATTCCACAGTGTTCAATTCATCATCCAAAAATTAAAAGTGTGTCACAACTGCGGACTTACCCAGACGCCGCTGTTGACCTCCAAGACCTCTGACACATTAAATTTGTTTTTTGTTTTGTTTTGTTATCTGCAAGCCACAATCATCAAAATCCCAATAAACAAAAGGAAAAAATGATCTACGTAATGAATCTGGCATCATTTAATTTTCTAAAGAGTAAAACAATATTAAACTTCCTCATAATGTACATTTTTAATATACACCTGTAGTTGTAGCTACAACAAACTTGGCTTCCAGAAGAAAGCTATTGTCGAAAGCCATAAGAAGGCCTGTTTTCAATTTGACACAACTCGTGCAAAATGGCCCAGGCACAGATGTGGAAAAGGGTGCTGTGGTCAGTGGAGAACTGCTCCAAACAAGCGGAGAGGCTCGTCATTGTTTTGAAAGCGCTGATCCTGCACACGCTTGTACACAAACGTGCATAACCAAATCTGAACTGGATGTCGATTACTCTATAAGGAGCTGCTGTGCTGAAAGTCACAGTGGAGAAATATGATCTACAGCTGTTTAGATGTTCTCTTAACTGTTTATACATGTTAATTGAAGCTGGCTCTGTACCAAGGTCACATAATGCTGCTGGTCGAGTTGTTACAAAATATAGCGAGGGTAAAGATGGATCACGCTCGCCTCAGATGTTCTGATTGTTCTCTAGATTGTGAAGTTACACAACACCCCACATCCACCTCTCCCAAAAAAATTTATTTGATACATGTTTTTTGTTGTTGTTGTTGTTTGTTTATGATGGGGAAAATACATTAGCCAGCATGTTAACCCAGAGGCCATGACATCTTTTCAAAACCATGAAAGCCCTTGCTTTAATACACATGGGAACTAGAGCAACTTACAGTACACACTTGACTAAACATTAATATTTCACGCTTCCCTTCGCCGAGTCTAAATGGATATTTTAGCGAGTTGGTTTACTTGATAATATGATGTGGTAATGTAGGTGGCTTTCCAGCTGAATGAGACTTTTATTTTTTTATATTTTTTTTGCTGTTCTGTTCTCTGCTTGCAGCATAAAAGACTGGGTGTTCCAGATCCAAAAAGACTTGATCACATTAACAGACAAAGCCAGCGGGTTGGAGGACCTAATAAAGGTAAAAGGCTTTATTTTTTGACGTTGCTATCCTATTGCAAATAGAGGCATTAAATTGGTTGCATGGTGAATGATGAACACCATTACGTCTGCGGCTCAGGTTCTAACCCGACTCTGATCGTTTGCTAAATTTATTCTTTTCATTGCAATGTATCCTTAAACTTTTTCACTTTGTTTTGTTTACAACCCAAAACTCAAATGTATTTAATGTGGATTTTATCTGACGGAAAATCAGTGAATCATTTGTGACGCGGAAGCAAAATGGATACATACCTTACAATAACGCTGCAAATTAATGTCTGAAAAGTGGGCGAGTCAGAAGACTCGTAGTGATCCACAGCTTGGGTAGGAGAGTTTGACAGGACACTTGTTGGACACACTTGAATCAAATGGCTGAATTCCCTCTTCAACGGTTTATCCAGAGCCTTTTAACTAGCCGTTTGTTTGATGAAAGGTGTGTTGGGGAAGGAGGACATCTAAAAGTTTTGAGTGTAGCTGTTGAAGACTGCACTTGGGCCATACCCTTTTTTTTTCTTCTTTTTTTTTCTAGATCAAAGCATGTTAATGTTTTGTCTTTCAAAGTCCAGACCTAAATCCCAGAAAGCATCTGTAGCAAATCTTTGAAAACTTAAGGTGCTCTCTGAGTTTGATCTGTTTTCCAAAGAGGAATACGATCTTCACATTCTAGGTGTACGGCAAGATGAGGGGAAATATAAAAAAAAAATGAAAAGGGTATGAAAACTTTTGCAAAGAACTAAGTGATGTCAGCATAGATTGCAAGAAATAAGATTTCTTCAGCTGAAGTTAATTATTGTGTGTGGTTTGTTACTTGGGTTTTATCCTCTCATTAACCCTCTTTTGCTTGACCCGATCTGTTGGAAAAGCATCAACAGACTATTTATAGTAACTCTTCCTTATATCTGGGGCGACATCATTTCCTTTCAGCTTGCACAATATACACACAGATGAGATCAAGAACAAAAGCTTTCAAGTGTTGGCTAAAATTGCATCCAAACTCCTTTAAGACAGAATCCACACAACTTCTTTTTTTTTTTTTTAAATCCACGAAGATAGATGCCTCCGAGGATAAAATCAGTCAACTTTGAAGCGTCACAAAAATCAGCGGCAAACATGATTATGTTCGTGGAATGACTAAATTAACTGCATGCAAGGAGCATGAAGACGAATGCTCGCATATGCCTCAGCTCTGTGATTTGAATGCAGGACAGTAGAATGCCTTCCGGCTGCTAAATAATTGGATGTTTGGCATTTTTATGTCTTATTCTTTTCGCAGGGACATATTCTACATTCTTGTAAATAGTTTGCTTTGGCTTGACAGTACAATTTTATCAGCATTAAGGTAGCTTTTACTGGGCTTTGGCGATTGACATTAATCAAAGGGAAAAGCTTAATCAGAATTGTTCTTTTGAATTAAGTGAAGTTTAGGGAAAATGCATGACTCAAAATGTTAAAACTACTACCAAGGTCCTGGTTTTAACTCTCTCTGGAAGAAACTGGGTTGTTTTTATTTCTAATTTTATATGTCTTCACTTGACACAAAGTTATCTCTCACCCAGGCATTTCTCTCTCTTGTGATTATCTTAGATATATCATAAACACAAAACCCACTTCAGCGTGGAATCTAACAACGCGAGAAAGCTGGTGGCAACGGCTGCAGGAAACATAGAGAAACTGCTAGCTAATCGCTCCGAAGCCCTAAAGGTAAGATTTCTTTTTTCTTTTTTTTTTCCAAACCTATAACAGTGAGAGAGCCAGGCTCTCTCAAGTCTTTGGATCTGTTGTTGGACGTTGTGCTTTCAATTGTTTGTGCTATCACGTATCTCTCTAAGCAGATTGAATCTGTTTTCTGTTTGTTACAAATGAGAACAGGCTCTGGAACTCTTCCACTGCTTCAAGCCGTTTGCCGATCCAACATAATCAGATATCGTGCAGATGGATCACTTTAAGTTGCCACTTAAAAATCTTTGCATAATGTAACAGTTTGTGCTGCTTTGTCTTGTCGTTGTCACAGAGGGTTTGTTTCAAATTCCAGCAAATGTTTATTATTGTTGCATCTTTCCTTAGGCCTATCCAGGACCACATGGGTAGTTTTGGACAGTATTTCACTGAATGCAACTCGAGAAAAAGGCCAAACTTTTTCCAACAGGAATAATAATTATTATTATTTATTTTTTTATGTTTCCTCAGCAGATGATTTTTGAGGTTGCATCAGATTTTGTGCTCGTATAAATTCCACAAAGCACGTTATTCCATCTAATGACTTTTTTCTTTGTTTTGTTTTTTTTAAATAAGTGAAGGGCATGTCTTAAACAGTTTACCTGAAGGTTAAACTTAAATATGCCATTGCAAATATGATTCATCTAATTAATGCTTCCACTAAAATTAACTTGCAGGCAGCTTCATTGACAATCTTAACCCGAAGTGAACAAATGTTTCATCAATTTATTCAAACTTTGCTACACAAAATATACCTGTCATCAAATCTTGGAGGCTGCTACCATTTTATCTGCTGCCCCCCAATAAGTTGAGGAAGTAATTTTTAAAGAGTTCATGCACTGAGCAGACTTGCCAGATACAAGGCAGCGTCATCATTGTGACTTTTGGTTCTGTGTATGTACACTTAGAAATGGCAGGAGGTGAAATTGATCTGCACAACCTTTCACTGCTCATGAGGTTAACCAGATCAGGCCGACTAAATTAGGGTCTTGGGACGTTCCCAGTCTCGATCAATCCGGCTCAGAGTGCCAGAAATATCCAATTAAAGTCCGACAGCCTGTTGCCATGGTCACAGTCCCATCGATTGCAACGTCAGTCCCGCCAAGCATCCCAATAACTGCCTAGGGATGAGGGACAATTAGTTGCTGGTGTCGTGTTGCACCTGGAGAGGGAAACGCGATCGCGCTGCGATCCCGGGCGGAAAAGCTGGGATGTTGAACTAGAGATTCGCTCATTACATTTTATCTGTCTCATCAGCTGCACATTTTAGCTATTAAGAAAAGTGTGAAATAATGAAGGAGGAGATTGCTGATGGGCAGTTCATTGATTTAATTGTTGATTAGCATCAAAGGAAAAATAACAAGCACTGTCGTTTGTTTGTCAGTCGTAATGTTGATTTCTCTCCTTTTGAGTCTGGTCTCTCCCTTCCTTTTGTTTTAACAAGAAGGTGTTGTGGCTCAACATGAGCTTAATGCAGATTTTCTCTCTGAAAGGATTTCTATTGATATCTAAGAAAGATGAGTGTAAATTTGTGGCCCGTGTGTCCTCTGTCTCTGCAGACAGTATACTAAAGATAAGAGGTCTACTGCAGACGATTTGCCATTGGGATGTTGGCGTGTTGATATAAAATTCACAGTTCCATGAGACTAGCAGCAGAAGCAATTAGTTGGTGAATTACCTGGTGTGCCTGGTGAAACTGCACATCTGCCGAGCTTATATGAAGCGCAGCGCTCCTAGGAACTGTCAAGTTTTTTAGCCAGATTAAAATGCTACAAAGGGCGTCACATTAAGATTTTTCACCCAGTCCTTTTTGAGGAATCAGACTATTTCACCCGTGTATTTTGAACTTGATTGCAGTCCCTGAATCCTGACATTTGTGCCGAGACTGTTATAACTCCATGCAACACGTTTTGCCGTCTGTCTCAACTTCTTTAATCCTATTCTTATTAAAAAATAGTCTTATTTCACGTCACATGCTTTATTTTTTTTTCTTACCCAATGCATGTCTTTTCCTTTTAAACTTTCCCCTCAATCCCGTTCTGCTGGCTGTATTGCCTGTGACTTCGCGTTGCTTCTCCCATAGCTTCAGCCTGACTTTCTGTCACACTTAATTCCAATTTTCCTGTGTTTGTTTTCCCTCCCTTGTTTTTCCCCTCCATCCACTTCTGTCCTTCCTTGTTTCTTCTTTGGGGTGTGTGAACATGCATGTCAATGTTGTCTTTTTCCTCTTTCTCCATTTCAAACTGCTTTACATTTGAAACACTTTGAAGTAGGATACTTCTATGAAATGGAGGTTATATCTTGGTGGTACAAATTCTTCTAAGTTTAATTTTTAATTGTGGCACTAAAACTGACAGTGAAGTAATTCATACGCAAATGTATCAGTAAGGACACATCATTCAGTCCCATTTGTTTAAAATCTCCCCTTGTTATTTAATAATTTAATAACCCTTAAACACATACTATGCATACAATTAAATGATATACATATGCTTCAGAAGGAATAGTTGTATTTGGATATCTTAGTTTCTGACCCTCTTCCTTTTGTGCCATTACATAAATCTTTCACACCGCAGCGTAGGCGTGATTAATAGTGAATGAACTCGTACCACACAGTCTCGACCAACAGACACCTTTTTATTTATTTTTTTTATTACAATTACTCAGCCTTCTTTTTTTTTTTACCTGGCTCATCAAAAAATAGCCTCCTTCAGATATTCAGTTCACCTCCAGCTCCTCTGGCTCTCTGCTCATCAATTATTGAACGGCTCTTCTTAACCAACAGCCTTTGATGGAGCCGCTAACGTCTCCCTGTGGAATAGGTCATTCTTCCTCCCACAGTGACTCGGGTAGAAGTCTCTAAAAATGTTAGCAAATTAGGTTTGTTTGTTGTTGTTTTTCTTTTATCCAGTTGCTATATTTCTGGCTTAGAGACGTCCCAATACATGTTTATTTTTCTAGAAATGAAACTGTCCTATGGTCAGCCACCCACACTTAGGATTTTTTCTTTTATAGTCTCCTTAAGGTATGCAGATGGCATATATAAGCTGATTTTTTTTTTTTTTTTCTAATTGATGGTTGGACAAAAGGGGGAAAACAGAACATTAACACACATGGCACATGAAGTATCTCTTTGTCTGAAAGCAACAACATGTACTTTGTTCCCACCTGTAGGTTCTTGCTCCTTGGGAGGAAAGTAGCACTTATTTCAAATTACATACATCTATTAAATGATCATCATCTCTTACCACCTTTTGAAATAGACTTAATGTCAGTGTGTCTATCTATGCATTGAATTATCCATGTGACTTTTGGTTCATCTACTCTTCTTTTTTTGTTTGTCATCTTCTTCCTCTTTACTGTCTTGTATTTTTGCCATTGATATATTCAAGGCCTAACTTCTGTTTGACAATCTGTGGAAAACTTGTACTTTTTACTTTAAAACTTCAAAAATAAGTGATAAGAACTAGAAAATTGATTCAGAGTCTCAAAAGGTGTCAAATGTTGATATAAAACTATCTAGGAACCTTGTGATTGGAAAACAAAAATGAGGCTAAAATGACAAAAAAACTCATTTCTTTACTTTGGAAAGTATAAGTAAAAAACTGCTTCTTCTCAACTACACCAGAGAAAAAAGACAGACTACTAAAGATGGCGTTGCACCACAGAGCAGACTGTGAAATTTGAGTATCGATTGCCCAGTTGTTTCAGGCCTTGGATTGCATTAGTAGTTTGGCAGCAGATTTAAAAGGCTTCGGCTGCCCACCAGAGACGGAACCACAATTGGTATCCCTTTATGGAAACAGAAAAAAAAAAAAAAAAAACAGTTGTTTTTCCGCCTCAACTTGCTGGAGTGACTCTCCATCAAGAGAAAAACCAAATTTGCTTAATTGAGAGTTGGGCTGCTGCCACCAAGATTGAGAGTGGGTTTAGTTTGACTTATAACTGCCAAGAAGAAAGATGGCCTGTGCTGCAGTGGGACTGTTGATGAATAAAATGTCTCTGGTCTCTGGGAGATTTTGGTCTGCGGAGTGCATGGACCACGGATGGCAGTAGGTAACCATGACACCCTGGTTGCTTAGCTACAAAGGGGATCATAAACAGATGCCCCTCTTCCAATGTGAATATTTTTGCTTAGCTACTTTCTCTGTTAGCAAATTTTGTTTTTAACGCTGGGCAAACTAAGTGAGAAAACTCTCATTCGAGGACCCTCATCAGTCTTTTTTCATGTATAAAACTCTGAATTGCTTGTTTAGGAGCTTCCGTGCTCATTAACTTGTCTGAAGATGACTAGAACAACAGCACAAGTAGTGGAATAGGGCTTTTTTTTATTTATTTATTTATTTTTTTTATTGCTGTGTTGTGTAGTGGTGTGTAATTATGGAGGAGACGCCGATCTCTAGTGTCTGCAAGTGCGTTATTAGGCTGCCACTTGATGACATGCTGTGAGTCATTAGCCTCTGCTGTTAATCTTAATAACCGAGTACGGACTCGTGGAATCACAGACCCATTTACAGAGCTGTAACAAAGTATTCTCTCCTTTGAGGGAAACCTTTTGTTGTTTGTTACAGGTTTTTGAAAACATGATTAAATGCAGAAAGGGAATCCCCCCCCCAATGGTGTCTTCATTTATTTTAAAAGCATGAACCTGTTGTTTTGTCCATTGTAATGAGCCACACCCAGGTCTAAGCGCCAGATCGGTTTGCTTAGACAGAAATTTATTTTTATTTTTTTTAATTCCAGGTAGATTCAATAGTTGTTAAATTGTTTGTGCATTTACTCTGGTGCTCTTTGTTTGATATTAAACATGTTGTATTAAATTGTTTGTTTGATTGGGATACACAAGGCACCCAGCATGTTCTCCAGGCTAAGAAAAGTTTGTGTCTTAGTTTTTCTAAATACTTCTGATAGGAACAGAGTCGGCTGCATGACACACATGCAGGCCTGAAGCTGCAGCTGTAATTCACAACTTCACTGCACAAAGCGGAAAAATACTTAATAAATTGTATTATTTTTATCATAATCCTCAAACTGTGTAAATGATACTGAACCATAATTTTAGAAAAAGTACCTTTATTAACTTTTGGATCTCTAGTGAAGTAACTGACTCCATGAAAGCTTTGAATGGGACCTCAAGCTACCACTTGAATTGGATTGTAATGTTTTCAATTAGCAATTTACCAATTAACCAATCAGAAATCAGTCTCAGCTAGTTTCCCCTTGCTCGGGGAATGGCATGAGGCATACTTGGGAATCTTAAATGCATCAAATCTAGGAACTTCCATTATCTATTCTTTATAATCATACCAACCAACAAACTTTGCTTCAAGGCACCTTTTTGGTTATTCATAAATCTGAGGTGCTAGGCTGATTCTGTGACACACACTTTCAAATTTAATTATGCTAATCAGATGCTCCCAGTTGTAAAAGCAATATCTTCTGTTGATACTGCGCATGACCTTTTGTTCACAACTTCTACCTCTCTCTCTCTCTCTCTCTCACAGCACATTTCGTTCTTGTCGTCTTCAGAAAAGAAAGAAAATCCAAATTGCACGTCGCGCCTCTAAGAAAATTTGAAATCGGTATTGTGGAGAAAAAGCCAAATTGGGCTGACGCAAGTTGGCTAGCGCTTTGCTCAAAATAAAAAAGTGCGGAGTTGCACGTCGCTGTAAATTTGGCAGGCAATTACCAGGCATTTTTCTAGCAACAGGCTCTTGTTTTGTTTGATAATTTATGGCCCAAGCTTATCTGTTTCACGCTATGAAAACATACATCTGAATCTTGCTACTAATGTGTGCTTAAGGAATTGAGCTGATTTTGTGACTGTGTGTGTGCTTCTGGCCACCGGTGACTCATTAGTCACCACTTCCTGGAGTGTGTGTGTGCGTGTGCGTGTGTATGTGGCTGCTTTTGTCAGCCACAGCTGTTGGACTCTGTGTGTGGCTCCACTGAACCTGCTTTTTGTTTGTCATCTCTGTTTTCCTACATGATGCTTATCAGACATACAGTGTGCATACAAAGAGGGGAGCGTGTGTTTGATGTCTCCCTTATTAGAGCTCGCTGCCTTGCTCAATGCTGCTATTTTCAGTCCCATTTAGCTGCGGACAGGAACACCTGTGCTTCGTCTTGTACAAACAAAATTACGCTCGTTCGTTGTGCTGCTCACTTCATTTCCTTGGCTGAAAATATATTTGATTTCCATGACGGGCGCATCGATAATGGTGGAATATCTGGCGCAAATTAATGATTCCCCTCACCTGTTGTTATATATATATATATATAAAGAAGCAAGTTTTTCAAATGTCAAGTTGGTCGCAATGTTATCTAGAGTCTTAGAAACCAAAGGATAGGTGTGATTATTATTTAATGCATTGTACAGTAGCAATCTGGGTGTTGATTTCGGTGCACGAAGCTGCCACGTAAACACTCCAGCTGGGTGCAGCTGTTATCGGGTCTCATTTGCAGCCAGCTGGCACGCAGACAGCAAAGCACGGTCTGCTTGCTGAGGAAGGGATGAGTTGTCAGACCAGGGCGTGATGGCAGATCTTCAAACCAACACCCGTTTCTAACAAGTGGCGTTCTGCAAAGCCAGCATGTCTTAATGCTTCTTTCTTGTACTTACTGTACAGTTGTTGTCCTTCTGTTTCCATTGTGTGTGCGCCTTTGTTTCTCTTTTCTTCCTCCCCCCATCCCCCTTTTTCTCAGTACTTCCCTCCCAGCTCCCCATGGGCTGAGCAGGATAGATCTGACTAAAGTGGTGCCAGTCACAACAGCAGATGCTCATGTTTCCTCTGCTCTCCCATGCCTCCCTGCATATCAGTGGGGTGGCAGGTGTGTTTGCGTGTGTATGCGTTCTCTCCTGGCAGGACTAGACGCTCTAATCAGGGTGATGGGATGGTGTGTGTGTGTGTGTGTGTGTGTTTTATACAGTACCCCGAGTGTGGCGCTTTACACAATATGAAAATCACAGGAGCTGGAGTGTTTCTACATCAGAAGAACATGTATTGTCCCTGTGATTTTTATTTTATTTTATCTGAAATCGTCTTGGTTAGCTGAGATGTTTCTTCAAAATTCACCCCATTCATCCATTATTCAAATGAAAAAAAAAAAAAATCTAATTAGACAAATGGCTTACCTTCAAGACATGGTGAAAGTTGCTTTTGATCATTACAAGGAATCAGTTAACCTCTAACAAGATGCTAATTAAGGTAAAACTAATTAGGAAACAGAAAATGTAGTAAAAATACACAGGAGGGTTTACTCTGGCTTGGAGTGAGTTCACACATGATTTGGCACCATCAGTATCCCTAAAACCGTCGAGGCCAGTAGCAGTGTCTACCATCGTCTACACCGAGGAATTGCTCTACGAAATTAGTCTATGCAAGTGGCTGAAATGAGCTTACTAAATACGGTGAGATAAGGATCGTGCATCATCTGGTGGGAGCCATAAGTAGACCAGCTGATCCTCCTGATTTAGTTGGGTCTCTGACCACGATGAACACCTCCCTTTTAGAGGTTTTCCAATCAACCTCTAAAGATAGATTAGAAAAGAAACCACAACTTCTGAGACAAGCTATTTATTTTCCTTCTGGGGTGGGAAGGACTTCTGGGGTTTTCCAGAATGGAGAGGGCAGGATTTTCCTCCCTGACCTCTTAGCTCTCGTGATCTGATTTCTTTAGACCTAGTTCTGGACGCGCTGCCTCCATGACCCGATCTCAGAGGAGCAATAGATGGACTGATGGATGGATCTTGGGCATAAAATTGCACAGCATAAACCAGGCATAGATCAACACCCGTTTGTAACGTTGTAATCTCTTAATATGCACTTTATAGAAAGCTCTGCCTTTTGCTGCTAGTTTTAAGAATTTTACCTATTAAGTACTTTCGTCATTATTTGTATTACACATGTCATTTTGGTTCATGTGGCTCTCTCAGGTGGAAACTCTGTAAAACACTGGAATGGACTTAATGGAGTAGCTAGAAAGTGACAGAAACTGAACCAGCTGCTGGCCTTTGACCTGTAAACCTTTTCATCTGCCGCTCAGTTCCTCATTAATGTGCATCTGTTTCTGTCGGCGTGTGTGGTTGCACAAATTAGTGCCCAGGTGTGTGTGTGTATGCGTGAACAGGTGCTTGTAATGTGAGGTGACAGCTCTGTGAGCTGAGGTGTGTCGACAATGAGGCCGGTAGGTCCTGTAAATTTTCTATCTGCAGAGAATTCACTTTGAGCAAAAAAAAACCCAGTGAACTTATGTTAGTAGATGGGCACACCAGAGTGGAGGAAAACGTATTCTTGTTGATTCTTTAAACGTGTCAGTGAAATGCTACTTGATAGCCAAAAGTTAACGGACGAACATTGTTTCTTGCATGAAATACTCCAGTTTTTCTGCCCCTTGTTGAGTGTACAGGAATGCATAATTACAACTAAGCTATTCAAAGAAGGATGCAAATAGGGCGGCATCATGTGTAGCTTAGTAACACTTTTTTTTTTTTTTTTCAAAAAGCAAGTGGTTTGCAAAGTAAGGCCCTTTTTTGAATATGATTTGATTTGTTTGATCGCGAGTTGATATATCAAGAAAACTTGCCGATGAATTTCTTTGTACTCCCAAACTAAATTTGGAAATGGATTGTTTTATTTCTTTATCAATTTTAACTGATTCTTCAATACAAATCGATTGTTTGTCTTTGAATTAGTCTTGAGCTCGACAGGAAAGTGAAAACACAACTCGCATTATGTCGCTGCAACTCGAAGGCATCATATGCTTATATATGTCCAGTAAAAAGACCACCATGACCCCAACTGTCAGCACACATCTTTCTCAAAAGATTATACAAGCTTTTGTGTGGTTACAGTTATGGATTTCCCTCCCGCTCCCCCTGCAGGACAGGAGAAAGCACATTGGCCATATGTGTACCAATAACACAAATGTAAAGAGAAATGAAGCTGAGATTGTTTTTGAGCTAACCTGATTTCAAATGACAATAGCATCGGCCCTCAGCATGTGCTGTGAGATGTGAAATGATGTCAAGCCAGATCTTTGGGGAACGGGAAGGAAAATCTGCATTGGCAGTTGCCTCTGAGCCAGTAGACGATTCAGTGAGGAACTCGGTTTTAGCCAAAAAAAATAAAAATAAATCTTGATAGATCTACATATAGGAAAAAGATATTTGTAGGACTGCGATTAAGTTATGTAATTTAAAATATGCTGAAGTAATTAAATTTAAAGTCGTAATACGTAAAATTAAAATGTCAGTAAAAGAATATATTTTTTGTTTTGTTTATGATCAGGTTTTTCCAGGCTGGTAATGATTTCCACTTTCTTGCCTGACCTGCCGAATCAAAGTTAAATCAATTCTCATTTTATTCAAGGAAAAATATCCCAATTTCTATCTATAGATAATTAATTGTTGCTTTTTTTTTTTTTTTTTTAAGTTTTTATACTTAGGCCAAATGTGGCAGCTATATTCCAAAGTGCATTTTACATTGAGGCACAGCAATCAAAACCACTTTGATTGCTGTGATTGCCTTAATTTCAAAGCAAAAACTATATCAGTAATTCACTAAATTAATCCCCTCCTTCTCATATCATCAGTAAACTTGTTTCCTCGTCAGATTTCTTCTCTTTCTGCATGACTTTATGCCCTTAGAGCCGTGCATATCAAAAGGAAGAGATAGATTTCATATTTCCCTGGGGAAATTAATAGTACAGTGCATTTCTGGACCAGGTACAGATTAAAAACTAGGTCCATTATAAACCCATTAACCTAGTCATTAGGATCTGGGGAAAGATTGAATATGTGGGTGTCTAATTTTAGAGCAACACTGCCGTCACTGGTTCTTACAAATGCCAGATATTGAGTGCAGTCTCTTGAATTTGTGGCCAAGTTCAGGGTTCATGACATCAAATTTAACATTTCATTAATTTCATGATCGCATCTTTGACAGTTGTCTTTTCCTCAAATAAATCTGTAAAACCATCTTCCCCCCCTCCCCCCACTTTCTTTTTAGAGACTTGCAACCGAGGCCGAAAAGTTTCAAAAGGAACATGAGTGGACGGTCAACGGCGAGGTGAGTGTGTGGCTACGGCCCGATCTGATAAGTTCATTATCATGAAGATCAAGTGGTGCAGTAATCTGCATGTGCAGAGTGAGCAGAGCGACGTGTTATTCAATAAGATGGTAGTAATTTTGCAATTCTCGTTACAGTAACAATTGTACTTTAATAACTGTCTAAAAGATGGCACTTCATTATCTCTCATAACAGCCTGAAAGGAAGCAGACCTGGTCGTAAGGAACACTAATATGCTACTTTATCGCTTCCAGTTTTCATTGCTCTGAGAGTACTAAGGGTGCATTAAATGGGAATTCACAGCGAATGTGAAGTCATGCTTGTTTTACTCGTTAAGCCACAGTGTCTGAATGTTCGCACAGTCGTTGGTGGTTTTTTGGGGTTTCCCCGTGTTGGTTTTCTAAAATTATTATTATTTAATTTTGCAAATGCCACTTTATTGCAGCCAATTAACAAATGAAAAAATACTGAGTGTTCATTTAGTGATGGAGGGGGGAAAAGAAATTGAACGCAGCCATTAAAGCTTTTAGGTTTAAAATCCTCCCACAGTGCTTCCAAATCTTAATGACTTTATTCCATTAAACATCTTGGCATTGTTTCATGTCATGCATATTCTGCAGTGTTGAAAGAAGCTAAAGTAAAAAAATATATATCTTTAGTAGACTGACTGATTTATACTTTATGTAACTCAACAGATTTGCTGTCCTGGCAAAAAAAAAAAAAAATCTTTTTGCTTAATTAACTACAATTGTCTGACGGAGCCCAATGAAAATAATGGTGTTCTCTGTATGCAAATACCAGGTATGTGAAAACTATACCGATTGGATTAAAAAAAACATTGCAGCTGAGCCAATAACTATTCATATCCCTGGCAGGTTTAGGTCTAAGTAGCGTTTTAATTTTACTAATAGATTTCACTTTTAGTGGCCCTTTCAGAGTCCTGACTTAAATCTGAAAGAAAATCTGTGGAGGAGCTAAAGACTAGCATAATGGCAACAAGTTCTGTCCGTCTCAAAGACTTGGAGTTCCTCACCAAAGGTAAATTGTCAAAATATCAGTAGATATTTGTTAAAAGCTGGTCATGTATTTTAACAAATCCAAGTTTAATCTACAATAATCCCAGTCCAGATTTGATGAGGCATCGGTGTGTAATTCTCAGTGTTGTAACTTTGAGTAAGAATGCCAAAGGTTCTTGACATTAACACAGATATTAAAAACAAACATGTAGAGCATGATTTTTTATCACAGATAGCTTGCCAGTGGCGGCTTACGACGGTACTTTCTCCGATAGTTGCCACACAATGGTTCTTCAAGTTTGTTTGGTTTTTTCCTCAACTGGAACGCTTCCAATCAGGTGAATTTAACTTTCCTAAGCAGAGGAACATTGCAGGAGCATCGCCAACTTTTTAAGCTAAAACGCTTCATGCAGCAGATTATAGGCAGTGGTTAGGTAGGTAATTTTAAATCTCATTAAATCAAAGACGCTAAAAAAAAAAAAAAAAAAGGATTCCTGGTAAAGTTAAATGTTTATCTTTATTGTAGCTTATTGGAAGCCAATATTTCCAGTGCTCATGGATGCATTTTTTCCCCCCCCAACATAAAAATTTATTCCCAAATGTAAAATTTATGGTTTTAACAAAACTTTTACAGTATTATGGAGCATTCCTTTTGTATGTTTTACAATGAAACAACATAATTTCCCTCTTTTACTCCTTTTTTTTTGTATCAAGGTTTTTATATAAAAATAGAACCTAATTACCTGATTCATGACCTGAAAATTTTAAGCAGATGCTTGTGTTTGGCTTTAATTTGATTACAAACCCTTTGAGCTAACTCTACAGTGGCGGCAGCACTTGCCGTTCTGTTGTTGTACGTGGCTGTAAAGTAAGAAGACAGGTGGTGGGAGTCGGTGAACCAGCTTGGTTGCTCTGGGGAATTAGAACGTCAACAGTGTGGCTAGCTCGTTAGCAACCGACTAGCCTTTGTTCTGACAGGAAGCTCAGCAGCGCAAAATAACACCACTTCCCTCGCTGATTCATGCCGTCAGCGAGGGAAGTGGTGTTATGTACAGGGCCCTACCATATAAAGGAGAAAAATGTTTAAAGGGGCAGTATTATGTGAACTTATTATTTTATTTTTTTGTAGCTTTATGGAGTTATTGTCACTCATTTCTGATCTCTTCCTTTCTGTCTTTGGTCCACTTTGCAGGCTAACGAGCTCAAGTACTACAATGCCAAAGATGGCGTAAGTACATATTAATTCACTTTTTTTTTTTTTTTTTTAAGCAGAACACATTATGTATACCTTGGCAACAAACCAAAGGGTCAATATCACTGACACCTGATGAACAGTTCACACCTGTTAAAGGCTCACTTTTGGTTCTGTGAAAAAAATAATGTTGGGGGGTATAAAACGTGCCTTACGCGAATATGAATTCCTCTTGAACTCTTTCACATCTTGTTCCGTATTGGATTTTTCCTCATAATGCTGCGCATAATTGTGACGGAGAGGAAAACGATGCGTAGTTTTGAATGATCACATTTTTTCCCCCCTTAAACAAAAATTCATTAACGTGCAACATTTGCTATGCATCCACTCCCTTTTATAGAACCACAGTGCAAATACAAATGGAAGTCTTTGTAGCCATGTCTTATTTAACTTTAACGGGTTTTGTTTCATTTGAATTCCTTTGCACAGGTGAATAAGACCGCATTGAAAGAAAGAGAAAAAGAAAAGGATAAAGATAAAGAAGAGGACAAGAGCAACAGGTTCATTCCAGACGACTTTGAAATGGACCCCGACTTCAAACGCCTCGTCTCTTACAACACCACCGCCGTCCACATCCCCACCGACATATACGAAGGCTGTAAGTGGAATAGAGGAAACTTCATTGTAAGAAAAAAATATTCATAAAAACTTATTTGATAAAGCAAAGCCAACAGAAGAACAGATAAAGATGAACTATGATGCAGTGGAAAAATGTACCAGGGGACAGACTAGTAAGGTGTTTAGGTAGAGGAACTCCTCCCTCATTTTCAGAAGGCGGTGTGAAAAATTTATTTTTGCTTTGCCTATTTTTTTTGGCCCAAAAACATCCGAATTCTCCCTGCAATCCTGTGATGTTTTATTGTCATTGTATTTTTTATTTTTTTTTGACTGAGCTGATTCACCCACTTGTAACTGTGGTGTGAAAACGAATTATCTTCCTTGTGAGGTAATTTAATTAGTCCCACAGCACACAGTCATGCAGAGGAAACCTAAAGGAGTCAAATCTAAATCCATAACAAATATCTCACTGGCCATTAATCGGAGAAAATCTGGTTGTGTTTTAAAATTGTACGGCATTTAACTACTTGTACTGTACGATTTGCTTCATGCTGCTCAGACCTGATCAACTTGCAGCCACACCAGTGTTGAATATCTCTGCTTGTGAGGATTTCCTCTCCGTTCTTAGAAATGGCGTTCTAGTGACGTTCTTGAGGATAAGCCTTGCTTAAACGTATTCAACCAGAACCAGTGTTGGCCAAAAATTTGGGAGATTCAAACGCTAGATCTAAAACACAAATGGATTTTTAATTTTTTTTTTTTTATCCTACTGAGATGCCTAGTCACAAAATGTAAGGGCTTACAGAGAATTACAGTAGTTAAACTACAAATGTTCCTTCAACACCAACATTAATGTTAAGTTAGATGTTGGAAATGTTTGGTATTTGCACATGCATGTCAATCACCACTGCTTTTGTGATTGAAATTAGTTTTGCACAAAGCACATAATTCACATGTTTTATTGTAGGAGAGTAATGGAAAAACTAACAGACCTAACAAACGCGACACATTCTGTTGATTCTGTTATTGAATGATTATTGGATATGCCACGTTTAAAACGATGGCAGTGTGCAATTCAATGAGTGCGGTCATTCACATAAAAACATAGCTGTTAAATATTCCTGTTATTTATTTCCAGTTATCCTTTTTTTTTTTTTAAGCGTTAATAAAATATTTCCTGGTATATTTCTACAGCTGGTATAGAACATTCCCCTGCATCCTGTTTCCACTCGTCATCACTACGGTCACCATCTACAGTATACTTCAAAGATAAAACGCTCAGCCTTTGAGCACCATCTGCATTGTAGACAGTTGAAGTATTCTAGTCTATATATAGTTCAAATGCCATCCGCCCACTGGTCAGCACACTGGCCCCCTCTTTACCCTGGTCACCAGCTGCTCCCTTCCCTCATGCTGATCATTGACTCCACCAGTTCACAGCGTGTCGGCACACCCAAAACCGATCCTCTTTGAAGAAGTGCTTGCGAGAAACATTATGCTATTATTCTGTGTTCATCTCGCAGACAAACAGCTCTGCTTTTTTCTTTAAACATTTCATTTGTTGCTTTTTAATTTTTTTTTTCCAAAACAGCCACATTTTAGTATCAGTTGATTGATTGTGGTGTATTCAAAACATCAAATGTCTAATGGAAATATCTTTATTTACCTATTAAATATACATTTCATGTGTAAGATTATGCAATCAGATTATGGGTCCACAAAAACAAGGCAAGATTGCAACTTTTCTTTTTTTTTTCTTTTTTTTTTGAGAAACTAATAATTCTCTTTGTTGCTATAATAATAAAAGGTACATTCCAATTTGCAAAATAAGGTACAAAAATCCTATCAATCAATCAGTCAAACTTAATCGCCTAACTTCTCAATTGGGGCTCATAACAACAGCGGCTACACATTTTACATTTGTTATTTTAGTTTTAGAGAGCATCACAGGAGCCGATTTGATTTTTCTTACCATATTTAGTCTATACTCCTGCAAATAATTGGAAAATTAAAACATTTAAAGGGCTAAGTTGAATATTTTTGATGTGATGTTATGGATAATAGAAAAAAATGTCATACTTGTTGGAAAAGGAAATGCATCATGAAATAATTTAATCAGTTTAGTTGGTCGGTTGCGAGTCAACCAGAATGAACCTTTAAGGTGATGCAACATCTTTCTGAAAATGTTTAGTAAATCATTAACAGCAACAACTTTTACACAATTTCACTACAATAAAGTAGATTTTCCCCATTAAGCTGATAAACTGGTCTAGAATTGACAACACTACCTTTGTTTTTTTTAGGCAGTTTATTCTAGGACAGCCTACAAACTAAGAACACTTTAAATGGAGACAAGTCTTCACACCGACACAACGCTGTGTCTTTCTTCTGGCTGCACATACACACACTCAGGCTTGCCATTGATTTGGCAACAGGAAGGCAAATCCACAGCTGCAACATAACAGGCATCACAGAAGTAATCCTATGAGACCAGCTTATGTTTATATATTAAATTTAAAAGAAAAACAGGCCAATCTCAGCGGAGGGAAATGGGTTGATTTATATCGAGGCATACAGCTTGATGATATTGCTTCAGTTTGTGTTTATTACCATCAGCTGAGTGTTCGATATCAGTTTTGGCAACAGTCCTAACAGTATAGGCCTTCCAAACGCAACGGACTACATCACATGACTTTTATGTCCTTATACAGCGAGTCACTCCCAATAAGGCGGACTATAAATGTGCAGTGACGGGCCTCTGAGGCCTCTGACTGTGCAGACATTTTGTCATTGCCAAATGCACTTGGTTATTTTTACAAGCTGCAGTTATAATGATGAAAAGGCTGGGGGTTGGGTTCAGGAGATTCAATAGTGCGTTATGCTCAGTATGATTCAGTCATCTTTTTATTTATTTATTTTTTTTATTTTTTCTAACAGTGAGTGGACTACTGGCAGCTCGGCTTCGGGTATACTTTTAGTTTCTCATCTGTAGAAAAGGCCAGTTTATTTATTCCCCTTAAAGCTCAATAAATGTATGGTCAGTAAATTTTCAGTGTTGAACTTAAAGTAACAATGGGAAGGTATTTCCAAGTTTGACTCAAAAGTTGGCACGTTTCTGATACCAGCAGGGTTGTAGTTGGAGGCCTTCACTTTTTATCCTCCTTTTGCTGGCCTTAATAAATATAAAAATAGACTGCAGACTGCAAGATTTCAAGTAACACCCACTTAGAGTTTACATACCCAACCAGGTTACGTCATTTTCTTTCCTAAAGGTTTCTAAACCTCCAAGGACGTTCCGACTTTTATCTGTTCTCTTCTGTTTAATTAGCATCTGGAAGATGCATGCAACAAAACTCAAAAAGGAATCACTTTGAAGAAGATTAAAGAAACCATCATAATAAGTATACTTGCACATCAAGAAAAGGAAAACAAGTAGCTGAGATGTACCCAAAGTAGACAGTAGTAGCTTGCAAATGTAGCCATATCTTTTCAGTATGTTTGGACATGCTGGAATCACGAACTTCAGTGTAGTTAGGAAAGAGAGAGAAAACACCCTTTTAAAGAAGTGTCGGCAACACAGGTCCTGAAAAACTGAACTCATTACAGGCACTTCCTACCAAAATGCTTGCAGAACGACAACTACAAAACCCCCCACAAAAGGATCATGAAAGACCTGATAACCTTTGATGTTTTCTATAAGTGTTTTTAATTTATCTGCTTCTTTTCTATCTCCTTCAGTGTAGAGCCAGCTTGCATGTAACCAAAAATCATTTTAGCAGTGCAAAAGCTGTTAATTGTTTTATTATTATTATTATTATTATTATTATTATTTTGGAATCTCTACTGTGACAAGTTTTGCCTCTACTGAAGTTTGGATTAAGTTGCACTATTTCTCTGCAGCAGATAAAGGCCTCTGATGCCAAGTTGTCCACCTGCAACGTGAACACGTGTCAGGGATTTGCTCTTTGCCCGCTCACAGGCTGGACTCGGATGAAGTTCCCATTAGCACCAGCTGTAAAGTTGCTCTGTGTTTTAGCAACTCCCAGCTCTTGAAATCTTGAAAACGACGACCGGCTCCCGCTCTGCCGCCTCTCCGGCTGGCCAGTACATTCAGAGTTGCCATGGCAATGGGCATCTTGGTTGAAGGAGAAGCAGAGACTTGGGCACGCCCAAGATGCATCTCTTTGGCATGAGGAGAGTCAGTTGTAACTCGATTACGGAACTCGGTCTAGACGAGGCTGGCGTCCCTTTTGCTATTTATGTTGCTGTAGGAGAGCTGTGTAATCCACTGCTTTTATGTAGGAGAAGACGTTCTGCAGAGCCAAAGGAGTTGATCTCATATCGGTTTCCCTTAACCTTTGCTCCATTTCATTAGGCATAATACATTTTTGCTTCCTGGTGACAAATTTGTTGCTGCCTTTTCTCCCCCACATGATTGGAATCCATTCTCTGTGCCGATCCAGTGTTGGGTGGTCAGACTGGGATTTATCTAGTGTTTGTGTTCGCACACTCAAACTACGGATGAATCAGCCTGTCTGCATGCATGATTGTGATCGAGGGAGAGCTGGAAACACTTGAGGTGTGAGAGTTTGCGTGCGTGTCACGTCACGTGCACGTATCGCGCCGTATAGGGATCTCGTGGCTGCATATGCATGTCTTCTCGCTCATTAGGCAGAGCAGTGTGGATACGACGAGAAGAGATGAAAGGGGAGCGTTGTGGCCTTGGCAGGGGATCCGAGGCTCGTCTGATGCCCGTTTGCATCTACGCTGTGTGACACCTGTCAGCCCTAGACATGCACATACTGTGACGCGCCGAGATACTGCGGCTGCGTGTGTGTGTCTGCGATTGTGTTATTGCCAAAGTCCTTCTGGCAAAGCTCACAGCTTATAAATGGATTTTCTTTTCTACTTGCACCCTTGTGCCACTTTATACACATCCTATTTCATTTATAAAGCTCGCAGCCAAACTCTGAGGTGCACTTAAATCCATCTCCGTCTTTCTATCCTTCCTTCTCCATCCTTGTCTCACTGTCATTACATCCATAACTTGTGTCCCTTGCGAGGAGTTGGATGCCTGCCCGCGATGTTCTAATCAGATAAGTGGGGCTCCCATTTGGATGCGAGAAGGCTCCCAGACAGTTATCTCCTAATCTGATTTCACCTCTTCTATAAATCAATTAACATAAGGAGACAGTCGATGTCTGTCCCCATCTGTTCTGTGACCTCAAGCCCCTTTCCCATGTGGGAGAAAATAAGTGGCGGGACGTACCATTCCTTTTATTTCTTAGTCTCTTCCTATTTCTACAACCTCCTAAAGAGTCACCCTGGGTCTCTCGTCTGCTTTTAGTGAAGCTCTTCTCGCTCCACTTGTTAGTTTAGGTAGGCTGCCATGTTTTAGTGGGTTTTGAGTTATGCCACAGTCTTTCTAGTTTTGAATGAGCGCACCAGTTCTCCTCTAAATGTCATAACATTCTCACTGAACTGTTTGCTATGATCTTTTATCTTTTTGTCTTCATGATGGATGCTTTTTTTTGTTCACATATTGAGTAGGCAGACTACAAGCTCATGCCACACTTTTTAGATTTGTTTTTCTTGTTGATACTTGTGGTGATTGTTGCACAAAAGTCCAATGGAATACATGGACATTTATGGCCATGATGTGAATGTGAGTTGCAAAACCAACTTTACTTATTTTCTAGGTGCAGCTCAAACACTGAAATAAAGCAAAACATTCTGTCCTTCTAGAATAATCACGACAACCAAGAACTTTTTGTAAAATGTTTTAAATTTTAAATGAGATTAGGCATCACAGCTCAAGTAAGATGTTGAGGCAGCTTTAAGTAACTTAACCGTTTTCCATGTTAGCTTAATTTCTCACCCTCAGAAGTCGCAAAGTAGTAAGGTATCTCTGGATAGAAGACCCTTTCTGATTCGGCGATTACAGGTTTTCACCACCTCGTCTTCAACCGTGTTATTACGTTCAAGTGCTCCAGCAGAGACAACTACCAGTTAGCTGATGGAAGGGAACAGCAGAGGCAACTGCATGGCACAGAGCAGAGTTCCCTCCCAGTTTCACTTCCCACTCCCACCGCCTTCTGATTCACTGCTGGAATCATGTTTATTCTCCCAACATGTTCCCATGTCGTCTTGACTGATGCATTTAATCTTTTCTAAATAAATTCTTCCGTTCCTGTTCATGAAAACCCTAAGAGTTGCTCTGCACTCCCTCTACCTTAGCGACATGGTGACAGTTGGTAGGAACAAATTTGTTTGCATTCACCTAAAAAAGCTCAATCGTTTGGATTACATGTGCTGTATATTCCTTTACGTTAGCTGTCTGTCGTACTTACAGCTTCATTTCATTGCTTTTCCAATGTTGCCTTTACGATCCTATCACCTCACTTATTGTTTTCTTTTCTCCCATCTCAACCAAGCAAAAAGAGACTTGCTCCAAAATACACGCGTACAAAAAAAACATAGGACTTGACGTAGTTTTCACATCTAGAAGGAAAAAAAAACAAAAAACCTTTTACTCTGGGCCATATTTTCTGAGAGACACTGATCCACGTCTGTCGCTCTGAGTATGCAAACACTCGAAACCGCACGTGTTACCCTCTGAAGTCCCTCGGGAAACGATGCCACGGCTGACAAATAGAGCCGACCAGCGCTTACATCGCCGTGGTGACACCTCTCTTCCTCTCGCCACAGTGACCTCGAGCAAGCAACCGGCACGTCACTTCCCAGATGGATCTGTTTACACTGAAACTGTGATTTGTTCCATCATTCAGCTGGGATTAGACCCACGCAACATAGAAGTCGAGGGCTTCAGCTCTATTAATTAATGCCCTATTAATGTCGCGTGTTTGCGACGGATGTCTATATTTAAATTCTAGTTGGAGAGAATTAAAAACATACATTTCTTTTGCAATGGTTTCAGCTTTTTCTGAAAATGAAAACATAGTATTGCTTCTATATTTAGGGTTTTTTTTGTTTGTTTTTTCTTGTTTTGTTTTTTGTTTTTTTGGTCAGACACATCCAGTTAGTGGTGTCAGTTATACCAGCAGAACTAATCCGATAGAATCCAGACTCAAGGAGTATCAGGTTGTTAGACCTGAACATTTTTTTTTTTTTTTTTACCACTTACAATTGGGACACAATTTGATTCACAAAAAACCTCTCAGGTATAGGCTTAGGTTAAAGGGATGGTGAAAATCCATGGAGAGCAGAGAAAGTGAGGTGATAGGATCGTAAAGGCAAATGATTTGAACACTTTTAGACGTGGAGTATAGGATTTTAAATGGAAACAATGTTTAATTTGGCAAATTTATGTTATTTATTCCGCTGAAGCACTCTTTTTTTCGATTTTTCATCTAGGTTCAGTGCTCCGTCTGGGATTTCTCCCATTGAGCTCGATTTGTCAGGGCTGCTTTTTGCCAAACTAAGTTTACAGTTGAAAAACAAGCTGCTCATTTAGAGCAATAAGTATTATGAGTTTCTGGGGAAAAGCAGGAAAGCACTGTGTGCTTCTGGCTGCTCAGTACTCAGTAGATTTTATCTGCTTCCAGAAATGTCACTTGTAATTATTCTGAGTCTCATGTTCTGGCCACTTTCTACTGTTGCAGAAGTTGATGTTTTTAGAGCAGTTTTAAAAAATAAAAAAAAAATCATCTTAGGAGACTTACGCAGTTTGAATAGCCATGAGATGGCTCACTTCTCCCAGCCGTCACCATCAGTAAAGCAATATTGCACAAGCTGTATATTTGTTTTTATTTTTATGTGTGCATCAAAGCATTCCTTCTGTTTATTATTATTATTAGAGATTTTATTTAGTGGATGCTTTTCTGCAGAAATCTAAGCACGCTGATTTAATTCTTCCCAAAAGGTGATTTATTGAATCCGTTTTCTTCTTCCAGCCACCATCATTTTGAATGAGCTGAACTGGACAGACGAGTTGGAGGATGTTTTCCGACAAAACAAAGAGGATGATCCTTCACTGCTCTGGCAGGTTTTTGGCTCCGCCACTGGACTGGCTCGGTATTACCCAGGTAATCTTGACATGAGCAGGCTTTCATTAACAATGGGCTGCTTCTAATATACAAGACGAGAAAAAATATTTTGATATCTTGAGAAATCTGAATCAGCTAAACTTTGCTTCAAAATTACAAAACGCCGAACTAAGCTTGAAATGGGCAGTTTTGAACTCAATCGACGAGTAAATGAAAGACATTTTGGTTAACGCAGTTGGTCAGTTTGAAACCTTAAAATCTAGAATTTTTACTGGCAATCCCCACAATGTCTTGCAGCAAACAAAAATTTACCAGAAAAACTTACAAGAAAAGGGAACGAGACCGAGTCGTAAAGTGCGGGTTTTTGACCTTCTTAAAAACTTTTTGTGCTCTCGCTTACGTTTCAACTATACACAGTTTGTGTTTGGCACACGGAGATCCATTTTGGGCATGGATGGTTCCCGTCTTTGAGAGCCAGAGTCCCGCATGTTTTAAACGCTGAGCACACCTGATGTGAATAAATGTGTCATTAGCAGGCTGCTGCTGCAGGAGTTTGTGACGGCCGGAGGAGATAATTCTAACATTTGAGTCAGAACACGAGACTTGCCTCATCTTGCTTCAAAAATGGCTTAAGCTTGATGCAAATATATTCTTGTGTCTCTCTGATACGAGACGTTTGTCTGTCCAATGCAAAAAAACAAACAAAAAAACCCCCCAGAAAAAACATGGAAGAAAATGTGCCTGTTTCAAAAGAGCGTAAAATAATACTGCATATTGTGTGTATTTATGTTTTGTTTAGTTTATGCATGTTGACAAATGCAGTTTCTTCGGTTGGGTCTGGGGATGTAAACACACACATTGTTCTGCCTGCATGCATGCAGCTTCCCCCTGGAACGACCAGAGAAGCTCACCTGACAAGATCGACCTGTATGACGTACGCAGGCGACCTTGGTGAGTTGGTTGAGTCTCATGTCAATATGTTCAAACGTTAGTTAGTGAAGAGAATAGGTGGCTTGAAAATTCAGCAACCGTATTTTATTTTTTTTTTTCTGGTAGTGTCCATCGTAGCGATGGGTTTTGACGCAGCTTTACGTCTCTGAGAATAAGCATTTCAATGTTTTCTGTGCGTACGTGAGCTCCATATGTACAATCCGCCTGTGTGTTTCTGGTATTACTCACCAGGTACATTCAGGGGGCGGCGTCACCCAAGGACATGCTGATCCTAGTGGATGCGTGAGTGACATCCTTATGATTCATACATTACAGTCAGATTGGATTTGCTTTTGCACGCCAGGAGGCCCTGATGCTAACTCCGTGAGTGGCCTCATCCCGCTGGGCGCTGCCGGGCTGCGCTCATGTGTGACACTGACTAACAAAAAGCGGTCAGTGCACTGGCCAACCTTATTACTCGCGGTCCAGTGGTTTCCCTGCAATGATTTAAGACTGGAAAACTTTGAGTTCAGAATAACTGCGAGGTCCATAAGGGACTCCTGGAGCGATGCCAGACGTGACAATAGTTCTCTCATGTCAAGGGAGTCCGGCACAAACTCCGTCATGTTCAAGGAAGACACACTTTCAAGAATTAACTTTGAAAGAGTGAAAATGTAAAGATTGAATGTCTGACATATTATGATTATTATGTTTGCATGTTGACATCATTATCCATCATTTAGGACTTTTTTTAAAACACTGATTGAGAATTCAACTTTAAATTGTCTTTATAATGAAATAAATTGGGAATATTAATTCTCTGTAGGAAATCAGGGGTGCCTAACTCTTTTTGCTGAGTTAATTTCACTGCAGCCTCAGTTTAGTTAAGCTAAACCAAATGCCCGTGCTGTCTGCTGTGGGAAGACAATGGACAAGCATGTATGAGGAGCATCCATCCATTATCTTCCACTTAGTTTGAGGTTGGGTCGCTTAGACAGCAGCTGAAGCAGTGGTCCAGACTTCCCTCTCTTCAGGCAGTTCTCCAGAGAGAAAGCGTTTCCAGGCCAACAGAGAAATGGAGTCCCTCCAGTGTGTCCTGGGTTCCTCCAGGTCTTTTCCTGGGGGGGACGTGGCCAGACGCCTCACCAGGAAGACACCCAGAAGGCATCCTGACCTGATACCCAAGTCACCTCTCCTGCTCTCATTGCCTGAAAGCCTGAGCTCTGCATTTGCTATACAGAAATTGGCTCTTTTACAACTTTTTTTTTTTTTGTACCAAGAAAAGTCATAGCAATCTAAAAGTTATACATTCCAACACTTGTATCAAATCTTTGCAATGACTGTCAACGCTTTTGGGTTACTTGTTGATTTAGTCATATTTGCCTAGAATGAAGCTACAGCCTAACACTGTGTTTCAGTCATTGACTGTGATGTTTGAGTTATTCTAAAACCCATTTTCGGTGCTTCAGGAGTGGAAGCGTGTCAGGCCTCACCCTGAAACTGATCAAAACCTCAGTCAGCTGGATGCTGGAGACCCTCTCCGATGACGACTTCGTGAACGTGGTGTCTGTGAGTATTTGCTTTTGTTCTACAGGTGCTGGAGTCCAGATTGAAAATGATTGCTTAAGCAGCTTTATTCAAACCCACTGATTTAGTGGATAAATTAAATTTCAGTCGAGCTCTGTTTAAATATGCTGACGGTTCTACAGGTGTGGCATAAACCAGGGTTGGGTGTGACTTTCCAAAAATATGGGCATCAGGTTAATTCATTACCTAATAAGAGGGGAATTAATTGTTTCATTGTTTTACATGTTTTCATTGGATAATATTTTTTTTCCTTTAATTAAACCAGGTCATCTACGATTATTAAAATGCTTAACTGTGCTGGAAATGAAAAAAAAAACAAAAAAACAGAAGAACCTTGGAGAGGTAAAGCACATTTCCATAAACTCTAAATTTTATCAGAGAAATGCTAATAGAGCAACGACACCCAAGTATGTTTGAAAGCGAATTCTCAAGTTCAAGCCACGAAGATGCAACATGAAACCTTCGACAAATCAATCTTCGCTTTCTTCTGCCACGTTCCTAACTCTGCGGGATGGAATAGAAAACGTCTTCCATGCCAAATTGAGATTCGATAGAAATCTCGAGCACCAAAGGTTTCCTGGCATTAGGGCATTGGCCTTCATCCATCACAGTTTGCAGCTCCAGTGACTGCCAGTTTAAAGCATTTCTGCAACTTTCACAAAGAAAAATAACGGTTCAGAGGGCGAGTGTTTTTTCCCCCCAGTTCAGGTCGTTTACGGGACGTTGCCAAGACGAATTGGAGGCAGTCGTACTGAATGGGATTACTACTGAAATCCACAGTGTCCAAAACATGGGCTCCCATTACTGTTGCTAATGTGCTAAGTGTATTGCTCTGGTGTAACACTGTGTGTGTTGCTTTTGTTTCTAAGAGCTTTTCCACACGAGTATAAACGCTTTTCATAAAGTAATTCATTTAGTAGCGAACATACAGGTGGTTTGAGGTTCATCTTTTTTCGTGTTTTTAATTATTGATAAACTGATAAAATCGCCTCCTTTCTAAAACTACTTACAAACTGACCTATCATTCCCTTTCTTGCTTAAACGTTCACTACCTATGAAGACGATGACTTATTGTACATCAACAATCATAAGAGGATATTTTGTTGAGCTGAAGATGTTCCATTAGAGTGTAGTTATTTTCTTGGTCACGTGTCAAACGCTTATCTTCTGTGCTTGTGTGAAAGCGTGCAGCTTCTCAGCTTAATGCATCTCCCTCCAATTTCTTGGCTCAGAATGCGTTGTGCACTTGTGGGTCTGACTTTCCTCTGTCCAGCGTCTCCTTTATCCTGATTGCTTCTCTACTTTGTCCTCCCTGCAGTTGCTCTTCATGACTGGGAACATAAATTAGTTTGCTTTCCAAATTAGCCATGAATAACATTTTTGTTTCAACTTCCCCTATTAAATGCACTGGTGTGCGTTTGTTTTGGGCAGGTGTGGAGGTTCAGTAGAACGGTTTATGACATAACGTTTTATAGACTTTGGTTTGCTCTGATTTCTGTTTCTGTGACTCGGCGTACCCCCACACTGGGTCGTACTACGCAACCAATCAATTAAAGTTAATAAGACAAACCCTATTTTTTTCATCTTGTTCTGCAATATCAATTATAGATCCCAATTCAGTCAGCCTGTACAGTAAAATAATTTTAAAGAGCTGAATAAATTTGAATAATGTCATCAGAAGGCAAGATCTACAAATAATCAAGCTTACTACTACTGGAAGGAAATATGATGCCTTGACCAGTTAATATTCTTGGAAGCTTTTCCACTTTGACACATTCTAACTGCAAAGATGTACGATTAAAAATGATTTATTTTAATGGGGTTTTATGTGAGGAGGGGGAGGAAAGAGATGGAATGTTTTTTTTGTTTGTTTTTGTTGTTTTTTTTATATTTCTCTTAATAAAAGTCTAAAAATATATTCTATTCCGATTCCCTGAGTCAATATTTCCATCCTATGTGCAGAAATACTCACTGGTGGATGTTATTGATGCTATAATTCGTTATGCTATGTTTGGACCATGACGCTGATGATTGGGAGCTGTGTTCAAAAGAGCCCCAAAGCAGATGCTGAGTACTAATGAGCCATGCTTGGCCCTGCCCTTTTATAGATGCTGTGTGTGTGTGTGTGTAGACTCATTCACTTCCATCTGTTCCTCCACGTGAGCTATTCACCAGGATCCACCTGAAGTTACTTTGTGTGGTTGTGACTTGACAAATAATCTTTCCGGACTTAAGCTCTCTTTTCTTTTTTTTTCCACCTCCATACGCCACTGTTTTCTCATCCCCTCCGTCTCTCCTACGTTTCCATCCTTGTGTTAATTTAGCTTCCTTCGGTGTGTGAAAGTTTGATTGCGTTCGACCTTATCGCCTTTCCGTTTGCACGTGACAATTTGCGTTGATCTCTCCAACACAGTTGTCTACAGTTGCATTTTATTTTTAAATGTCACCCAACTCTTCTACTTCATAGTGTAGCGTACGTCTTTTAAGGACCACTGCAACAGTTTGCAAAGAAAGAAACACATATTTATTAGGAAATATGTGCGAGTGCCTTCCCCGTTCCTCCCGTCAACCCTCCTTCCCTTATCCCCCCAGTTCAACAAAACCGCTCGGCCCGCAGCATGCTTTCAGAACCTGGTGCAGGCCAACGTGAGGAACAAAAGGGTCCTGAAGGAGGCAGTGCAGAGACTCAAAGCCGAGGGCATCACCAACTACACAAGTGGCTTTGAACTGGCGTTTGAACAGCTCGCACAGGTAAAGAGTGTATGGACTGCATTTAAATGCCAGGTTGAGGTAATGGTGACAATTCTCGTTTCTTTTTTTATTTTATGTAGCCCATATTAACCAGAAGAAACTGGTGACATTCTGTGAATCTGAAAAGTCTGCACACCTTTGTTAAAATGCCAGTTTTTTTTTTTTTGTTTGTTTTTTGTTTTTTTAATAAAATGAAACCAGGATAAATCGGCTCAGAACTTTTTTTTTTTCCACCCTCAGTGTGACCTCTAACCAGTTCAACTCTATTGAAAAACAAATGGAAAATAATAAAATGTCATAATTATGTGGCTTTGCACTCCCCTACATAGATGGTCAACTTAATTCTTCAAGGGTAAGTGTCCCATGCCTCTTATGCTGAGTGAATGGCTCACTTAACCTCCTCCGGATGTCTTTGACTCCTGTAGAGGCCTGCTAATGACCCATTCATTTGATTCAGGTCGGTGGACCTGCTGCGAAATCTGCTGGATTTTCTTTAAAGGCGGTAGAAAAAAAAAAAAAAAAACACCAGACAAATACTATTCAAACAACTTTGAGTTCATAAGAAGCAGTTTAAATGATAGCAGTTGTGTGCTGACTGTGCAACTTGAGTTTAAATGTAATTATAAATACAGTAACATCCCCTTATGTGTATGGGTTGTTTTTTTTAAATCTTTCCCCTTAAATACTCCATTTATTTATTTTTTTGGTTGAGTCTGATTGGCTGTTTTTCACACTGATGCTAAAAATGTCAACCTTGCTCTCTATTTTTGCATCATATTTTACTAGGGGTGTGTAGAGCAATTATACTTTTTGTATATGTAAATCTTTGTAATATGTAAGAGCTCATATCCACTCAACTTTAAGAATTGTCTGCAAAAAGTTGGATAATCACCCACGGCTCTTAAATATTCTCCGAGAGTGAGCATCTGCCACCCTCCGCTGGTTCTTTCAGATATTGCACTCAAAATGCACTATTTGTTTCTTTTCACAACCGTTAATCCAGCAGCTTTTCTTGAAATTAAAAGCCCTTGCTTCTGTGTAAACCAGACCAATGTGTCGAGGGCCGACTGCAACAAGATTATAATGCTGTTCACTGATGGAGGAGAGGAGAGGGCTGAGGAAATCTTTCAAAAATACAACCCAAAGCAAGAGGTAGGACTTCACGTTCAGCTTCAACATGGTTGTTCATATTTGTTGCTCTTACTGTATTTTTTTTTTTGTTTGTTTGTTTCATCTTATTGCACTTACTGTCCTTCACAGGTGCGCATCTTTACTTTCTCCGTAGGCCAACACAGCTACGACAAAGGCCCGATACAGTGGATGGCCTGCAATAATAAAGGTACGAAACATAGTTGGATTTGTAGCTATCAGGTGAATGCCCTCATTTAATAACAAACGTGAAAATCTGTAGCGGTTTGTGCTACAACGCAGCTCTGGAAAAGCTTAAGAGACCACTTATAATTATCAGTTTCTCTGATTTTTACTTTTTATCGGTGTACGTTTGAGTAACGTTAACATTGTTCTCTTACTCTATGAACTACTGATTCATGTCTACGTGTCTCCAATAATCCAAGCCAAAATTTAGCATTTGTTTGCAGAAAATGAGAAATGGTCAAAATAATAAAGCAAAAAAATATATAAAAATTCAAGTTTATATTAGTTTAGAAACAACAATACGAGTGTTTTAACTCAGGAAGACTTCAGAAATCAATATCTGGTGGAATAATCATGAGGTTTTAAATGGGGTTTGGCTCAGTGGTCTTTTAATGTTTCCAGAGCTGTTAAATTATACACCACCTAATAAAAAAGGTGCTTTTCCACATAATCATTCTTTTGTTTCATGCCAAACTCAGCTGGACTGTTTGTCTCATCGGAACAAATCGTCACAGTATAAATGAAGTCAATATTCGCGTTTGTAGTAACGGGGGTGTGGGGGAACAAAGCTTTGGCTGCCATGGCAGGTAAGCAGCTGGTTGCCACAAACGGATTATCTAATGGTTGTCAGGGAGATTTTATTCTGAAAGTGAGCTGTGGGTTTTGAGGGTTTTTTTTCTTTTACCTTCCCTGCCAACCTGATCAATGTGTGTTATATCGCGACATAACAACAACTGGTCGTTGTTTAGCCTAATGGCTAAGCGAAATGGGCCATGTATCCAGGGAACACTGTAATAATTAGGTGTCAAAACCTTTTAACAACTAAAATAATAATAATAATAATAATAATAATAAAGGATGAATTAATAACTGCCTCTGTTGCATTTCCTTTAATGGGGAAGTTCAGTGTTCCATCTCTGGGGCACACTCTGTCAGGGCTGTATGGTTACTATCGTGTGTGTGTGTGTGTGTGTGTGTGTGTGTGTGTGTGTGTGTGGATGAATGACTAAATGTAGTGTAAAGCGCTTTGAAGTCCTATGGTCTTGATGAAGCGCTATACAAGTACAAGCCATTTACTTGTAATGGCTTGCACACTAATGCCAAAAAAAAACACTATTGTTGATGTTTTTATCAATTTGAAACGATGTGCAGAAATGTTTATAATGTGTGTTTGCTGCACTGAATATTTTGAATTTTTCTTTTTTTGATTTTTGCCAAGTTTACCATTACATTTTGAAGATGGTGGGATTTTGCAGAACTGACGGATAAGTTGATTTCTGTAGTAGGAATAAAAGAAAAAATCAATATTCTAAAAGATCTTGTCTAATAAATCTATTTCTCTCCCTCAGGGTATTACTATGAGATTCCATCTATTGGGGCCATTCGCCTGAACACTCAGGTAAACAGTCATAAAAACATATTTCAGTAATTGTACTTGGGTTCTCCTTACTTCTCAAAACTCTGGCTCTAACAATTTGCTGTGTATGTTGCCCCCTTGTGGTAGAATTCTCAACATGCATGTTGCAAAAATAAGTTTCTGCTCATCTTGGCAGGAGTACTTGGACGTTTTGGGTCGGCCAATGGTCAGAGCTGACAGCGGGCCCAAGAGAGTCCGAAAGGCCAAGCAAGTCCAGTGGACAAATGTCTACCTGGATGCACTGGTATGTTCTGCTGGGGAGAGGTGACAACATCACATTCACAAGGGTGAAAGATTTATGCTGTTTACTGTGTAAACCCGGAATAATTTCTTTCACGTCTTGTAAAGAAATTTGAAGTCTTGTTTAGTCATTTGCTGTCACTATATCTTGTTTTTGCGTAATGACGGATGAACCGTATTCCCTAGTGTTGCCTTTTTTTTTTTTTTTTTTTTGTTTATGTTTCTGTCAAGATTTACTGCCAGGCGACCTCAGATAAGAAACCAGACTGATAAAAGAAGTTTGGATTTGATCGGAGACTGTCCGTTTGGGAAACTGCATCAACTTTCTCGGCACCAAAAATGTCTTTTAAAAAAAAAAAGAAGAAAAGTAGCTAATCATTTTTCTGACGAAAATTGCAAGTTGTTTGCTGCAAATTGCTATGACATTAATTCAAAATGGTTTTGTATTAATTAGAAATAGTAATTGCTACAACTGCAAACTTAAAATGTATTGAAGCAAATTGCACATGCTCTGTGTGTGATGGACTTTTGCATTCAGTTTCCTTCACTCTGAGACCACATCAGTGTAGCTGAAGTTTATCTGAGCGCATCAGTAAATAAACTATCATCGTCATCAAAGGACCAAACTTTGGAGAAGTTAAAATCAGTTTGGTCACGAAGCAATTTTCCAAGTGTTGAACATCTTCACAGAGAATAATGCATCAAAAAAAAAAAGTCTGATTTGCAGTTTTCTACTATCCACGTAGAGTTTACATGGAGGCCGCAGAAGACTTGAAACAGATGTTCATTTTATGTCAGAAAAAAACAGATGTAAGGTACAGTACAGTAAAATTATTTAGGTTAGGTCGAAGGATAATTATTTGTTAGAATTGTCCAGTCGAAGTTCCACCCATAAATCCAACTGACCAATTAGAGGCAAGGTATGGGTTGTCCCAGATGTTTTCTGACTAAAATTAACCTAATTTGCAACACTTGTCGAGTTCAGATCCCAAAGAACTTTTGCTGCTATTGCATCGAAAGAAGGTTCGACAAAAATCCCGTCGCAATTTAAATAGATTAGGTAGATTTAAAATTGTTAAGTCATAGTATCATTTTCAGTCCATGCATTTGTGGTTGTAATCCGACTATGTATCGCAGTTTAGGACAGTTGAATACATTTACAAGCCCCTGTAAAGGGCATAACTCTACATGTGTGTGCTACGTTCTGTCTTTCAGGAGCTGGGTCTCGTAATCACCGGAACACTGCCCGTCTTCAACAAGACTGACACAGGCTCAAAGGTATCCACCAAATACATTTTTATACAATCCCTCTCTCACCCCCCAACATTTTTGTTTCTGCATAGGGCTGTAAGTATTAATAATTGCTAACAATATCTCGTTCTGGCATCTTCACCAGCACGTTCCGTCTGCTTTTGACTGTCTCGCACTTTGATTTCATAGATTAAAAGGATTGTGGCTTTCAGAGACGCAGTAATATGCTAAACGATAAACCCTCGACATGAATACTCGCTTTCATCTTTGATCTTTTTTATCTTCTTGCGGCTTTGGCTTGTTTCCTCTGTTGATGCAAAGCTCTCCACAAGAAGAGAATGTAGGAAGTCGCCCAGCAGAATTCAAAAATAGATCAATCATGCAGATCAGAGTGAGAAATGAATCCGGTAGCTTAAATGCTTCAAGATGAGTCTGCATGTCTACCTCGAAGGACTCTGAGCCTCTACCTCCAGCGCGACCGAAAGCAAGTCTGGAAATGCCTCGTCAGTGACTCACTGCAGCACATGAAGCTTTTGGGAATGAAACTGTCCAGATTCCTATTGCAACCATTTCCTTAAAATCCTTCACAATCCACAGAGGGAATTGACTCATCCAGGAAAAGCAACAGGACTCATAAGAAGGCCTTACAGTTCCTCTTTCTGCAGCTGACATCCTCTCTGGGTTTTTTTTTTTTTTTTTTTTTCTCTCAGAAGTCACAAAACCAGCTCATCCTGGGAGTTATGGCTATTGATGTCTCCTTAGAAGATATCAAGAGACTCACGCCTCGGTTCACAGTAAGCGCTCATAAGTCATGTTATTGCAGACGTACTTGTTCTGTTCATTTTAGTCTTTATGCAGAGATCTTCCCCCACTAATTCTCGTTTTGTTTTATTTTATTTAGTTTGGTCCAAATGGCTACTACTTTGCTATTGATCCAAATGGGTATGTGTTGCTCCACCCTAATCTTCAACCGCTGGTAAGCAAAATCTCACAACTGTTTGAAAAATAATTACTGTTCTGAAAAAAAAACAAAAAAAACAGCTTGACAAAACTGTATAAATGTCAGTTGGCCATTAAAGCAGACAGCGATTAATTTGTAATCTCCTCACTTAGAGTAAGACGTTTCTGTGCGTTTCTGTTTGAAACCTCTGCCGTCTGAATCCCTTTTGATGATGTCATTGCGATAAATCGTCTGGGTGGAAATCCTTGAATGCTGAAGACGTCGAGAAAAAAAATTAATGTTTTCCCCGTTTCACACTGCATTTGTAGGAGGTTTAAAGAAAAACCCTCCCAAGGTTCTGCTGGTTCGTAGCTCACACTAATGCGAACAGAATGCACGTCGTATCTATTGTTTCAGTCTGTTTTTCTAATAGTTGTCATGATTAAAGGCTCCGTGTGTTCCCTGGCCTTTCCGTTGCTCTTCGTTTATTAATATGTTCTCTATGAAATCTGAGGCCTTCGCAGAGCAGCTGTATTTATACAAAGACTGACTCACACTCCGACGGATCGTTTACTAAATAGGTGGCTACTGAAAGCAATTGATAACACTTATTTTTATTTAGATAGATCAGAGTAAGAGGGGGCCGTATACAAATGTGTCCCATTTTGACCAATTTATTTTTATTCATAAATCACAGTGAAAGGCGATGCAGTTTGTGATTATCACGTGACCAAATGTGGAAACAGGGGTATTAATACTTTTGCAAGAAATTGAAGGTGTTGCAAGGGAAACCGTCATTTGCTTGCAGGATTATATTTATTTGCTTGGCAAAATGTTCCACCGTGACATTTGAGAAATATGCTTTTTGTAAACACGCCATCAGGTAAATTCGTTGCAGATACATGACTTGGATCTTCTTCTTGATTATTTCCCTCTTTAGGGCTGCAAAGCATCAAAACCCGCTTTTGGAAGCAGATTAGTAACTGATGTTTTCAGGGATATTTTTTTTTTCCCCCTCTTTGTTTTCACACCTGACAAACTGTCTGAAGTAATTGCATACATTTTCTCACAGACTGCCAAGTTTGATGAACCTGTAACACTCGACTTTCTGGACGCAGAGTTGGAGAACGACATCAAAGTGGAGGTCTGACGCACAGATTTGTTTTCTAATTCGATTGCACAAACTGGAACCATATGATGGCGTGGCGATGTGATTTATATATTTGGTGTTGCGTTTCTTTTTGTTGTTGTTTTTTGTACACAGATAAGAAATAAAATGATTGATGGGAAAACGGGAAACTACACAATATCTACACTGGTGAAATCTCAAGATGAGGTAATTTGTTGATTTTTTTGAGTTCATATCCATTTTTATTTGGAATCTTCTTGAACTGACAGTAATACCCTTATTTAAGCGCTACATTGACGAAGGTGAGAGGACCTACACCTTCGCTCCTGTGAAGGGAACAGACTACAGGTAAAACTTCAAAAAAAGCTGCATGCACACTCTTTACTCCAGCATGACACTTGATTAAGTAGATCAACCGAAATGTTTCATTACAAAACATCACCAAGCTTTAACAGTCATTTCTACGATGAAGAAAAGGAGAGTTTCTTAAATACGTTTTGTAGTAATTCCGCTATTTTAAGGGTGGAAGTAACAACTTTTAACCACTATATTAAAAATAAAATGTTTTTGGCGTCTGTTCTGTTACCGGACAACCGCTATTATGTTTCTCCGTTAGAATATAATCGAAACGTTTTTTTAATTTTATTTGTTTTATTTCAGTAATTCAAATCTCTACGTCAGGAGAGCCAATCGCGACTGTTCAGCAGAGGAGTTCTGTTAATTGCGTATTGGCTTAAAAATCTACAGAACCTATCGTGGGATATTACTCATACAGATCTTAATTATCCATATTACATAAGTGTATATGATCAGAAACATTATCTGAAATTCGGTGAGTTCTGCTGCTTGTTTTTGGATTTGGAAAACATGGCTAGAGATGGCGAAATGCTTCAATGAGCGTGCATGCTGTTGGCACATTAAATGATGCCCTCGTTACAGGGTGAGAGAATTGGATAGCTTGCTGAAAACGAGTAACAGTGGTGCCTTTCTCCCGTTTTCGCTTTGTCCCAGCCTGGCCCTGGTCCTGCCAAACTACAGCATGCACTACATCCGTGCAACCATAGGCGACACGATCACCCAGGCAAAATGTAAGTTGACGTTCACGTCACAGCTTGAAACCCTGCCTCTTGTATTGTTACACTTATGTTTACAGAGGTTAGATAAACGGTACTTGGTGGGAGTTAAGTGCTGTCATGGATTCTGTCCATCAATAAATGAGCTTCGGAAAAAAAAAAAACATGACTGCCCTATACATACACCTACACCACGCTGTAACAGTTGTTACTAGTATTTCTGAAACAAAACATGCCCTCATCTGTGATGTAGTTGGAAGTTGTTGTATTTTTTTTTTCTTTTATCTGGAAGCAACAGGGCAGAGATCTCTCCTGTCCCCTTCTACACATAACGCAGTTCCTACGACGTCTGGAAAAGTATGGAATTTGGCTCGAGTATTTTCCAGGGGCCTCATGTCCTAAGAGTTGCTTGGATTCCTTCCCGAAGCCTTGTGTACACTAAAATTCAGAAAACTGCATGCACATAAACAAATCCAGCTGTATAGCATGTGATACTTCTTCATGCACCTATAAGCACAGCTCCTTTGTATATCCTAATCAACAGGATTGGACACAAATGAGGGGGGATCCTCCCGGAAAAAAAATCCCTATTAGTATTTGCAAATAGAAATGGTGTAAATATGTACTTCACCTCTGATTGTCAAGTCTGAATCATCAAAAAACGATGTCTAGATGTGTGGAAAAAAAAGACTTTACCACTTCTATGTGAGCGAGAGGAGTGGAAAAACTCAAAAACGGCACATATTTGTCCTTGCACACCCTTTTTTCTTTGTTTTTTAATCCTAGTATTTTTTATTTTCAAACTGAAATATAAAAAAAAATGGAAACTGTAATGTGGTTCAAAATGTATTAATCTTTTTTAATAATACTTTTTCCTTTCTTTGGAATTTCATAGTTAAGGAGGATCACAAATATCCGACGAGATAACATCTAAACAGAGAGTGATCCCACTTCTGTTCGTGTTGCAGAGAACAGACAGGTTTTGTCTCAACTGAGACAACTTCCTGAAAAAGGCTTAC
Organism: Poecilia formosa; assembly: GCF_000485575.1. Classification (NCBI taxonomy): domain Eukaryota; kingdom Metazoa; phylum Chordata; class Actinopteri; order Cyprinodontiformes; family Poeciliidae; genus Poecilia; species Poecilia formosa. The sequence continues at coordinate 479,431 of NW_006800093.1, read as the reverse complement.
TGAGCCCGTAGCTTCCGGTTTCATGGCACCATCTGATGCACATCTTTGGAACTGATTTGAATTAATCCGCCAAGTAGAAACCCATCCCGCACCATGCCAGCTTGTAGTCTTTGCCTAACATGTTGTTCATTAGAATAAACAAAACGGCGCATTGAACAAAGTCACCTGACATCGCACAGGTGAAGATGCTTGCTATTAAAACGGCAGCGTCTAAAACATGCGCATCATTTTCAAAAATCTTCAGTCGTAATTGCGTAAATTATAAGAAAACCATTCTTTTCTGTTGCACTTATATGCCTCTTTAATAGCAGCTCATGGATTAGTCTTTGCCATGTATGACTATTTACAAATCAGCAGTTTCCCAGCATCCCCTCCCTAACAGCTGTGAATGAATGGGACGACAGACGTTTCCTCAGTTCTTTTCTTTGGAAGTGGAGGTTCATTAGAAAATAATTATGTTATGGTCAGTCTTTTTGACTAAAATAATGTGCATAGTTTTGATTTTTATGTGCAACTTCTCTTAAAGGTCCATCTTTCTGTGTAGAAAAGCTTAAAGTATTACTCAATGTTTTGATTTCTTCCATGTGGCGTGTATTTCTGTATTTTTGGATTAAGCTGCAACTGGCCTTTGTTGAGCTCTATTTTGTTTTTCTTTTCTTTTTTTTGGATCATTAAATTTTGCATCCACGATCTTACATTTCAATTTGCATGCATTTCTCAAACCTTGCAATGTTTCCAGCTGTTTTGGAAAAAAATTAACTTTAGGTGCCCAGTGTGTGCTCCAAAAAAAAAATAAAAATAAAAAAATCAGTTGGCAGATGCTTCGAGCTCACTTGAAGCTGCTCCATCTACCGCAAAACATTTCATCATGTTTTGTTTCTGCCAGCTTTATTAAATAAAGTTGCAACCAGGCTGAAAGACTTGGAAGGCCTTTAAAGAACTTCAAACATCTGAGATTCACTTTTGGATTATTAAAGTGCAACCTGGAAAATGAGTGTAAAAACAATTTAGCCGTCTATTTTACACCCTCTGAATGGCACCAATTTATGTTTTAACTTGACCGATTTGTGAAAATTGAGACTTTTCCTCTTTAGGTCAGTCTATCTTAAAGCAATAAGTACAGAGTTTATGTTCCCTCAGGCTTTCCAAGTGAGTTTCCACGGCGTTTTATGTTGGGGAAATGATGCAAATATTAATATTTTTTGGCGAAGAAAGGAAAATGTTTTTAACAAAATACATCTCTATACATTAAAATGTCATCAAAAAGTTAACATGCCATGGTGATTTAACTTACAAACTGAACCCTTTAAGTTATATAAATTTTACAAATTGTTATATTGAGAGGTTTTGTGTGTTTTCTTTTTTTTTATGAATCTCCTCTAAACTTTTTACTACTTCTTCTTCTTCATTGCTCCTCAATGTTTGCCCTGTACTACACCATTATTATGCTTGGATACAAAACTGGCTTATTTAGAAAATTACCCTATGTATTATTATTATTATTATTATTATTAGTAGTAGTAGTAGTAGTAGTAGTACTATTATTGGTCTTCTGTAAACTTACACTTTTCTCAAGGGCAGAAATTTGGGCTACCTGTAAGACATAAAGATCCAAATGAAAATAAATAGCACCAAAATTTGTAATCGGTTCTTAAATGAGTGTCACTTTTTGAATTAATAAGTAGCTTTTTGGAGACATTTTAATTAGTTTCAATTGAAATGTAATTTACCTGTAGTTACAACTTTTCCCACATGTACTGTAAAGTTGTTGTCTTTTTCTTTTCTTTTCTTTTTGGTTTCAAACTTCTGCGTACAATATTCTTATTCAATGCGCATTTGAATAAAATATTGTGTAACCCTGTTTTCTTGTCTCTTTCCAATTCCCTCCTTTCTCTTCTCAATCTTTTAACCTCTTGTTCTGAACTCCTAACCCTTCCTGCTGTTTTGGAACCTCCGCAGCATTTTTGGGCAAGTATCCCCCTTCTGTACTTTTCCCCACAGCCATCCTTGTCTCGTCTCGTCTCTCTCTCATCACCCACACACTTTGGATGTAAATTTGCAGACTCACAAACACCGAAGCATTTTGTTCTCCGTTTGTACCCCCCCCAACCCCCCCACACACCCCAAGTTAACGACAACTTTGTCACGATGAATCAAGCGAGATTAATTCACCCAGAGACAGCTCTTTGCATGCAATGCATCCCACCCGTGTTTTCGCAGACAGCGGGTGTGTGTCTCTGTCTGTCTGTGTGTGTGTGTGTGTGTGTGTGTGTGTGTGTGTGAGCGCATGTATGTATTAACTCCCCCACCTGCTTTGACTGTTCCAATGGCCCTCAGATGTGGTTTTGGCACCGGCCCACTGTAGCAGCAAGAACAGACGAACAGGATGTTTGCATTATTTAAAGGTGAAGCCATAAAGGAGAAAGCCGTGAGTCTGTACCCAAAGTATAAATTGGAGTTTTCTCCAGTTTCTCCTTTTTGACTCATTTTATGTTTTACAACTTTGGTAAATTACTCCTAATGAAAAGCAGGACTCTTCTTTACACACTAAGCTTGATCTGTTCTGTTTGTCCCTCTGAATGCAGGGTCATCAATTTTGTATTTGTGGGCGTTGAGTCAAAACCCTCCAGAGCGCATAAGGCTTTGAAGCATATCTGAAACTGAAGCTTGGCTCATATTTTTGTTTTATTCATTTTTTTTTTGACAATAAAACTTTATCGCAACTCAATTGAACCAGAAGAAATGTCGTATGCCGATTCCCTTCTGTTCTGCACCCTTGAATTTCTGACCCTTTGTCACATTGCGGACACTTCTTTGAATTATATAAAAAAATTTATACAAAATAATTGTAAGGGAGAAGAAAAACATAAGTGTGTCGTCCCAAATCTCTGAAGCATATTCCAACTACCGAAACATGAAGTAGACACCGAGGAGGGGGGTTGAGGACAAATTTGTCTCACTTTTTGGATTTTTAGTTGCACAAAATGCTTAAAAAACAAAATAAAAGCATCTTCTTCCTCCCACCTTATTATTTGGTATCGAGAGTGCACATTATTTGTCTCATTCCTAATATCTCACCACCATTTATCATTTTTTTTTCCTGAATTACTGAGTGACGGCCTGCAATGAAATAATCCAATCATGACGACCGAAGACGACGATGTCGCCACGAGAGTTTATGAAATAATCGTGTGCAGCGTGCTTTGAAAACACTTAGGTTGTGAACTGCGGTGCATGTTTCCATTTGATTATGGCGTAAAGTAAATCCTTCACGCGAGTTTTGTAACTCCTGAGATTGACCAGATCATCAAAAAGATGCTAATCCGAGTTCTGAAACACGTCCTCTGACCGCAGTATAAGCCTGTCTGTGTGTGTTCCCCATCAGCGCCATCTGCATCCAAAGACCTGAAATCTTCTGCTTGCAATGCAATATTTCTATTCAGGACTCGCTCTGTGAATAAAATATTGTCACCTTTGACCTCTGTGGTTTCACCCTGTCTTTCTCCCCTCCCTTTCTTTTCCTTCTCGTCATCTCCTCCCTGGGGGATCCTCGTGTTTGCTCGCCTTCTCTCCTCTGGGATTATTTCTACTCCAGGGAAAGATGGCAAGTATCCTTTCTTTTTACTTCTCCCAATCTTTGCCCTGTCACCTTATTTTATCATCTTATGTTTATTTATTTATTTTTTTTAGCTTTTTAATCGATTAACTTTGCTCAAATTGTGCACTTATTTGTCCCAATTTTTATTATATGATTGATAAAATATATTGGTTTTTTTTCTTAAATCCAATAAGCCTCCCAAACTGCAGATGCTCATCATTACAGATTTAATACCTTTCATACAAAGGCGTCACTATTTTCTCCCTTATAACTGCCTTATAAACAAAGCATTTTGTACCCATGTAAATAAAACTGTTTATTTATTTTTACAGAATGACATTTGAATGAGAGAAACTGTTAAGACCTTACAAATAATTCAAGTTAACTAGATTTCTTGAAATCTCAATCCCCGTGTTTATTTGTTTTGGCCTCTGTGGTTTCACCCTGAGGCCACCCTGTGGCCACCCTGTGCAATTTTCAAGTGCACGAGCAATTGAAAATTATTTCAATTGCTTGAAATAATTTTCAGATGTTTATGCATATAATTAGAATCCTAATTAGAATTAGGATTCTAATTTCTGATTAGAATCCATCAGAAATTGATTCTAACAATTTCTGATTGTTAGAATCAGAAATTGTTTCTGATTCTAACAATTTCTTGTTAGAATCAGAAAATTTGTAATTTTCTGATTCTAACAAAAAATTACAAATTGTGACCCCCCCCCCTAATCAAACCAAAATAACTTTAAATGACATTCTGATGGTAAATGGTATTAATAAAAGCCTCGTCACGTTTCTGAACAGCAGGGAATGAGCAGAAAATCAGTTTAAATTGGTGGCTGTCAAAGTACTTTTCCTGAGTCCAAACATTATACAAAACTGGAAGTATAGCTTCATGAAAAGCTGCACAACATTTCTCAAAACATAAACGCGCTTTTCTCCAAAAGGCAAACTATTTAGAAAGTATTGAAGTAAAGTTTGACTATGCACAGAAACATGCAGGGCTTATCAAAAGCAGAGCACTAAATACATTTCAATAAAATGCAAAATGTTTCTGTAACCATTGCAGCGGGCTGCTGGTTTCATGTCGTCTTCATTATTCCAATAAATAATGGAGATTTTTATGAAGCTTTGAAAAACATTGCAAGATATAATTGCGTAACTTCAGCTTTGGGAAATGAACTGATGTGCAGGTTGGAATAAAATTTTGTCATCCAAGTACCACATTGGGGCAGGAATGGATTAATGGGCAAAGTCTCATATGAGTTTTTGTTTAAATGTTAGTGGGGCTGCTCTTCAAATGTCTCTTTACCAAGACATGTGATTTCTGCTCACTGCCAAAGGATTGTTAAAAATGTATCAAGTTCACAATGATGTCATCGCAACAGCTGTATACCAACCTAACTGAATTAGTGATATTTCTTCACTTATCTCTAGTTTCCGAGAGCCTGCTTGCAGACAAGTTTGATGAGTACGGGTATACATTTATTGCACCAAGGTATGTTTACATGCAACACATGTAAATCCTGCTTTCACTCCCGACTGGACTGCTTTGACTGAGTATACCCTACACCTTTGATTCTGTTTTCCTCAGGATGTACTGCAAAGACTTGAAGCCGCCTGACAAGAAGACGAACAACACAGAGTACCTGATGGACTTCAACAATTATATAGACACAAAGACTCCAAACAACCCTATGTGTAAGTGCAATCATGCTCTTTTCAGCAGTGCACGAGGAAGCCTTTTCACACTTTATTGTGCAACGTCAACAAGCATAGACCAACAAAATGTAGTAAACGACATCATCGAAGCGTCAGTCATAGCCCTCGCGTGCACGGGGCCCTCCACATTCTTGCCCACACAGCGAGGGACACACTGCCGATGGAGACGTGTCCAACTTTTGTAGGCTCTCTTTTTGTTGCAATCGTTGCAGCACCAGCTTTCTGCATCTAAGTTATCACATATTTTTTCAATCCTCTTTTCAAAGTTGTTGAAGCTCAGTCAGATTGGATGGAGAGATACTGTAAAGAAGCCTTCCCAAAGACTTGAGTATTTGTGGTTGTCGGGGACCACAATCCCTATGAAAACCTTTACAACTGTCTATTTTAATAGTTTAAACGCCAAATATATGTTTAATCTGCATAAATACACACAGTGGAGACTGCCTTGGCAACATCTACGGTCTTCCTTATCTCTGTTCTTGGGAATGCAGTCGGTCAGTGCCAAGGAAAATGAATGCTGCTCCTGGACTGGCCACTTTGCAAATACCAGTCATGTCGAGTATTATGTGAAGATTTATTTTTTTTTGGTCATCCCACACTTTTGGGAAGTAAACCAAAAAGTTTATAGTTTCATCACCTTCTTCCACATTTGCCATCTGCCCTACATGGCGTGAGACTGGATTTGAATTCACCAATCAGTTTTGTTCTTACTCTTCTTCAAAGGCCAGATTTGTGGATTTGTCCACCTGAGTTGTTGATGTCTGATGAAATCAATTGCTTGAAATAATTTTCAGATGTTTATGCATATGTTTTTTTTTCTAAACATATTCCATTTTCTGTCATTTCACAGTGATGTGCCATTTTGTGACATTTCCCCACATAAAATTGCACTAAAGACTCGATATGTTGCTTATAACAAGATAAAATGGGAAATGGTGTGACCAAAACTTTTGGAATTTATCTTTGCCACGTTTGCTTTAGCGACGCGAATAAATCCCTGCCATCTTACTCTCAGCAGTAAACACTTAATGCGAGTTCTCCAAGTGACCATGCTCCCAAATCTGTCATTCCACTGAGCTTTGGCCGGATGGTTTGGTGTGCATGACCTGGCAAAGCTTTGTAATGTGGAAAACCCCCCTCCCCGCCCCCTTCCCTTCATGTTACCTATTTGATGCTAACTCCAAACATTTGACCATCACATGCCTGGCTGCACATGTGTGAGGCACATCGGCTTAGCTGTGACACACACGCAGGCTTTCTCGCTCACACACACGCCATCCACCAGTTATATGCCTCCCACACCCCTCCTGTAGCCGCTCGACCTCATCCAATTACTGTGTGTTTGTGAAAAAGAGCAGGACACATGCAGCCCAGAGTGCGAGCAGAGCAATAAAACACAAATCAGGTCCGACGGACCTTCCCCGTGACATCTGACCAACGCATTACCATCCTTACCCTCTCTGGCATACTCTCATTGATATGAATTACCCATTTGTTGGCGCATTGAGCAAAGCAAAACGCTCCCCGGGCATTTATAAAAGGGCTCTTTTATTGCGTTCCATTGTTTAATTTGATGGTTTGCATTTAAGGACTTACTTCAAACATCTCAACATGATCAATCCAATAAAACTTTTCACCCAGTTGAATTATTACCTCCACCGTTATTAGCTGCTAGTTTAATGGAGTCCACAGAGAACCACAAGGGAGGGAGAGGAGCACGGCCCATGTGGAGGATTGGCGGCTCAGGAATCGTTACACGCTTTACGCGGTTAAGCCACTGCAGTGGCGAAGAAGTACATTAGGAATTCCTGGGCTGCCTTCAATAAAGAATCCCTAATGAAAACCACTGGATGGTGGGCTCGGAGGGGACCAAAGTGTTACACCAGCTGTTCTGTCTGATGTGTGAGGCGTGCCATAAAGACTGGGGGAGGTGGCGGCGGCGGAGGTGTATCGGCGAACCCTGACGTTTATGGACTGGAGCGGGTCGGTGGTGGGTTCAAAGAGCCAGGAGCGGCCAAAAAAGGGGCAATCCCTTTTATCGCCTCTTATGTTTGTCATGTGGTCTTGTTGGATGTCTGCAAAAGTATTCTTTACACCTGCACCACTTCACCACCTACACTACAGAATTTTGAATTGCAAAGTTTTTGGGGGTTTTCCCTCCCCCGTGTAACTTTGCTCTCTTTTGAGCCTTTGGGTGTTTTTAGTCCTGAGGTTTAATTATTTTGGTTGCCTGGAAATTGCAGAAAATGTTTGTGTTCTGTTTAAAGCTCACTCTTCATTTATTTATTTATTTATTAATCCATGTCATCATTTTTTCCAATATCTGTAATTACTCTTCAGTCATTTCAAGTAATATACTTCCCCCCCCCCCCGCTTAGGTAATGTGGAGCTTGTAAACCGGCTTCTCCTTGATGCCGGCATCACCTCTGATCTGATCAAGATCTGGAAGCAGAATGAGTTGCAGTGAGTAAAAAGCGGTCGTATTTGCTGTTTGGCGATACAGATGGTTTGAATATTTCAACATCACCAGTAAATGTCAGGCATGCATAAAACATATTCCAGGTTTTTGTTACCATGTTCTTATAGCTGCATTTTCCCTGCTTGTCAGGCAGGGTGTTACTGCCAGATTTGTTGCGACTGACGGAGGAATCACTCGCGTCTTCCCGAAAAGGTATATAGGAAATAAGATTCACAAACACTTTTTTTTTTTTCCAGTTGATTGACATTTCTGAATGACAGTAGGTTAATATAGCACCTGTGTGAAGGTGAATTCCTGAATCTTTTGATGTTGCTGTAAAGTGTTTATATTTTGATGCTGATTTTTCTGTGCCCTGACTAATAAGTCAGGAAAACTTCAACATCATCAGCTTTTAAATGTGTTTTCTTATTCACAAAGTAGTCATAGGTAAAGGCATTTTCTCTTCTTACCAAAATTTCTTGAACTAAAGTTTAGAAAATTAAAAGCATATCGTCTTAAAGAATTCATGAATAACTGAAGGTACTACTGTGTACTACGTAACGTAAATTAACTGCAACGGGATTGCAAGAACATAAAATTTAAATAATTTTTAAAAAAAAGCAGAATTTGGATTTCATCGTGTGCTCGCATGTCCAACAGCTCCGGGCTGGACTGGAAGGAAGAAGCAGAGACCTACGAGTCGAGCTTCTACAAGCGAAGTTTGGACAACGACGTGTACATCTTTACGCCAACACCCTGCACCGGTAAACCTGTCGAATATCAGGCACTATATGATCAGGGTGGCTTTCGAAAGAGATGCTTGTTAAAAAATGATAAACTTTCCTGTCTCCTTCGCGCAGAAAGTGACAGGGATGTCCTCGTGAGCCGAGCAGTAAACCTCGAGATTCACAACATTACGCTCAAACCAGCTGGTAAGCAGCATTCTAATGTTTAAACATGATTTTTTTTTTAAGCCTCTACTTAACAGCGGCGCCTCTTGTTACACACCGACATTTGCAACCACAGTTTTATCATCCACAGTCGCACTCTTATTTCATAACCGCCACCCCTCATTCGTCTGTTTCTCCCCGCTCTCTAACACACATACACAAACCACACATCAAGTCATCTCATCGCCTGTGATCTTTAGCCAAATTTAATTTTCAGGTTCAAAGAGGTAAAGTTGACACAGGGGGACCGGTTATGATCTAGGATGTCTGGATTTTGTATCATTTCTCTTCTTTTTTCTGTTTTTTTTTTTTTTTTGCTCAGTTGTTGGTGTGAAGTTGGACATCTATGCGTGGATGAAGAGCTTCATCAACATCACTTACAGGATGAATGTAAGTAGATGTTTATCGGCATGAAAGCGTTCCAGCATAGCTCGGCGTCGACGTTTGACCCTTTTCCGTTTCTCTGTCTTCAAAGTGCAAAGATGAAATCTGTGGTTGTAAGAAAGGTGATCCGGTAAGGGCGGCTTTTATTTTTTGGGAGTGTTTCAAACAACATAGTGGCGCGTCTGCGTAATCAATTCTGTGATTGCAGTACATAGACTGTGTCATTCTGGATGACGGCGGATTCCTGGTGATGTCCAATCAGGAGGACTATCTTAACCAGGTGGGCCTTAGTATTTTAACTCAGAATTGCTTGACATCGTAGCAGAGTTATCTCATTTCAAATGTGCTAAGACATTTGTACTAGAAGCTACACCAAAAATACTTTGTAAGATTTTGTGTTTTTGCAGCGTAAATATCACTATTATTACGTTATTAGATAGATCGATTATTTATAGGCCATTTAAAATAGACACGAATAATTTAATTCACGTCCACATCAGGTTGTATTTTTTAGTTTGGTCAATTTTTATATCAAGACATCCACAAAAATCAACAACTTTAGTCTTCAACAACTGTACTAATTTAACCTCTGTTTTTAGTTGAGCTAAATGTCATTTAGCACCAGTTTGCCTTTCGAAATGCAAACATTTGTACCCCTCAAGCCTCTTCAATGGAATTTGACCCATCTGACACACACACACGCGCAAACGCAACCACAGAAAACACACAGACAACACCCCTGTTTTCTCGTGCTAAACGCCAACAGTGGACCCCTGATGTCATTTGAGAAAATGTTGTTTTTTTCTGTTGTTTTTTTCCTCCATGCAGCTTTGACTCTGTCCTAATCAGGGCTGGGTGTCCGTTGGATAAATCAGCTGTCCTCTGATGTTTGGCAGCCGTACTAAAAAGCCAGCAGCCTTGTTTGTAGAGGCCTGTGCACGCTCAATCATATTTCCTTGAGGAGCAAAACTTCTTTCCCCCTTTATGACTTTCTTTCCCCAGTTCATTCCTTTTCATACCCCTAAGTACCTTCTGGGAGTCTGCAGCCGGCGAGGCTGAGATCGTTAATTCATTATTTTCTGTTGCTGCGCTGAGAAAGAGTAGAAGGCTCTCATTACCTTATGGATCGGAAGATTTATACATCGTTTGCCTAGAAAGTGGAAAGCTTGTGTGGAGGGGCCGCTTGTTAACAGTGACCCCACAAAGTGGAAGGGAAAGGATAGTTTGCATTTCCTAAAGTGCTCACACATGCACTTAAGCACATGTGCAACAAGATACTTACTGTATGTGGGAGCTCCCACCTGGATACATGAGTACTTAAACACTTTCGAACACGCGGTCATGTCACACCTCTGAGATTACAGCTGCTTGATGGACTGTTTTCACTATATTGTAATGAAGTCTGTCATCCTGGTTTTAGTGTCTGTGAAATCCCTGTTCAACCATGCTGGATATACATTGTCTTAAGGAAATTGCTGTAATGCTTTAACATTTACTCAGAACTGCAAACTTCCACTTTTTTTTTCTTCTTTTTTTTTTGAACTGGAATTGTACGTCATAAGACAAAGTTGTGCTGAGCCTCAAAGTAGAAATAAAAAGGATCAATACTTCTTTCGACGGCAACCTTGGCCTAGAACGTCTCTCATATTTTTCATCCTAAAGTGGAAAGAGGATGACGGAGCTACAGAATTGTTAAACAACTGAACTGACAGGCAGGGTAAATTCAGTGATCATCAAGGAAGTATCCAAGAGAGTGATGATAACTCTGCAGAATATTTCCGTCCTGCACACCACAATCTGGAGTTCTTACTTGCAAAAAAACCTTCCTTAAAAGAAAGTAAAATGTGAAGAAGTTCATAGATCGTGAATTCTCGGTCTCAGTAAAGTCGAGTTTTTCTACAAGGTGTACTTTATAGGTGTTTTTCTCATTCCAAAACAATTTAATTGGCCTTTGTTTCTGAAATTGTTTTCCCCTATAAGTTTTGAGGTCATGCAGTCGCACACCGGGAGACTTTGCCTCTGAGCCCGAGGCAAATTTTTAGTCTTCTACTCTGTTTTTGTTTGGAATCACGTTTCTTTTTAAAAAAAAACTCCGTGCCATGAACCCTGCACTCTCCATCGAGAGCGAAGCGAATACTGAAAGGAAACCGCTTTCTCCCTCTTCCCAACTCTTTAGATCGGCTGTTTCTTTGGTGTCATCGACCCTGACCTCATGAGAACTCTGGTCAACTCGTCGCTGTTCACCGCCAAGAGCACCTACGACTACCAGTCTCTCTGCGAGCCCAAGAGAGAGAGCAAAGCGGCTGCAGGCCTGCGCTCCATTTATGTGGTGAGTTACACAAGCCAGAGACCGTCCACGCAAAACACACGGGGCCGTGTTCACACCTTTCCGTATCCATACATGTTCTTTTTTACTAATTTGCATGCATGAACGGAGAGACGAATGTAAGCGTAGCTTATATTTGAACTTATATTTGCCCGCTCTCACACACACAAAGGTCATCAGTCGCCAGGGAGCCATAAATCTGGATATAGCAAATGAGGGGAGGAGGGGCAAGGGGGGGTGGAAGTGGAGAAACATGGTGAAAAGTGTTTGAGTGGGAGTTGCTGTTACAGTAACGAGATTAGGTGGTCTAATGTGCTTGAGTAACACATGGAGAAATGCAGAAACAGGTACCGCTTTACATCACTTCCAGAACGCGCAAATTGGGAGTGAAACGGCGCAGATTGCATGCAGAGATCACAGCGACAGACGAGGTTCCTCCGGGTGCTTCAAGGTTTAGACAAAAGCTGATTCCCGGGAAAGACAAAAAAAAAAATTAAAGTGTTTACCGTCCTCATCAATGGACAGATGAAAATGTGCAATTTCCCGTCCTGACCTAGAGTGTGTATGAAACACTCGATTGATCAGGATAGGATGAAAGGCATATTTAGTGATCAAAGGGGCCCCATCAGCGGCGGGTGATGCCTCTAACACGGTCGGTTTAAAAACTCCTAGATGACTCAACCTGCCATCAACTGGAGTGCAGGAGTACGGCGGCGACTCTCCAAAACAAGGCCCTCGCATGCTAACCCCTAATCAAAGCAGCATGTTGGCTCTTTCCCTCAACCCATTGGCTACTTTGTTTTCTTGCCGGTGCTTTGTTTGCATATTTACTCGCGCATCTGTTCAGGAGAACTGCGCTCTAATTTCCTCAGAGAAGAGAAGAAAATAAAACTCTTTGGCAGGGCCTGTTGGTATTTGTGCCTTGTAAATCTGCGCAGCCACTGTGAAAATAAACAGGATGTGCCTAGGATGATTTGTTAAGCTCTTCATTCACTATCTGTTTTTTGATATTTGTTTCCCCGTGCCTCTTCTAGCCCACAATAGCAGATATATTGAATCTGGGATGGTGGGCGACAGCTGCAGCCTGGTGAGTCATTTTTAGTTTATTTTTCCCTAATATGGATACAATTAGATTCATCCTCCCCTCCGTCCCCCTTTTTTCATACAAATTCAAACATCTTAAAGCCAACATTGTAAATCCTTCAGTCTAGTTCTTAATGAAAAGCAGCCAAGGATTTGTTCCTCCAAATGCACATACAGTATAGCATCTGTTTCATAGATAAATTGTTCCCAAGATGGTTGACATTCCACAAAATCTTCCATTGATTTATGCTCCGTCCCACTGTCTTGATGTCATCACCAGCTTGTATTACAATATGTCCTGTAAAGCTGAATTTGAAGGCCACAGACAGTGCGGCTATATTCACGGCCAAAGCCTCACATTCATGTGTTTTTAATTAGAAAAAAGATGCAATTGGGCCTTTGAGTCAACTTTGTTGCTAGCTTGCAGTTTGGTTTGGACGACTTTTACTTGCGTGCAAAATGTTGTTGTAAATTTGCAGGTAAATCGCAACAAATAACCAAATCAAAAAGTAGAATTTCACGAAGTGGAACTTGCATATAGAACGAAATTATTCTATTATTATTATCTTTAGCTGTTAATTTTGATATCTATGGGCTTTCCAGCCAATAAAACCCCCAAATTCAGTTTCTCAAAAGATTTGATTTTGATATTACTAACTAAACCATATTAAAGCAGTGCATTAAAAGTATAGCTGTAAGGCCAAAGGAGAACACAAAAGAACAATGAAAAGCACATAATGAACAAATAACAAGGCCGGTAAGAATAAACTGATGAAAAATGTTTTTAGTCCTGATTTAAAGGAGCCATCAGTTTCTGCTCATTTCATGTTTTCAGGGGATTTATCCTGTAGCTCAGGACCATGGAAACTAAATGCTGCCTCACCTGGTTTGTATTTGGCCCTGGGAACACAAAACAGGTCTCTGATAACCTGAGGGGGGTCCATATGGTTCATACTTGACCATCAATTGAGATGTATTGAGGCCTGCATTCAGAGCCTTACAAACCAACTTTATTATTTTACAAATAGTCGGTGCGGTGATTTAGGGGTTAGTAATCAGATTTTTTTTCCCCTGGTGGGGCCAGGACTCTTGGAGCAGCAATTAGAATGAGCTACAACTACCCAATTTTTATTTTATTTTTTATTAGTTGGGGGTTTTTTTTCTCCCAATTAATCTGTATGGACACCATTCCTAAAATATGTGTGTCCTATTTTGATAGGAAGCCCATTATTCTGGTGATGCTTTTAAATTGGTGACAGCTGTAATTTGTATTATAAATGATTGAGATGCACCTTTGAATTGGTTGAGATATTTCGATTGCTTAATATTCTGTGTCTTTTGAACTCTTGCCTTTGGATTTAGGTCAATTGTGCAGCAGTTGCTGGTCAGCGTCACATTCCCAAATTTTCTGGATGCAGGTGAGTGCGTTTGATTTAATCTTTAAGATGCTTTCTTAACTTTAAATCTGAGTTTTTGGTTCATTAAAAAGGGCTTTGAAGCTTTAAGTTAGACCATGGCTCAGAACTCACTCGTCAGACGTAATTGGCTTGTAAAAGGGTCACGTATTGCTTTTGGACAAAAGAACGAATTGGCCTTAAACTTTTTTTTGCTGTTGAAAATAAACTTTGTAAACTCAATCAAACCCTCCCCTTGGGGTAGATTCAGTTGTCGCACATGCGAAGCAGAGATACATGAGGTGCCAAGTGAAGTATTAGAAATGACAGATCGCAAACGACTTCAGAACAAAGCCCGGAGAGCAGGCTCGTCTGTTTTCTGATGAAGATGTTCCCTTGTTGGATTAATTCTCTTTCCTGCCATGTGGATCCAGTTTTGGTTTAATAAAACACAGTTTTGAAGTAAGTTTCCTGTTGCCACTTAAAATATGTGTCTCGACTGAATTTTACAAGCAGACGTGTGCAGGGAGCACATGTTTTTATTTTGTTTTATTTTTTATTTTTTTTGCAAACATAATTTTGGTTTCAGGAAAAGGGAGCGTATTTGTCCATAGAAAATAACATCTTGGCTACAGGAATCAGAATTTGCACAGGAACGGTGTGACATGGACTTCTTCACATGCTCAACAAATATACTCGAGTTCAAGAGTTGGATTTTTATAAATTTAGCGTGAGGTTCTCACTGCAACAAAAAAAAAAGTATTTTAAAGCTTTTGACACATTAAATTTGTTGACATCTGTGACGTTGCAGCCGTTATTTGTTTCTTCTTTACTCCTTCACTCGTGCAGACCCGTCTTCAGTCTGCTGATTGAAAGTCTGTCTGCACATATGTGTTGTTATCTAAGTTGATTATATTGCTGTAATTTTTTAATCATACCAATAAAGTCCAATCTCTACACGCTTTCAAATCACCCGGCAGCTGAAACGGACGATCAAGTGTCGGATGCGATGTCTAAGGAGGTGTGCATCACAGAGCAAACGCAGTACTTCTTTGAGAACAATGAGTCATCCTTTGGAGGCTTATTTGAGTGTGCAAACTCCACCAGGTAAAGTGCGTCACACAACATATCCTAGGTTTATTTTCATCCATGATGTTGTTGTTTTGAGTTGCAATCAGTTCTAGTAGAGTTAGTCCCGCAAGGCGCCATTCCTGCATCTTCCTCTGTATCCGTTTTGGGTTAAATATTCCACTTCCCACATCTCCTGTGAGGATGTTTGAGTGAGACTGTGTCTTTCCTGGACTTAAGTTGAAAAAAGTGCTCTCATCTCTCTTCTGTGTGTGTTCTCTTTTTCTAGGCAATACCTCGCTGAGAAGGTGCCAAATACAAACCTGGTCTTAATCATTAGCGACAGACAACAAGACAACAGCCAGTCATGTGGATTGGGGCCGTTAGTGCAGGATGAAAAGCAGTGTATCCTTTGAAAAAAAAAGAAAAAAAAAACTTTATACGGCAGAGTGTGTGTGCATTTAATTCAGTGGACAGGTGTTTGAGAAAAACTTGTGCAAAGACGGCCGTGTTTGGATGCAGTAATGAATTAGCAGACTCGGCGACCGTAATAAGAGCAATAATTTCCCGCCACAACTGACTTTTCCAAATTAGCACAAACTTCCCATTGGCCTGCGTTGTGTCTTTGTCTGTGAAGCACATGGCCGAGGGATCAGTCTGCCAAGTAGCTTACAAACAAATCTAAGATGATCTTTCAAACACTCCAGCCTGCATTCAATTATGGAAGGAGCTTCTTGGAAAACCCAATAGAGTTGAAAACGGCTGCCACGTCATGGAGATATTGAGCAATGTGCTCAAAATCCATGTTTTAAATATTTAATGTTCTTTCAGGTTATTTGGTTTGTAGCGACGTCTGCTGCAATCACAGCTTTTCATATGAAGAGAATGGATTTTTTTTTTTTTGCTGAATCACTCTTTAGCTGTTATGGTTTCTTATATCTTGACTTCTTAGCTGCTGGGCCGGATCCTTGTGAAATGGCTCTCAGTCCTCGCTACAGGAAAGGCCCAATAGTTTGCTTTGATAAAACTGAGCACGTAAGTTATTTTTATTATCTTTTTTTCTTGAGATCACTGACAAATGTTTGTTGTTTTTTTTTCTTCAGAAGTATTGATTTTCTGTAAATTGTTCCTCAACGTGCACAATTTCCAAAGAGAAAGTTCGTAAGAAGGACAATCTTTAGAAGACTGAAACGGCACTCGGCGATTGTTTTTGTTTCTCTTATTTTATTGAAGTTTTTCCTTCGTTTTTAATGGCACACATTTCGAAATAGCTTAAACAGCGGTGTTCTGTAAACGGTGGGTTTATAGCTGTCTGATGCTGCAGGAAATAGGACATATGAGGGCAGTTAAGGTAAATCAAGACCTATGGTGAGTTTGTGAGCTGTTGAAAGACACTAGAACTTGCCACAGAGTTGAGTGGAAGTGCAGGTCCAGGTGATAACTCCCGGTGAGTAGTTCTGCAGTTTCCCAGTTTCAAATTTGTAATTTCATCCGCAGCTGATTCATAGGTGTTAGAAACTCTCATTTAACATCTGAAACATTGGAAATAGAAATTGAAAGGATACACATTACAGTTCTTGCATCAACTTTGTTCATCTAGTTTGTCCTCCATGCATTCAAGTTATCAGAGATTGATTATATAAGTTAAACATGCAAAAATCAAGTTTGTTCCTCTATTCATCCTACCATCATCAATCTGTTGGTTGCTTCGTCCATCCATCCACTCACCACTTTTATTTCAGGCATTTTTATATACAAGTTGCTTATTTAAAGGCTTACAATTGTAGGAATATGTCACATAGAAAAAAATGTCTTCTTCCTCTTTATTTTTATGCTTTAGATGAGTAAAAATCAGCTCAGTAAAAGATTTTTAGCTCACTAAAAAAGAAATTAAGCCTAAAGGGGCTTTGGTTTAAAATGGACTGAGAATTCTGGGGGGTTTTTTAAGTCTGTAAAAGTGTGTAATCTTGACATGACGAGGTATAGGAACCCTAATATAGACAAAAGTAAAAAAAAATAAAATAAAAAATACTGTTGCCTTTTTGACTTTCCACTCTCCTCCCCAAAAATGAAAAGAATAGCGACAAATTAGAGAGAACGAACCAAATTCCAGAATAATGTTTTTTACTGAAAAAGAAGAAATTCCCCAAGTTACGTTTTCGCTGAGTATATCGTGGAAGAATCGCACCCATGGCAGCATTCAGTCACTAATATCTCTACCTGGTGCACATCACACTTCCTTGTTTCCCTAAAGAGAGGTCCGTGTGAAGGTCTACCATGCAGAGACAGTCGGATGTTCTAGGAATGAATGAATATCTAGGCCAAAAAAACATTTTTTCTGAGCTGCACAGAGTCTTAGCGTGTGAAACCTCAAGGCCGGAGCGCTCCGTTTATTTTGATTCTATAGTCCTTTTTCCAGTGTCGGTTTGACATTCTCACAAATGATCTCCTACGCCTGCTTTGTCTCTCTCACTCACACAAATGCAAACACTCACCCACGCACTAACTCTTATTGCCTCTTAATTGAACGCATCTGACTTTTTTTTTTTTTTGATATGCTTCTTTCACTCTGGAGTTTTTTTCTGCTTATGTTTGATTTCTAACTTTGACCTTTTGCTGCATGATTCACGTTCTCTGCTTTCTCTCTGTCCTGCTTTGTGATTGTCTGTTGATGGTTAGGATGAGGCCATGTGCCGAAGGAGCGCTGGCTCCCCATTGGCTTCCTCTCTGCTCATGTTACTGCTGCCACTGTTCATGTGCTGTCTCGGGTCAGTCGCGTAAAGCAAGTTCTTTGTCTCTCATGAACGTCCTGTTATTTTCCGACACTGAACCCAACCGTTTTTGGCTTTCGTGTCGTGTAGTCTTGTTTCCAGTCCTCAGTTTGTTTTCCTACCCTTATCTCCTCTCCTGCTTTTTTCAAATAGCCACTCCGTTCCATGACTTCATGCCTTTTTCCATTGTTTTCCCACACTTGTCCTCATCGCCTGTCACTCGCTCATATTATACTACTGTCTGACTTCACCTCCCTGTCTCTGTCTGTCTCTCCTCAATATGTTCCCCATCTCACCTGACTTTGAACTTCGCACCGTGCTCTTTGTATCTTTCCTCATCTATCATTATCTGTCTCGAGATGCAGAGACTCCTGCGCCTCTAGTGACTCTTGACGTACCCAGACACCAGCAGAAACAGATCACTCGCCTCTCATTTGCATCCAGATATTCATGCGACTCTCTTAATGTTTCTCGACTTGGTTTCCATTTGCCAAAAAGCTTCCAAATTTGCTTTCACCGTGGTATGCCTACAGATCGAGTGGTTTGAAAGAACTACTTACACGCCTTTGATAGAGCTTAGAGGTATGACGTACAGTTTTTCACGTTTTCAGATTCAGGTTCAACATTTTTGTTTCATGTTTTACTTGTCCTCCTCGATGCACTGACTCTGTTTAGAATTATAAAACTGCTACTTTTCTAATTCCCTATAGACAGAAAGTTTGTCTATAGGGAACTTAAGGAGGTTCAGTCTCAAGTTGCGGTATTTAATTTCAACCTTATTTATAATGGTGCCTAAGCTAGCATTTGTTTAGCATATTTGCTTACACAGTAAAAGTAGTGAACTGGTGTCTTAACTCACAAATCCCCATCATCTTGAACGTTTTTTATTGTTAAAAGCTGCCAAAAAAATTGAAAGAACCAATGAACCAATGTCGGAAGCTGTTGGAGAGGAAATGCCTGCAAACATTTAGCCTTTGGCAGAAACACGTTTTAGAACGCTCACTCTGTCCCAGGTAGGTGTCGTTACACAAGTGATGTCATTGATACAAGTTGTGATTTGTATGGCTCAGGGGTAACTGTAGGACGTCACACTCATTCATGATTTGTGTCACTCCACCAAAATCCTCGTTTGTCTGCAACGTTCTCCAGTCCCCGAAGGCTGGTGTCCTGTGACTTTTGGATCCTAACACATCTCTAACACACCTGAATCAAAAGGCTGAAGTACCGCCTTGGTATCTCAGCAATTTTTACAAAGTCTTGGTCACAAGACTTTGTGAAACAAGGCTTCAGGTTAATGAAATGCATTCATTAACAAAAATGAATGCATTTTTGTTAATGACAGAAGGAGCATCCAAACGTTGCAGGATACCGGCCGTCAATGGCAGGAGTTGCAAACCCCTGGTCTACATCCGCAACAGCTCCTCAGTCCTACAGTCCCACTGCTTTTCTTTTTGTTTTCTTCTGCTGCATCACATGTGAAAACATTTTAAATACCGTATTTTCCGCACTATGAGGCGCACCTAAAAACCTTCAATGTCCTCAAAAGTCGACAGTGCGCCTTATAATCTGGTGCGCCTTATATATGGACCAATATTGAGCCACAACAGGTCATGCAACTACGGCAAGCAGCCGCCGACTTCATTTTCCCCGGTAGAAGAAGAAGCGCACGGTGCATGCTGGGATAGTTGTCAGAACGCTGGTTTGTTATCTATTAATGAAGTTTGACTGACCTATCTACCTACCGACCGTCTAGAATCAGGTCGTCTGCAGGTCATTTAGCACTACGTTCTCCACAAACATGCTGTGCGCGAACGGAGAAGGGTGATCATCGTCCGGCCACGCCCTGGCCCAGTCGCGGAAGGCTCTCCTCGCCGACCGGAGACGGACTGTTTTGTTGACATTCCGTTTAGTGCAGCTCCATCTAGTGGATGCATAACGTAACTCCAGCCTCTACTGTAGCGTCTATTCTACACGCCTTATAATGCGGTGCGCCTTATATATGAAAAAAGTTTTAAAATCAGCCGTTCATTGAAGGTGTGCCTTATAATCCGGTGCGCCTTATAGTGCGGAAAATACGGTAACCCAACGACTTATTGAGTGATGATCAGCGTGATGAAGTAGTCAAACATATAAGAACTCAGGAAAGTATGCTCTTAAGAACATGGATGACAACCCAGGAATTATAGTCTACAATTGTTACATTGGCACAATGGAAATTTGCCAATGAAATATGGCAAATGGTGACGATTCTCCAGATTCATTATATATTCAGTTTAGCTTTACAGCTGCAGATTTACTGTTTACTGGCTACAATGTTGGAATTTGAGTTCATCCACTCCAAGTTATAGTTACCACTCCTTCACTGTACAGCAATAGCTTGAAAGTGTGATTCAACACAACAAGTTTAAACAGTTATTTTATAACGTTATAAGTTTTTTTTTCTTCTTCTTCTTCTTCCTCCCAGGAGGAGGACCCAGACTGTGGCGGGGTGTCCGGCCTGACCCCCTCGCTTTGGCTGATGGTGGTCATTCAGGTGGTGTCGCTCTGGGCTGTGACTGATTCGAGGCACCATGCCATCCCATCATGACCTCAGAAAAACATGATCTCTAGCCTCCCTCCAGATCAACAACAACATGGCTACCAGCATCCAGAGCTGCCACCCAAAGCAAACAGCCGCTCGAAACAAACACAAAAAAAAGAATAAATAAATAAAAAGAAGAAGAGACTGAAGTTATTTTGTTTTCAGGGTGTTCTCAAAGTGTCTTCATTTGGGTGATGTGGACGAAAACATTTACCAGAGGACAAAGGGTAAAGGGATTGGACGTCAACTATGACTCTCGTTTCTTCTCCTGAGAAATGAAGAGATTCACCGTGATCGCCAATTTTCAAAACACAATCTGTTTGTCTCTGAAAGAGATCGTTTCAAGCATTGGTTCAGTGGCATAACTGTTGGCATACATCGTGAGTGGAGTGGCTTGACTATTAAAGATGCCGAGAAGAATATTACCCTTAGAGAGAATAAACGTTAAGAAATGACTTGCAGTACTTAGTTTTTATTCTGGTTTTCAACTTTCTACAGTAGAAGCAAAGTCGTACATATATTTTTTATTATTATTGTCCTAGAGATACTTAAAGAGAAACCCACATTTTCACGGTGTCTCTTACAGTCCGACGTTCTTTTGCTGGCATAACCCGTCTCCCGAGCGGAAACTATATCCTTAGCGACATTCATTCACAGAAGCCAACTCTTGTACTGCCGCAGAGAGCGCTTGTTTATGGGTGTGGAGTTTTAACGTTCGAGTTAATTTTTGAAATTAGCTCTGGAGTTACGCGTTTGAATTTTCTGCCTTGGTTTTTGCTTTGTTTTTAGGATTGTTCCAGGGTAATCTTTGTTGCCATTGCGCACATTAAACCAATCAGGAGACATCCGGCTTGTGTCCTCTGAGGCTCAGTGGACAAAATGTCTAGTGCCATGTGGACTGCGTGACTCTGACAAACCCTCTGTAGACTGTAGCTGCTAAATGGAGTGTACTGTTGGTTATTTGAGTGAAGTGTCTGTACAGGGTTGATGCATTAAAGAATCTGAATGAGGTGTAAGTGACATTTTCTGTGGTCATGAGGGGTACATTTATTTATTTTTTGCTGTCATTGTATAATTTTACTGTCTGAATTTAAATTCAAGTGCATTTGGTCTCCAGTTATTTAACAGCCCTGTTTCCAAAACTGATCCCTCCCTGGAAATTCAATGGAGGACAGAAAAAAAAAGAAGTCTTAAATTGTTCTGGGTTCTTTTTTTTAATGTTTGAAAGTTGCAAATGTTTCTCAGAGGTAGCAAGAGTTCTGCATTCAGAAACAGAGCAACACTTCCAACTGTCCAGAAAATGTTTTTTTTAAGAAAGGCAAAGTAAGTTCACTTTGATTATTAACATAGCTACCACTTAATGAACCATGTTTTAATTTAGGTTTGTCAGGAGTTTAGCAATTGGTCCGTTTAACAGATTAAATTGAGTATTCTAATAATTTGCTTGTTGCTTGTAGTTACATGCTGTTTCTGTTTCTTTAAATTGCCTACAATGCATCAGCATTCTTAATCCTTTTGATTGCTCCTTTCATTTTTTTCAAAAACGAGCTGCTGCTGTTTAGGATATTTTAGTTTTTTTGTGCCTTGTTCTTACATTTGTTACATGCCCCGTCAAATTTCTTGTACGCCTCGAACTTTGGTTCTCACCTACAGATATCGCATTAGTGTTCTGAATACTTAAGCCGATACATTTAGTTTTGTGAAGAAACGTTTTGTTTCTGCTTCCTTCCACCTCATCTGTACGCTACTTTACAGTGGCACGTCAAATAAATTCACAATCGGATACATAGATGTTTGTGATTTGCCCTGTGACGAAATGTGGCAAAATTCAAGGCTTATGAATACATTTTCCAGACACCAAGTATATGCAAAATACAACCATATATTTAAAAACAAATGTTTGATTGAGGTCACTGTAAAAGTAGACAGAAGCATGATCTTATTTTCTTTTTAGAAGAATTGATTAATTTCATGAATGCACTAATTGATCAAAAAGCTGCTTCCAAGCAAAACAAATCTGCCAGCTTCTCGAGTGGAAACAAATCAAGTGTCGGCCTTTGAGAGCCACATTGGAAATCTGGGCTTCCCACAAGTCTAAGCGTGTCGGAAATGATTTGTTTTTGGTTGCTAATTTATCTATTTGTAACATCGGGAGGATTTGTGGAATATGCCCCAAACAGGCTGGAAGTCATGCATCATAACCAAGCTTCAAATTCTCCGCATGAAAGCGTTCTTTTTAAAGAAAAAAGAAAAAAACTTCACTTGATACTTATCCATTGCTTTACTTGCAGTTTGAGAATCAGGAATTTGTTGATGTCCCTGCGGAACTGATGCATATAAAATAACTGTAACCAGTGTGGTTACATTTGAAAATGATCCCTCCTGTTGACATTTTACATCAGATATTCTGTTAGAAACAGAATCTGATTACGTTGTAAAATATCCACTCTGGGGGGGGGAAAAACTTAAAAAAAACAACGGTTTGTCATGCACTTGAAACAAAGCCAGGGTATCTGTGTGCAAGTATAAGTTTATGTTCCGATGCGTGTGTGCAGTAATCATTTTTATGTGCTGATCTAAAAAAAAAAAAAAAGTTAGACAATTTGCTTTGTTTCATAATTAATCATGAGCATCTTTTGATTTTCAGTCAAAACTTCATAAGCAAGGATTTCATTTCTGTGTGACAAACGTTTTGTTGGCGGCAGATGAGTGAGATTTTGGCATTATCATAAAACCAAAACTCGTATAATCATCCACTTTAAAGGCTGTTTGAGGTGCACTTTTGATCCTGAAGGCATTTTCTGTAACTTTAGCCTTCTAACAGCAGCAGTGCGGTTACAATTGTATCTATTCACCTCTTCAACTATCAGGAAGTGCCATATAGTTGAACTTGTATTCTCTTGTGGAGAACCTGTTATGATATAGCTTTTATGCAATGTTACTGAGGCACGACTCAAGTATCTGAAATTATATCCCTGTGCTGCATGGAGATGGCTGATAAAATCCGGTGTGCTTCTGCTGTTTTAAAATGTGTAGCCTTGGAAAAGCATTATATCGTTGTTGTCGAGCATTTATCCACTGTATAACAAGGTATGATCAGCTAATACTGCCCTCCTGTTGAGGAGACAGCATTTGGCTTTACTGCATACAAAAAAAAAAATCCTGACTAATGACGTTTAGATGCACTGTTCAAACTGACTGATGCCTTCCATGATTGATGCACCATACCAGTGGTTTAGCCCATTTTCTACAAACTAGAAATTGAGCAATTGTTTCTCAGATATAAAATGGTAGCTTTCTAAAGGTTTTCTTGTGATTTATTTCTTAAACTTGGGTAAGCGCTGATGGGTTTCCCTCCATTACAAGTGAAACCCTCAAGACAAAAACTTCATGATACCATATGACTAGTTTTTAGCATCACTATGAAGTTTAAAGTTCTGGTAGAAGCACTGTTTCAGTGCTAACTTGTTTACATGCTCTGGCTAACATGCTAATCTGCAATGGAGAACATGCTTAACTATACCATTAAAAAAAAAACTAGCATAAAAGCAAAATTGCTACTTTGCTTTTATGTAATAGTTTGCTATGTTGCGCTTTTTAAATTAACTTAACGTTGTACATATTTTTTGTTTTGTTTTTTAGCTAGCAACTAGCTAATCAACTAGCTGTCAAGCTACAGCTACTTAGCTGTAGCTTGACAGCTACAGCTAACTAGCTGTTAGCTACAGCTACAGCTAGTAGCTGTAGCTGGTAGCTACAATTTGAGCTACACCAATTTGAGCTTTGGTGTAGCTCAAATTGCACAAATTTGAGCTACACCATTAACTTAAAATTTAAACAAATATGAGGAGTTTTGTCTTTTCATGGCTGTGTTGAAAACAATAGCGGTGCAGATTAAAAAAAAGGTTTAATTTTGCTTTGGTTCTTTTCTAAAAGGCTATGGAAGACTGGAAACTTTTTTTTTATGTTTTGCCTTGTAATAAATATTACAGTTAATATTTAATATTACAGTTCATATTTAGCTGTAAATATTTCCTGACAACTCCTTCGGACTTCTCAAGCATGGTGTTAAACTTCTACCACCTCCTAATACAGCCTATTTATGTGATATTGACACAAAATCAGCAGAATCATACCTTCTGGACATGTTTGTTTTCTATTACATTGCTACACTCTCCAGTAAATGCTGTATAGAATTATATTTTCTACCCACTCAGATAAGAATCACCTTTGTTGATTTTCTTAAGTTTCCTGGCTTTACATACAGCTGTCTATTAAAGACTACCTCCTTTCTACCAAAGATGTCATAGTGCCAGTACCAGTGTGTACTCAGTCTTGCCTTAAAGTGTATTTTTAATTAGTCTGAATATCATATAGACTGAAAGTTTTGCGCTTTATCATGTAAACCTGCTCTTATCTCCCCCATTTGCCCATGCCACTAATACACCAAATGACACTAAAACAAGCTTTCTAGTGTTGTGTTAATCCCTCAAATTTACTACAAGTAGACAGAGACATTGGACATTGCAGATTACAGATGTCTCTTGACAGGATTTACTTTATTCTCAAAAATGTAATTTTCAAGTTATGTGTAGTGTAGATATTTGCTGATAAGTCTTACTTTATGCAATTAAACGTGCACACAGTTTAATTAAGCCCTGCTTCGTAAAGTGACACTTCATGTCATCCCAATAAGCCTGTATTGATTAGTGCTGTTTTTGTCCAAATGAAATTACTCCCTATGTTCTGGACAATTCAGTTTCCTCCGTTTCCTTTGACGTGACGAGATACGTCTCTGAGAAGAACCTCTTAATTCTCGATGTCTATCTCTACGTGCATGCGGAGTAGTTTGCTGAAAGGCTACATTAATCTTAGCATGTTTTTTTTTTTTTTCATGTTTTGATATGACTAACCTATCAAAACGTTCTAGTGCTGTTGTAGTTAATCGTGTGCAGATAGAATTAAAAAAGCTTGCTCTCCTGCTTGGAGCCTTTCTTTGAACATTTTAAAATAAAAAACAATGACTTGTGTTTTGACTGCTCTCTGTAAAAGCGTCTTCTGAGGAGCAGCATCTGACACAGACGCTGGAAGCTGCACAAATCAAAATA
The DNA here is from genome assembly GCF_000485575.1 of Poecilia formosa. Lineage (NCBI taxonomy): Eukaryota > Metazoa > Chordata > Actinopteri > Cyprinodontiformes > Poeciliidae > Poecilia > Poecilia formosa. The sequence goes on along the minus strand of NW_006800093.1, from coordinate 453,988 downwards.
GTCTTTCACTATGGACATCATGATCAAGGGTGAAAATGTACATTTTATGGTGAAAGAAAAAATAACTAGCTTCCACAAAATAGCTTGGGCAACTTATAGTAAATTTAGCAAACCGCGTGCAAAAATAGGCTAGAATTTTAAGGAATTGCACAAATTTGAGCTACACCATTAACTTAAAATTTAAACAAATATGAGGAGTTTGGACAGGAACCTCTGTTATAGATAATTTAATGTCTTAATATGACAAAGTATCATTCGAACGCTGATATTTGACCTTGACATGTTTTTGATGTTCATCTTATTCCCAACTACCGTGAAACCACAGGCTCTTGTCAACTTGCCTCCACAACACTTCCACATATAACAGACTGTTTTTGATTAAATACTATCCAAACAAATTCTATATTTAAAAAAAATTGTCAATTTATATTCTTCCATGTAGGAATAATAAACAAGACTCACATTCAGTACATTTAAAATAAAGTACGTACAAGTTGTAGGTATTGGGCTAAGAATGCTGGCATGGTTTGTCAAGTCATTTTTGGCAGGAAAACGATGTATTTATTAAATTAGTTTAGCTAAAATCAGATGCTGTCACCTCAGGAACAATATAAACTCAGTGTGGTATAAAATGTATCTGATTCTGTTGGTGCTCTCTATACAGATCATGTGGGTTTGCCTTTTTCCTTCTGGAATTTTGACGACTGCTTTGTGGATCGTTTTGTTTGCTTTCTGAGTTTTTTTTTTAGTTTTTTTTATCAATGTCTATTGTGCCATTTTATTCTTAGAGAATATTCTTGATGGATGGACCCATCAAGTCACTCCCTGTGTGACTCAGCTTTGGCACTCCTGGACAAAGAGTCTCCGGCAACTGTACTTACGTTGTGGAGGTTGTTTCGAAAAAGAACATGTAAATCAAATGGGGGGCGAGGGGTAAATGAACAAATTGAACATCCCGGGAGAGAAAAGTTGATGTCAAATGAGGTATATTCATAATAAAATTTTGCCATTACTCTGTTTTCTTAAGTTTATACTTGTGTGTGTGTGATTGTTTCCACAGCAGATTTTTTTGTAATCACATTTTGAATACACTTTTTTTCCATCCGAACATGTGAGCGCGTGATAGAATGTCACAACAAAGAAGATAGCACCACAGCATCAGTTGTCAACGACCTGTAAATTTACTGTAATTCCCGTTTTCCATGTTGACCAAATAGTGGCTCCATAATTAATGCAGTTCGCTTCACACTTGTACCTGAAACCAGCTGCGTCTCAAGTCTGCAGTTTCCTGGAGTTGCTGGGTTTTTGTCTTTTTTTTAACTGCTCCCAAAAGACAAACCTTTCACTCATTTTGCTCTTTATTACGCACATTAAACTTACCCTGGTTCACGAGGATAACCGGAAATTCTTACGGCGCTTTGGGACATTCTGAACGAGACCAATTTTGATGTCATTAGTGTTCATTTTTAATGAAAAGGGTCTTTCTTGCCGGTAGCCCGGGAGCTAAATGACTGCACTGGGACCGACGGTTTAAAATTGCGGCACCGTGTAAAAGTTTTCATACCCCTTGAACTTATTCACGTTTTGTCACTTTGTTAAGTACGGACTTCCTGCGCTGCATTTTACTCGGGTGTCCTGTTACCAATACAAAGTAGTCTGTAAAAATAGTTCATAGTTTTCAAAAGGATGCCAAGTTCAAAATCCAAGAAGCCATTTCGATTCAGTTTCCGAGTAAATACTTTGTGGAAACAACTCAACTCACCGGTTTCCGTGAAGAAATGCACACCGGATGCCACGATGCCCCACCACGCGCGGAAGGGGAAGCTCATGATGATGAGCAGCACTGGTTTTCAACCAGATGTGGTGTTTGTATTCAGGCAGAGGAGTTGCATTTTTATGTCATCTAAACCAAAGCATCTTCATACACACATTGCGTTATCCCCTGCATGACCCGAGGCAAACTGCCAATAGGAATTTTTATCACTTTGTGTGAACAGCAGCTCTCTTCTTACCACTTTCCACGAAGGTCATATTTCTCAAAGCAGTGGATCTCTGCAGCTCCTCCTGAGTTACCAACAGTTTGCCAGCTGCTCATGTGAATGTTTTTTTTGTTCAGCCTGTTTTACCATGTGTGACTATCAGTTTGGTCTCCTTTCGAGTAAAAGTCGCTGGATTTGCTGGTCTTATTTACTATTAAATTAAAAAGAATTTTAAAAAAATACAGGGTCACAAAAAGATGAATTTGAGTTCTACCATTTTTGGGAGATTTCAATTGGTCATTACAAATTATTTTTTTTAACTCCATTTATAGCAGCCACCTGTGCTGGCAGGCAAAAATCTAATACCACTGTTGAATTTTGCTTGGAGTTCGCACGAAATCAGTCCAGGAACCATAAATGGCCACCTGGCTGCACTTTGGACACCCTTGGTCTATTAAAAAAAAAGTACATATTGAAAGAGAATACAAACCCCAAATCTATTTCAAAACATCTGTTCAAGCATAGTTTTTTTTTTTTGCAATCTGTTTTTTGTTGTTGTTTATTTCTTTGCATTCTGTTTCTTTGAGTTAATACGGGCATAAAATTTATCATCACGCTCAAGTCATATTTCCTTGTGACAGCACCCTGTCTAGCTCACATTCCCTGACCCCTTTCCTCCTCAAACTCTTCCCTTCCGAAAGTGTTTTTCCTTGTCTGTCACGGATGAGCTGCGATGTCAACAGCCCACGGAGGATTTCCTGCCAGCAGCTCTGTGTCTTGCGTCTGGCAACAAGATGACCCTGTTGGTTTACACTGAGAGGTCAGTTGTGTTGTGTTTTTGATTGTTATCCAAAGACTGTGGGCTCGCGTCCCGGCGCATCGAGCCCCCCCAGCCCCACAAGTACGCAGCCTGCAGAGTAAATAAGAGCGGTTTGTTGTGCAAGTAATTACGTTTCAAAGCATTAGCCGTTCTCTCATTACACCGGCAGGTTTATTTGCGCAAAGATGGGCTTTCCAATCAGTAGAAACGGCGTCACTGGAAAACCATTGAAGACTTTATAAATCAGGAACCTGAAATCTCTCTGGTGAAATGCGGCGTTCCTTATTTTCCTCCCTCTCCTTAGCTCGTGCCTTTCATTCTTTGCTACCCGAGATGAAGAAGATATACTTTCTCTCCGCTCTCCCTTCCTGCTCTGTGAAAGCGATCTGTTGGTGGCGACTACCTTTAGTTTATCAAAGAGCGCGTTTGTCCCCATGTGGAACCTGTTTCGTGTCTGCACAGAGTCTGCATTTGTGCACAAGTGAAACAAACCCGGTTTACTTTTCCGCAGAAGTCGCCAAGAAAGATTCCTAGATGTTTCCTGGGAGAGAGATGGAGAGAGAGAGAGAGGGGGGAAACAAAAAGGGGGGACGATTTTTTGTGGGTTAAGTTTAGAGGAAAACGGACAACCTCGAGATAGAATAAGACCACCAAGACGTTGTTGAGGTTTCCTTTTGTTTCTGCATCATTTCCACGTCGACTCCTCTTCAGCTCTTCCGTGTAATTTTAAAGGTCTGACTTCGGGGCTCGGGAGAGAAATGTGCAACCACCCTAAACCGCAATGAAGTGAACCACTTTTATTTAACTCTTCCTAAAGGTGCTCTCTTTTCTTGACTGCTCTGATTTCTTCCTTCTGCTTAACAGGCACTAAAGAGGCTGCGGATATGATCAGCGTTTTTTTTTTTCTACGCCTTTCATTCAGAAGGTCTCTGCCCTCAGGGCTCAGCGGCATCCAACTCTTGGCATGTTCAGACATGCGATAATGATGGTGGATATTAAAGTAGGAGTTCAGCTTTCTTTCATCTAGCCTAAATAGCTCCTGGTTGTTGGGTTCGGTTTTGTTGTCCGATCCTTAACAAGAAAATCCCTCTGACTACACTTTGGTTTATGTAAAACGAGAAACAATATCCGGCCTTATTTATCAGTTTTAATCTGTCATCGTAATGTGCTACACATGTAGTTTCTCTACCGTCGTTCGACCCTAATATAGAGGAAAACTGCAGCAAATGGAGGCAATTTCAATGCTCTGTCCTGTTCGATGTTGTGGATTCGTCTTTTTCTCTAGACTATTTCATTCTAGGACTGGTTTTTTTATCCATAAGTGAGGAAAATTGTTTCCCACTGATGGAAAATAGCCCGCAACTTTTAGCTATTCTTAGTCACCCTCAATTTTCCATTAAAAGAGGTATCAATTTTTATTTTTTTTTTGTCTAACGGATGCCTGCTTTTGAAGGCGGTTTGAGGATCTGATCAGGAGGATTTTTGGGTTCTTCCCTTTGGAAGCTTTCCGGACAGAACTCACTGGTCGGGATTTATATCCCTGCTGTGCTAAAACCCCCTTGAGAACCTGCTGGATGAGCTGGAGGACATCCTTAGTCTTTTTTCTGAAATTCTAACCTCAAATAAGTAAGCGGGTTTTTATTTGAATTGATGTCATTTATTAGGAAAATTTGTGAGGTGGGCAGGCAAAAATCTGTCAGTTTTATGAAAACCCAATCTACTAGAAACCATGTGAAAACTAAATATAATACTCTTGTGTGTGAGTATTTTTATCGGGTAACTTACCAAGTTTTTATGTAGTTCTTTTTAACCTTATTAGTGGTTTTCCCCTTACTTAACCAGGTTGTGTCCCACTGAGATTAAAAAACTTATTTTCCAAAGGAGACCTGCCTGATGAGCAACATAAGATTTTCCCATAAATGGGAAAAGTTAGAGCTAAAAAATAAATAAAAAAAAAACAGTAAAATTTACAAGACATGATTGAAGTTTCCTAGTAGACTATTAAAAAGGTGCATCAAATAACCTCAAATACTTATAATTTGGATTTCCAAAAGTTCAGTTTGGTTGTTTTCCAGGTAAGTCGCTGCTTGTTCCATATAAAAGGAGCAGAGTGGCCCAGAGCCTCTTTACCAGTCAAAGTCTCTCTCATATTTCCAAAACAGCTTAGACTCCAAATGTCCTCCACCTGCTTTATCACGTCTGTCTGACTTTGTACTCCGTTTGGGAACTGTGTCACTTCGTGACCCACCTGTTGGTCATTAATGTGCTTGCTTTGTTGTAACTGCTGCAGTCTGGTAGCATTTGCTTTTCGTGCTCCTTTCATGTTTTTTGGCCGAGGAGAAAGTGAAGCTCAGGTGGAGATCCCAGCTGTCTCAGAGAAAACAGAGGACTGAGCGCAGCAGATGTATTTACTTATGCTACACAGAAGGTCGTGCTAATGTTTTTGTGTGTGTGTGTGTGTGTGTGTGTGTGTGTTCCTGTACCTGTACACAGAACCTCCATCCTTTTTACATTAGACCCATCGGGAGCAATTGTTGCAGAAAACCTTTGTGTCATATGAACAAAGCGTGCAGTTAGTTAATGTCTTGATAGCATTTAGGACTCAACCAGTTGGCTTGTAAATATAATCTGATATTTGTGGAGACTTACCAACCTAAAGTTGAGTATTTACTGTAATTCTTTAAAAGTTTGTTTGTTTTTTTTAACCTCCCTTGCAATACTTTTACCCTCCCGCATTCTTAGAGCGATACTTTGGAGGACAACTGTCATGATTTAGTTATTTTGGGATTTTCTGTGTTTAGTCCTGTTTCCCCGAGTCTCTGTGTTTTCCTGTCAGCCCTTGATTGTTCCCAGGTGTGTCTCGTTCCCTTGATTACCCCCACCTGTTGTCTCTGTCTCTTGTCTGGTCCTTGTCAAAGGTATGTTGTATGTCATTTGTCTGCCTGCCATCACAGTAGAACTGTAAAGTCCTGTGTTGGTTTAGCTCTCGTTTTCAGTCCTTAGTTTTTCAGTTGCCACCGGTAATTAGCTGTGTGCTAACTCTCTGCCGTGCTGCCTGTTCTGGACTGTTGAGCTCTCTTCATTAAATCCAGCATCATCTTTATCACAATCTGGGTCTCTGAGTCTCTCCTCACCACCTCGCAACCACCACACCTGACAACAACAGGGAAGGGATGGGGGGTGTCCCGTCAGCCTGTCAGTTCACGCAACCCCACACACACACACACACACACACACACACACACACACAAAACCTTGTCAAACCCCACGCAGGGTCAGTGCGACCTTGCCGAGACCGCGCACAGAATAAAAAGCCTTTCCATTGTATCCCGTCTCTTAGGGCTGTTGGAGGGTTAAATATGGGTGAAAGTTTAATAACCATTTGCTATTTAATGAAACTCGGCATGCTCGATTATCTTTCTAATCTTGAATAGTGGCAACACTAAGATTTGCTCAGGCTGAAATGTACTGGTTTATAGTTGGGATTTAATGAATGGAATATAGATCAAAATTAAGATCAGACAAATCTGATTGTTTTGAACGGTGAAATCTGTTGCATATAACCCAAAGTGTTGCTCTCTCAGGAAACAGAACAACTAATCTGCTTGTTTACATCACACGAGCCAGTTCTGGAAAGGAAATGATCTCTTTTTAGATAAGCGTAGATTCCAAACTCAGCAGCGTGATGCAGCATTAATCAGTCATGCAAAATGATTATCTGTGACTCACCGGCTCACTGTCTTTGTGACCAACAGACAAAACAGACAAATTCGTCCTGAGAGTGGCAAATAATGAGTCACTTTGCTGCACCCGCCAACGTAGGACTTTTATGTGCTGGCACTGCTCAGAGACTCCTAGCAAATAGATACAGCTGAAGTTACGTAACAGTCGGGTCGACAGCTTAACGCTGGTGGACTGTGAGTTATTTCCTGTGCTGTGAGCCACAGGTGTCTGATCAGAGAAGTCAGTCAGCACATTTTAACCATGTGTAATAACATGGTGATTAAGCTCTGAAGTCTGACAAAAATAAAAATTTAAGCTCTTTAAAGATCCTCTGACACGCCAGGCTTCATCCACCGCGGCCAAATTAACTTACAGCTGCATCGCAAAGAGGGATGCTGTACGCAGACGCCGATATTCCTACAAAGCCCACACACTCGCACATTCTGTACCTAACGGAGATAAACAAACTTGTAAATCCTCAGATGTACACCTACAGAAGAGCCCCACGCGCAGAGCCACACACAAATTACAAGGACAACAACAAGGAACTACAGAGGATGTCGGGATCAAAGAGTTGGCATGTGGTGGAGCTTGACAGCAGTGGGTTGCACCGGGGTAATTTAATGCAGAGCGAGTGCAAATGAGTGTTAATCAGTGTATAATAAGAGCAGGGTGCACAATCTTGATGTTGGCTGCAAATGCTAACATCAGCCTTAAGGAATCGGACCATTCAGAAACGCAGAGCTCACTCCATTGTGTTTCAGATTGAGTATCTTCTGTAATAATTTAACTCAACTTCACTTTTGTATTTAGTTCCAAGTGTTTTGATAAGAAAAGTGTGAAAGAAAACTATCCTTTATTCAGACTGATTATTTCAGCCATGACATTTTAGACAGCGGGAGCATCTTGGACAACTTTTATTATCCCCAGATGTCTTGCATATCTTCGTGTGACTTAAGTTACGATCTCTAGACAAAACTCCCTGCTAGTTGTGAACCTGATGTTTGTTTTCATGTCAGCCACAAACCTTAAAGCGCTTTTATGGAGTCTGTCTGTAAAAGACCAACAAATAAATAAAAAAGAGAAAATTGGGAATTGGGAAGACTATTAAGTCGCTACTAATACCCCTAAGCTGCATTTTACCTTCAATGTATTATCCACATCATGAAACACGGCAGTGAGGAGGCTTTTCTTAAGCAGGAGCAAGAAGTTTGTCAGAGTTTAGAGGAAGATGGATGTAGCGAACGCTCGGTTCAAGACGAAAACTTCTTTCAGAGCAGTAAACACATATGCAGTTGAATTGCTTAAATTGGACCGTGTGTTGCAATATCCCAATCAAAGTCCAGACCTACAAATAAAATGATGTGCCAAGACTTGAAAATTGACGCCCACTGACATCAGTTTTTTTTGTGCAAAATGTTCCTACCAAAAGCGATGTGATTATTTCAGACAAAAAAAAAAAGTTAAACCTTATGCCAGGCTAGTCCTTTAAGACCTACGAAACAAACTCGACGTGTTTGAAAGAATTTTGAAATAAATTCCTTGTGCTGCTGTGTGATTAAACTTTTCTCTGAAACAAGAGTCCGAGGGTGCAGCAGCATCTAACCTTGTGTAGATGTTGCCCACAGGTTTTGCCCCGCTCGGTAAGTTTGTTTATCGATGTTCCCCGCAAGGTTGTGTGTTCGGAGGTCAAACTTTGGTCTGCTTAATTTGCCACAGATGAAACCCGAGTCCATTCCAGGGGACCGATACAAGTAAACATTTCAAAGCTGCAGGAAATCTATTAGCACCTGGTGGGACTCCCCACATGCTCCACTCCATCCTATTCCCTCCTGCCGCCCCCCTACTCTATCCCTGTCCCCACCCTAGTTAATAAAGCGCCACAAGACCAACGCACTCCTGCTGTGCCTCTAAAAGTGGGGGATTAGCGAGTGTGTGTATGTGTGTGTGTGTGCACACGTGCCGGAACACCGGCCTTTTTCTTGTGTGTCGAGGTGTGCATTTACGCCTGCACAGTATGTAGCCCTCGGTGTGTGTGCATGTAATATATCTGGACCTGTCCTTTTGACACACGTGCAGCCAGTTAGCACTGAATGAGGTGCCAGACGAGCGTGCGGCAGCTGCCACACTAACAACAACACCCCATGATCCCATCGCAGAATGCTGCCGTGACTTTGGTACAGTTCATTTACTTTACCTAATTGCTTCCACAATTGCAGTGTGTATTTTTTTTTAACTGTTGGATGCGTTTTTTGGCATCAGCATTGAAGTACAACTTGTTGCATGCTAATAGATTTTGATTCCCAATTCAAATCACATAATTTCCAGTGGCATTTTTATACATACATTTATAAAAAGCTTAAGCTTGTAACTTTTATTTGAAAAATCAATGAATATCAATATTCATTTAGTATTAAGCAGTCAGCAATTTTCGGGAAGCAGCCTTCAAGAAAACTGCTCACATCTTCGTCATGCGGAATTTCTTCCTAGTCAAGTTTGTCAGTCATGCAACGCAAACTTGTCAGGAGTTCGGACACATCCAGTGCAGTTAAAACCCAATTTCGCAGAGATTGGATAACCAGTCCAACAGAAGCCTCACAATTGTCTGTCTCAACAGTGAAAGAACAAAAGCACGGGCCTCGTTCCACCAGTCCAACTGCATTCTTCATGCACACGCATGTGCTGCATACCATGTGCCATCAGTTTCATCACTTTGGACTGTGTGCAAAGTTCAGCCTTTGGACTTTGCACACAGTGTCACACAAAGACAATCAAGAACACTGGAACTGGGAATATTCAGTTCTATGTGTTTGTGTTAATTAATGTGACGTTTGGATATTTTGTAGCTTCTTAAGTTGGTAAAAGTTTGGATTCTGTTTTTATTTCACTACAGACCAATCCAAATAGCAAACGTTCTGATTTAGGAAGTTTGGTTTCCAGGGAATTGGTCTCGATTAACTGTGCATGTTTCTCCGCCTGCTGTGAAAAATTCTGATCATCTAAGTCAGTTGTGTCCGCGTGTTTGGGCAGTCCTCCGAGCCATGCTCTTCTGCTCATCGACTGGCCTGCTAGCTTGTGTTAAGGACCCAGCCTAATTGGATTTATGTGCGGGAATGTTTTGCAAAGCCACACTTGTGAAATACCTCCACATCTGCTGCCCATTAGCGGTGGACATAACACACAACAGAAAGGGAAAAGCCCCCCAACGCCTTGATTCATGTGACCGCTGCCCTGCTTTTATTGCAGCAGAGGAAGAGGGCTCGTGGCATTGTTTCAGCACAGCAATCACAACCTTATCTTTTTCTCCCATGCTATCAGTTTCATTATCATTATTATTATTTTTTTTTTTGGATGACTCTTAAATCCCCTAGTTCACGCGTTATCTCTTTATGACTCCCTTTATGCTAAAAACTGCTAGTGTTTCCACAGCTCTTGTAATTTCTGTCCAGGTACAGCCATTTCGTCTACGGAGGTTTGCTGGATCTCTTTCATCTCTTGCCTTTCGGTCCTAAGAACACTCTTGTCGAATCCATTTTCCCTAATCTTTCCAACAGGATTTATTTTCCATCTGCTAAGTCAGCAGAAAGTCAGGTCTTATTCTTTGTGTTCTCGTGCCCAGCATTTGGACAGTCATTTATCTACGTCAGTGCGACTTCCATCGTGAAACCCTTTCCCTTGTCACTCCCCAAGGCGAGGACGTCCTCCTGTTTCATCCTTCAGTAGGCACAAGGAGAGTCTAGCAAGGGGGTCCGACAACCCCGTCGACCCCTCATCTGTCATCTGCCAGGGGAAAAGCACCCACCTAATTGGGGGGAAACCACTGAGGGGTTGGAGGGCTGGTGTGGAGGTTGTTATTCTTGTGTTGGAGGGGTCAGAGGTGAAAAAGGGGAGATCACACCGGTGATTAGCCTCCTTCATGTGCAGGAGTGGAGGGACGCATGGACAGGGAGAGTGTTTGTTGGGCAGCTTGGGGTGAAAAGCAATTAAAAGGAAATGGGTTGAATTTAGCTTTTAGGATCATCAGACCTGTTAATGTGTGTGCACTGGGTCAAGGTGTTGCACACTGGCAGACCAACACTTGTGGTTAGGATGGTAAAAAAGTCACAATGGTTTCAGTCAAATATTTTAAGTGTGCATGATCAAAAGCAGCTCATATAGGAACTCCGTGGTGCCTCAGTTGTTTGAAATATGTGATTTTACTTCTTTAGCCACAGCCTCCAAAGCGCTCATATCATCAGTAATGAGAGTCCATCAGTTTAAATCCCACACATGTTGGCAGCTCAATATAAGGAACGAGTCAGAAAATAAGTCCGTGTTTGGGGAATTCTGTCAGGTTTTGGCCACAGGAGGAGATGCTTTTCACAAACCACTTTTCCTCCCTCCAAACCATCCACCTGATGATGACCCATCTCCACAGGTCTTCCCACCTCCGCCTTCTCACAGTTTCTGTCCACACCTCTTTCCGTGGTTCCTGAGCCATGAAATAAATGTGGGGGAGTGACGAGAGCAAAAAAAGAAAGTGAAATGCAAAGGATCCAGGTTTTAGACAGAGTAAATCCATGCACAGTATCCCAGAAAGTATGACTTTCTCTTTAAAAATAAATATGAAAGTGCAACCAACAGCATAACTAACACAGAGATGCCAGAGATTACAAAATTTGTTTACTGCAAGCCTGGCAGGTACAACTATAGGAAGCTGTAGTGCTTACTCTGCTCTACAGAGGTGAAATTATAAGTATATGGAACGTCATCAGTGTAGAAGCCATTAAATAACTGTGCTTATACCTGGCACTGTGATGTTAGATGATGAAGTTATGTGACAATCCTGGGCAGAGAGATTTACTCAGCAATCCAACACTACAAAATACATTGTGAAAGATGGCAACAGCTCAAAGCACACCAGCAAAATAACGCAAAAGGTCATGAAGAGTGGAAAATATGAAAACTGTGACGTGGCCAAGTATATCGCCTCATGTAAATCTAACAAAACAAAAAAGAGCAAGCGTGCAAACTGTCCCCTGTAGCAAAGCACAGCTGAAACCACTCTACATGAACTTTATAAAAGGCTGGGTCCTCCAAGAGAGAGAAATCTTTGTTTTTACAAAGGATTTAAAAGCTGTCTTTAAATGTAAATCTAAGAATGATTCCTGGTGGAGAGGGCTGTGCTTTTAATATAATGTGACGGATCAAAAAGGCGAATACCCGGCAGCTAAACATATGCAGATAGTCCGATTCAGATCTACCCAAGACGGATCAGTTGAATTAGTTTCATTCTACTTCATTGTCAGTCGATGCCTTAAGGTATTCTCAGTCTAGAAGGGGTAACATAGTCATGTGTGTCTTGGAGTTTATTCTAAATGGGAAATCTCCGGAGGACCCAGACGTCATCCCAATCGTTGTTGAATTTCTTCCTCTATATACTGATACTGACAGTGTTATTTTGTCAATGGAACTAAGGTGTGTTGTTTTGATTGGACGGAGGAGTCACCAACTCGCTCTTTGATCAATAACAAAAGGATCTCGTAAAGAAACTTTTGAAGAAGCTGAGCCTTATTTTACTTAAAGGTAAGTTAACTGCACCGATTATACATCGAACCGGTAACTATAATAACATATTGTTCCCAGGCATCACAGGGCTACCAAACGTCGCATGATTTAATTAACAACGTTGAGAAATGATTGACAGTTTGGAATCGTCTGCAACGGTCCTGGTCTGAGTACAATAAATCATGGAAGTTAATACTCCCTTTGGTTTGAACGAGCTCTTCTACTTCCAACATCGTCTCCCTAGATGCATAATCAGCTGTCAGACCTAACTTATTTACCTAGTGCTTTTTAAGCACTTGGGACAGGGCGAGGTGTAATTCAAAAGGTACCAAACTACAAAAACTTACTCCAAGACCGTTTTTTTCCCCCCCGAGCGTCTGGATTTCTTCTTTCCGCTGACACTGATTGACGTTGCGAGCGTGATGTGTGCATGGTGGACCGTGCAGCTACGTGCCTGTTGCCAGGGTTTAGAACCTTAAATTTGCAGCCCCAAGAGTACTCACACACACACATTATGTCCACATGCACCTCTACACCTGCTTGTCCACTTCTGCACACACCAAAGGGAGGTTAAAAAATAAAAAAAGACCTAAGAAAAAAACAGAAATGACCTGCACGCGTCATAATGAGAGCGGGCCGGGTGTCTGGCATTTACCTCAAACCATTTCGTTTTCCCGCTGCTCTCTCTGGAGAGCTTTAAGTCCACCGCCCGTTAACGGCTGAAGTGTGGATTTCCTGTCAAATAAGGGTTAGAGCCCAACAAAAGTCCCCTACTCTAGTACCTAAACGGGATCATTTACAGCTGCCCCACTTAAACACACACACACTTCATGTCTTACAATGTCCCAAATGGGATGTATACCAGGTCTGTAGTGCTCAATGTTGTCTTTGTAGTGAGCATATTGAGCCTTTATGGTACTTTTAAACTCCAGTATCAGTGTAACATCCCTATAATAAAGGTATTGTAAATTTCTGTGATGCAGTGGACTTTATCCAGTCGTATCCTTTAAACTGCATCCTGTAAAAATGGCTTTATAAGGTCAGCCTCAAACGTTCCACTGGAATATGCCATGAACAGACTCTTGGCACCGATTCTTCCCTCATAATCTGTTTATGCTTTGAGGACTGTTCGACCAGGACAAACATTCCCCCCAGTCTCTGACAGATATTTTTCATCCCTCTCAAGATTGGATTTTCATGAGAGTCGTCGGCTCTTTTTGCAGTGTATCACCAAACTGGGTCTGGGTAACGGGGTCTCATGTTTTTCACTTTGGGCAGATTTTTGATCTCGGGCTGTTGGGATTGATTGTGTCTGTGCGCAGCAATTTCATGTCTCGCCACATATTCTCTTTTAGATTTTGGTCTGGGGGCTAAAATGAACTGGTTGTATGTGGGATGGCTGGGTTTAGTATAGACATAAGGTGAGATGCTTCATTATATGGGGTGATCAGATCAGAGAACTACAGGTTAGGTTCAAGGGCCGATGTTCTACAGCTTTTAGATGTTTCCCTGGCCCAACAGTCTTGAATAAAATAGCTTAACCACCTCCTCTGTGAATTCAAATTCTCCAAAGTCCTGCTAATGATCTTAAATATTTCGCTCAGGTGTGATGAAGCAGGTGAATACCCCAGGGTTACGGTTTTATCTTCCTGAGAGGGTTTCTGAATCTCTGGGAGGGGACCCTGAGACAAACCCAGAAATCACTGGAAGTCAAGTGTACATCAGTTCTGGCCTGGAACGCCTTGGATCACAAGAGTAAGATCACACTGTTCCTAGGCAGAGTAATGTCTGAGCTTCCCTCCTGGGCTCATGGCCTGATCTTATAAATGGGAGAATATTTCACCAAAAAGGTGTGGAGGAAACTAATGAATAAAATATAGAATGCGATAGCCGCACTGTTCTGTGATGGATTTCTGTTCCTGTGACCGAGGCTAAGGGAGGGAATGTGCATCCCTGGGTAAAAATATTTTTTCCAGGGGTGAGAATTTACAGCTTAACAAGACAATAACCTCGAGAATATTAACTCGTTCCTCTATTTTTCATGCCTCATTTGTCTTGTGCAGGAGCTTCTTCCAGCTGCCTTTAGCTATAGGTGTGATCTAATCCTGACGGTATCAGATTTCAACGTGGCACCACCCGCGATCTAACCTGCATGGTTAGATCCAACTAAATGTTTAAATTGCTTTAGAAAAGCACAGAGTGGTCCTGCACACGCTCTGCCATTATCCCAGGGTATTGTTTAACATTCATCACTTTGTCACTTTAGTTGTGCTTAAACGTGGAGAACTTGGAGATAACTTCAAATGTCTCCTGGAGGCAAGAGAGTGACCTATAAACAGCATCAAGTTTTGTATAAACAGCATCACTTCTGTAAATCTGCACCTAGAACCATGATTTGACATCGGTTAAGTTTTTGATGCATTTTCATATTACTCTTCAGATCCTTTACCTCTGATAGAGAAGGGGGAAAAAGCCGCTAGACGCTATGTAGTGCACCGTTTAATGAATGAGAGGCCAAACCTAACGCCGGGATGGTTAATGCTTGGATCGGATGATGGTGATCGGCCCTCTGAGTCAGAAAGTTTCCCATATTTTCTCTGTATTTTCAGTTGAAACGCTCAAGCCTCACGTCAGTCTGATTGATTGAAGCTTTATCAAAACCAGGATCCCATAGATTTCTTTGTTTGTTTCAGTTGGCAAGAGTTTCGTGTCGAGCTCTGGCAAAGCCGTTCAGTGTGTTCTAGGACCTCTCTCTGAGCTACGTCTGCTTGTTTTGCCAATCCATTATGTCTGCGATCCCTCTCTGGTTCTGCTTTAGATATTGTGAAACTAGCCGATTCTCTGAGGACGCAATCAATACTTTAGACCAAGTGCTCTTCTGGCGCGCCATGTAAAGAATCCCATCTGTCTTTTCAGCTGAGCCAAAGGGAGGATCAGTGAGGAGACACACCAGAGAACCTTGTCAAAAAGATCCCGTCTGATGATAATAGGCCTAGCACCGATCAACATCATTATCTTCACAACTTCTTTCTTCTTTATCAGGCCGAACAAAGCCAAATTACGCGCAGGCTTCCGATTGTTGTTGGCTCATGAGAGGTCTTTGCCATCAATAAACTCTTACAAGACAACTTTACAACTTGTCAACTTTGCTGCAGTCCAACAAGGTGAATGAGACTAAACCATGCAACTTTAAAGCATTTTAAAAGCAGGAGTGGAATATGCAACATTCTATTTATTGTATTTTTTTTGTCACTCACATAGGGTCAATTTATTAATATATATAAGTGTATAATATTCCCAACTCTCTTTTCTGAAGTGAAGTGGAAGGTTTTTCTCACTTTCTCACTTTCACTTTCCTGAGATAAATCTTACTATGTCTGATTCATGGATGTGCAGTCGACAAATCTGCAGCAACTGTGTGATATTAAAGGCCAAGACCACAGAATGTTTCTGAGAACTTGTTAAATCTACGCCATAAAAAAAGTTTAGGTAGTTCTGAAAGCAATACGAGTCCAAGTTGATACCAGCAAGGTGTGATTAAGCGACGCTGAGTGTATATTTAACTATATTAGAATTTAAAATTTTATACAAAAATATATATTTTTTTTTGTTTAAGAAAAAAGAAAAACCACTTAAAAATAAATCACATTCAGCCTTCTGAGTGTATGTAAAGTTCAGACCGGAGCTGTCATCAGATTTTGCAAAAGTTGCGGGGGGGAAAAATAAAAAAAATAAAATAAAAAAAAAATAGATTTGGTTTTATTTTGAAAATATCTTCCGGAAACAGCGTGAAAACTTTGACAGCGGTGAGGCAAAGAGGAAGGCATGGTGCGGGTGGGGGGTGCTTACAAACTTTTGGCGAAAAAGGGGTTGAACCGAGGACGTGTGTGGCTTCTGAGGGGGAAAAGTAGCATCCGTGTGAGGAAGGCGAGTCTCCTGCAGATCATCAGTCTCTCTGTGGACTTGAACCGGCAGCCGTGTCAGTCGCTCTGCTGATCCGGATTCTACTCTGATCCCTAAAGTCTGGACCCAACCATGAGTGCAAACGTGTGGATTTACCAGGTTTTGGTGTGCGTTATGGTGATTTGTGTGCATACAGGTAAGAATTTGTGGAGCTTGGATTCTGTTGGATGTTAGACTTGCTTTTAAAGTTAGAAAAGCAACAAGAAAAAAAATAACATAAAAAAAAATAGATGGCATGAAGGACATTTTTAATTTCACATTCAAGGCTTAAATGTACAAAAGAAATTCCAATATTTGGCTAAAAATTCTAATATCTGAAAGTTGCTCATTATTTTCCTTTGAAAATGGAAGAAGCGGTCTTTTTTTTAACAACTGTACAATTCTACTTCAAATG
This sequence comes from Poecilia formosa, assembly GCF_000485575.1. Lineage (NCBI taxonomy): Eukaryota > Metazoa > Chordata > Actinopteri > Cyprinodontiformes > Poeciliidae > Poecilia > Poecilia formosa. The sequence goes on along the minus strand of NW_006800093.1, from coordinate 437,562 downwards.
AAACTGAGCAGCTACTAATTCAAGATGTTTCAACTATCAAATTCTCTAACATTTCAATTTGCAAAAAAAAAAAAAAAAAAAAAAACTAACTGCAAACAAATTGTCACATCAGCTGATTTTACAACTTTCCCCTCAAAGATTATTTTTTTTAAACAGTTCATCATTAAACAGTCTGACACTGAGCTGCAGAGAAAGATGCCTGGAACATGTTGTGATTTATCACTGCACCCGCCTTTAATTAAATGTATCCAAATGAGCCGGGTGTAAATTACTGGTTATCTGAACGCTTGTCCCGGCTCACATCTGTCCAGCCAAAAAGGTCAACAAGTAAAGCACTGTGTCTGTAGTTACCACCTCCAGGGGTGTTGACCCTGACCTTTGACCACACCAGAGGTGGGAACAGTAAAAATGTGCACCCAGGACCGGGGTGTTTGTGCATCTAGATATAAAAGATGTGTGAAACAGAGCAAGACGCAAGGCATTACAAAGCAGGGAGTGAGCGAGTGTGTGTGTGAGTGTGTGTGTGTGTGTGGTGGACTGGGGTGGGAGGGGGGCTAACATCTGGCTGCTCGATACTCCAGCACATTTGCACCCTCCAAAACAGATGTATTGTCTGCTTAATTCCCAGACAGAGCCTCTAACCTGCTTCTTTCCCGTTTTTCTTGTATGGCAACGCGCCTGGAAAAGTGAACGCTTTTGAAACGGCCACAAAAATGCTGTCATCCATGGAGGCAAATCATTTCTTCAACGTAGGCGAATTGATGTACGCCGCGCATTGGTGAAACACGGTGGTGGAGCCACCATGCGGTTCAGGGGAGCCGATCACACGCTGGGGATTCACCTTCCAGACTCGCCTTAACAATACAGCCGGGAGCTGTCCGAAATGACGGCAGGTCATCATTTCACTGTGTAGGCATAGTCAAAATTCATCCCCGAATCCAAGTTGGAATCGAAACCAGGAATTTGGTGTGTGTACAATCTGAGTAGGAGCTTCTGTGAGTTCGTTTGCGATTGTTGCGAGACACGGGCAACGTGTGGCGGAATGTTCTCTGATCAGATTGGACCAAAATTCAACTATTTAGTTCAATTGCAATGCAGTGTGTGTGGAAGTAAATGAACGGTACACATCCTGTCCAACGCACCATTGCTACAGTGAAAAATGGTGGTGGAAGCGTCATGGTGAGAAGTTGCTTTTCTTTGGCAGCCGCATGAAAACTGGTGTGACTTGAAGGGAAGATGTTGGGTTTTTTTTGGGTTTTTTTTCAGCTGAAAAGAAGGCAGTTGTGCACAATTGAGGATGGAAAGTGGTTGAGGCAGGGGGCGGAGATTCGACCTTTTAACAGGGAAGGAGAGTAAACTGCCAAATCAAGCCACGCTCATGTGGCAGACCGGTTCAGTCAAACGATCCCGAAATTAAAGTTAAAGTTTCAGTCCTCCACCATTCCCTCCCCATCCACATTTTTCAAATGTAAATTTGAACCTGTTTCGTCTAATTCGGCTGCCTCTTCCCATTAAATCCCGTCGCTCTCGCCTCCTCTCCTCTCCCCAAACCCCCAGAGCACCTTTTATCCTTATCCTCATGCTTCAACAAAATACTTGGGAGATATGTGGAGATAGCAGGGGTCTGAGTGCAAGGAGAGGAAGAGACTAAGTGAAATCTAATTGAGCGGCCTGGCCAGACATCAGGGCTGGAACAACACGGTGATGACTGCCAGATGTGGTCCAGCGGAGCCCAAACATTAATAACATGTCCTCCCCTAAAACCATTTTCAACCACGACAAGCCTCTAAACGGTCCACAGTTTACAGAATCCTAAGTACACACACAGCGTCTTGTATTGGGTCTTGGCACGGGGGCATGTGGCTGTAACTCGGTAGCAAAAGATTTTCCTGGATGATTTATGTCGCACTTGACTTTAATTACAAACTTAAAGTTTAAAGGTGCCTGGGAGCACCAGGGAACTACAGTTGCGGCAGAACTCAATCCGGCTAAAGGAAGAGCTTTTTTTTCCTCCTTTTCCAGAGCAGGTAAAAATGAATGATTCGTGTCACAAAATGTTCGTTCGGAAAAAAATATGATGCTGTCCTGTTTCTGAACCCTCTGTGATCCCATGTGCATTGTGCCACTTTTTTTCTTTTCTTTTTTTTCTTCTTTTTTCGCAATGATAGACTTCTCTTTTGATGTGCCTCTTCCAAAGAAACTGCTTTCAACAAAGCTCTATAAATAAGGCAAGAAAGAAATATAATGGGTCCATTTGCTCTGCCGACAGCTTGACGGTTCATTTTCCACACACACTGTGTGTGTTTTTCTTCTTCTTCTTACGTTTCCAAAAGCCGAGAGGCTGTACATTGAGCATCATACGTAAAAATGCATCTTTTTATTAGAAATGTAAAGTTTCTCTGGCAAGCAGGGTCACTGGATGAAAGTTCTGGTTGCTCAATATGGAAAGAAATAAACGAAGAGTCAGCATTGTTAAACAGCAGGACTTCTATACAAGTCTTTACCAACGCTTTCAAAATCATGAATGCAAGATTATGAAATTGCTTTCCGTAGGAGTCGTGATAACTCATAAATACATCAGTAACTTAAAACCGAACCGTGCCAAATATGACAGAATCGGGGGAGGGAGGGAAGACGACCTCAGCCAGTAAAATACGAGATCTGCTTTCATGAGGGTATCCAGTGCAGCACATAAGCTTGTTGACAGGTGTCACTTTCCTTTGTCAGTCCTCACAGCTCCAGATAACTTGGCTTTGGATGCGAACGTGCTTTTTGAACGGGGCTTTCATCCCTGAGAGAACATTTCGCTTTTGTTTTTCTGACATTCTCCGTAAACCAGCTGGGACAGAAGAGGTTTAGACGTCTGCTGCTTCCAAAAAACAAACAAACAAACAAAAAAATGCAAACATAAAACGGTTTCCTTGAATATCTGCTGGAGAACACAGCCGGCGCCGAATGGCAAAGTGCGATTCTGAAAAGAATCGGCTCCGGCAGGGATTTGCCATCGCCACTTTAGAAATCAATGTTGCCTTTGCTGTTGTGCCAACGGTTCGCAGCAAAATTGCCACTGAAAATTTGATGAGTGATTCTCCTGAAACGTGCAAAACGAGCTGCAGAATATGATAGGGAAGATTGCGCTGTGTTGCGGTGATGCAATAACCGTTAACGCAGAAATGTTTTGAGTCATGCCGTTGAAAGTGATAAGGTATTTTGGGTGGCAGTAAAATAAACAATGCAGAAGTTCAGACTTGTTTAAACTAAATTAAAAAAAAAATACCTGTAACCCTTTGGAGTTCATTTGAGTTGACTGAGATTCTAAATACGAAATGTTCCTCAGGTTTAAAAGTAGCTAAAGTTTGCTGCTGCACTAAATGGTGCAGAAAATACTTTTGGAACTTTCCGCTAATTTCCAATTAACTGACTTAATTAGCTGACATTAAGTCAATTAGCTGTCTTAATGTCAGCTAACTGATTAAGTCAGCAGTTAGCTGACTTATTAGCTTGCTTACCAGTTGTTAGTTTCCTGGAACTTGCTGGATACTTTCTGAGAAAGTGTCACTACATTCAGGAAAGTAATCTCTAAAGATCAACGCAAATACTTGGAAATGCAACTCCTTAAATTTCTCCTAAAAATATGAGCCCGGTTCCAGAAAGTAGCCTGTAAGTTTTTTTTTTTGAATAAGCTCTTTTAGGAAACAAATTCTTATATAAATTTTTTTTTTTTTAAATCACATCTCTGTACATTTTAGGTTGCTGTCAAAAACATCGTCGTCAGTTTTTACAGAAGTATGAAAAGAGTGACAACCACATGCTGATTTGCACAGACTGTCCTCAGACTCCAGTGGTACAAAATAGCCGCTCGCTGGAACACTGCGCGCGAAAATGCAAGAAGAAAAACTTCATTTGCAGGTGAGTCGCAGCTTCTTCTTTTGTTTTGTTTTTTTCCGTCTTTCCTCTGAATTCACTTGATTCCCCAGCGTCCCTGTTCCGCGCCGCCGTCCCTCCCCGTGCGTCTGGTTGTATTTACATATTTTTGTTGTTTATCATGTGGTCATCTTTCAACCACTTCCCCTGTGTGTGTGTGTGTGTGTGTGTGTGTGTCCGCAGAGCTTTCAACTTTCAGAAGGACAACAGGAAATGCCACTTGCTTCCTTTTGACCGTTTCACCCACGGCGCGCAGAAGCAGGCCAACATCAACTTCACTTTATGCGAAAAAAAAGGTAAATGTTATCGTTTTCGGAGGCGCGTCGGTGTTTTTCTCACGAGAACAGTGGAGGAGCCGAGGGATCTGCTCGAGTTGTTTGTAGTGGTGACACATGTGTGTGAGCTCGTTAAGTCTAAGGTGTTTGCTTTCCCTGTTGACATTTTCAGAAGACATGAATCTCTTCACGCCCAGCAAGTTGACTCATTCTGGTGTGGAAAGCCAGTGCTTAAGCATCTCGGCTCAAGTGGAGCATAAATAAAAAATAAAAATATATAAAAGAAAACACAACATTGCTTGCTTGCACCCAACACAAGAGCTCTGCCTAAAATGTAAGCTGTTGAATCTAGCACTTTAGAATTTATTGCGAAATTTACGAAAGCTCCCTCCTGTGACATTTAATTAACTTCTGGGACTTGAGATAACTAAATGCTCTCAGGAAGAAAAAAAAACACAAAAAAGATCTCCTTTTGACCATACTTGGGCAACTATGTCTGAATAAGTTCATGGCAGTTCAACTTTTTGGCACCTGTACGAACTTGGCACAGTGACAGAACATTCAAAGCCTGATGTCTTCCGATGTCTGTTGTACCTTTTTTGTTCTCTCAGAATATATTAGAGAGTGCATCAGCGGCACCAAGGACAACTACAGAGGGAGGAGATCTTGGACGAAGTCAAACATCACTTGCCAAGCTTGGTCTGATAATAACATCAATGAACACACGTAAGTCCTCTTTTTGTCCGGGAGCCTAGCAGAAGGTCGGGCTGCCGTGTTTAAATCAAACGGCGCCTCCTTAGCTTTTTGCATTGGATCATCCAAAGCGGGTTTCGTCCCACTTGGATGTTTCAGGTTATCAAGAACGTTCACGCTAATGCTACCCCGGCACGAGCAACTGCCCCGAACAGCTGTCGTCGAGTGTTTCTGATACCTGGCAGTGAAACTTTTTCATCGTTTTAGAGAACATTTTGGCCCATTCTTCTTCTCAGAATTAGCTTTTATTCAGCCACGCTAGAGGGTTTTCAGGGATAATTCTCATTTTCCTTCATGATGTTCCTGGTATGAAGCTAAATTTGTCATCACACTAATACCACCACGTTTGACTGTCTGTGTAATGTTCTTTTCAATGCTGCTGTCATTTGATACCAGACGTAGCGTGAGACACGTTCCATAATATTTCACTCTTGTCAGTCTGAGTTATTTCCTTTATAGCCTTGGTGAATCTTCTTTAATTGGTAAACTCTGTTGGTTTGACAAGCTTGTTTCTGTAATAGATGAATTTTTATATATATATA